>NC_141201.1:15752818-16172818 GCF_054491065.1 Syngnathus leptorhynchus | reverse complement strand
GCTCCATACCTCCATAGCTCCATACCTCCAGAGCTCCAGAGCTCCATAGCACCAGAGCTCCATAGCTCCATAGCACCAGAGCTCCATAATACCAGAGCTCCATAGCTCCATAGCACCAGAGCTCCATAGCTCCATAGCACCAGAGCTCCATAGCTCCATAGCACCAGAGCTCCATAGCACCAGAGCTCCATAGCTCCATAGCACCAGAGCTCCATAGCTCCATAGCACCAGCTCCATAGCTCCATAGCACCAGAGCTCCATAGCTCCATAGCACCAGAGCTCCATAGCTCCATAGCACCAGAGCTCCATAGCTCCATAGCACCAGAGCTCCATAGCTCCATAGCACCAGAGCTCCATAGCTCCATAGCACCAGAGCTCCATAGCTCCATAGCACCAGAGCTCCATAGCTCCATAGCACCAGAGCTCCATAGCTCCATAGCACCAGAGCTCCATAGCTCCATAGCTCCAGGGCTCCATAGCTCCAGGGCTCCATAGCTCCATAGCTCCAGGGCTCCATAGCTCCAGGGCTCCAGGGCTCCATAGCTCCATACCTCCAGAGCTCCATAGCTCCATACTTCCAGAGCTCCATAGCTCCATAGCGCCATAGCTCCATACTTCCATAGCACCAGAGCTCCATACCTCCAGAGCTCCATAGCTCCAGCCTGGGTGGCTGGTGGCTCCATAGCTCCATACTTCCATAGCTCCAGTCAGAGAGTTGGCGAAAATTGCACTAAGTGCGAAAGCCCATTCATTTACAAGGGCGTGTCCGCCAGGCGGCGACATTTCCCCGTTACCGGTGGCTGCGCGGCGGGTGAGTGACAGAGCTTATCCGAGCGGCTGGAACTCTGCGCCGGCGTGGTCGAGCGTGAGGCCTCGGCCCTTTGGCTGCCTGGTACCTAAAACACTTCCATTGATCCAGCCACGGAGGGTGCTGGCTGGTGGCTCCATACCTCCATAGCTCCATACCTCCAGAGCTCCAGAGCTCCATAGCACCAGAGCTCCATAGCTCCATAGCACCAGAGCTCCATAGCTCCATAGCACCAGAGCTCCATAGCTCCATAGCACCAGAGCTCCATAGCTCCATAGCACCAGAGCTCCATAGCACCAGAGCTCCATAGCTCCATAGCACCAGAGCTCCATAGCTCCATAGCACCAGAGCTCCATAGCTCCATAGCACCAGAGCTCCATAGCTCCATAGCACCAGAGCTCCATAGCTCCATACTTCCAGAGCTCCATAGCTCCATAGCTCCATACTTCCATAGCTCCATAGCTCCATACTTCCATAGCACCAGAGCTCCATACCTCCAGAGCTCCATAGCTCCAGCCTGGGTGGCTGGTGGCTCCATAGCTCCATACTTCCATAGCTCCAGTCAGAGAGTTGGCGAAAATTGCACTAAGTGCGAAAGCCCATTCATTTACAAGGGCGTGTCCGCCAGGCGGCGACATTTCCCCGTTACCGGTGGCTGCGCGGCGGGTGAGTGACAGAGCTTATCCGAGCGGCTGGAACTCTGCGCCGGCGTGGTCGAGCGTGAGGCCTCGGCCCTTTGGCTGCCTGGTACCTAAAACACTTCCATTGATCCAGCCTCGGAGGGTGCTGGCTGGTGGCTCCATACCTCCATAGCTCCATACCTCCAGAGCTCCAGAGCTCCATAGCACCAGAGCTCCATAGCTCCATAGCACCAGAGCTCCATAGCTCCATAGCACCAGAGCTCCATAGCTCCATAGCACCAGAGCTCCATAGCTCCATAGCACCAGAGCTCCATAGCTCCATAGCACCAGAGCTCCATAGCACCAGAGCTCCATAGCTCCATAGCACCAGAGCTCCATAGCTCCATAGCACCAGAGCTCCATAGCTCCATAGCACCAGAGCTCCATAGCTCCATAGCACCAGAGCTCCATAGCACCAGAGCTCCATAGCTCCATAGCACCAGAGCTCCATAGCTCCATAGCACCAGAGCTCCATAGCTCCATAGCACCAGAGCTCCATAGCACCAGAGCTCCATAGCTCCAGCCTGGGTGGCTGGTGGCTCCATAGCTCCATACTTCCATAGCTCCAGTCAGAGAGTTGGCGAAAATTGCACTAAGTGCGAAAGCCCATTCATTTACAAGGGCGTGTCCGCCAGGCGGCGACATTTCCCCGTTACCGGTGGCTGCGCGGCGGGTGAGTGACAGAGCTTATCCGAGCGGCTGGAACTCTGCGCCGGCGTGGTCGAGCGTGAGGCCTCGGCCCTTTGGCTGCCTGGTACCTAAAACACTTCCATTGATCCAGCCACGGAGGGTGCTGGCTGGTGGCTCCATACCTCCATAGCTCCATACCTCCAGAGCTCCAGAGCTCCATAGCACCAGAGCTCCATAGCTCCATAGCACCAGAGCTCCATAATACCAGAGCTCCATAGCTCCATAGCACCAGAGCTCCATAGCTCCATAGCACCAGAGCTCCATAGCTCCATAGCACCAGAGCTCCATAGCACCAGAGCTCCATAGCTCCATAGCACCAGAGCTCCATAGCTCCATAGCACCAGCTCCATAGCTCCATAGCACCAGAGCTCCATAGCTCCATAGCACCAGAGCTCCATAGCTCCATAGCACCAGAGCTCCATAGCTCCATAGCACCAGAGCTCCATAGCTCCATAGCACCAGAGCTCCATAGCTCCATAGCACCAGAGCTCCATAGCTCCATAGCACCAGAGCTCCATAGCTCCATAGCACCAGAGCTCCATAGCTCCATAGCACCAGAGCTCCATAGCTCCATAGCTCCAGGGCTCCATAGCTCCAGGGCTCCATAGCTCCATAGCTCCAGGGCTCCATAGCTCCAGGGCTCCAGGGCTCCATAGCTCCATACCTCCAGAGCTCCATAGCTCCATACTTCCAGAGCTCCATAGCTCCATAGCGCCATAGCTCCATACTTCCATAGCACCAGAGCTCCATACCTCCAGAGCTCCATAGCTCCAGCCTGGGTGGCTGGTGGCTCCATAGCTCCATACTTCCATAGCTCCAGTCAGAGAGTTGGCGAAAATTGCACTAAGTGCGAAAGCCCATTCATTTACAAGGGCGTGTCCGCCAGGCGGCGACATTTCCCCGTTACCGGTGGCTGCGCGGCGGGTGAGTGACAGAGCTTATCCGAGCGGCTGGAACTCTGCGCCGGCGTGGTCGAGCGTGAGGCCTCGGCCCTTTGGCTGCCTGGTACCTAAAACACTTCCATTGATCCAGCCACGGAGGGTGCTGGCTGGTGGCTCCATACCTCCATAGCTCCATACCTCCAGAGCTCCAGAGCTCCATAGCACCAGAGCTCCATAGCTCCATAGCACCAGAGCTCCATAGCTCCATAGCACCAGAGCTCCATAGCTCCATAGCACCAGAGCTCCATAGCTCCATAGCACCAGAGCTCCATAGCTCCATAGCACCAGAGCTCCATAGCACCAGAGCTCCATAGCTCCATAGCACCAGAGCTCCATAGCTCCATAGCACCAGAGCTCCATAGCTCCATAGCACCAGAGCTCCATAGCTCCATAGCACCAGAGCTCCATAGCTCCATACTTCCAGAGCTCCATAGCTCCATAGCTCCATACTTCCATAGCTCCATAGCTCCATACTTCCATAGCACCAGAGCTCCATACCTCCAGAGCTCCATAGCTCCAGCCTGGGTGGCTGGTGGCTCCATAGCTCCATACTTCCATAGCTCCAGTCAGAGAGTTGGCGAAAATTGCACTAAGTGCGAAAGCCCATTCATTTACAAGGGCGTGTCCGCCAGGCGGCGACATTTCCCCGTTACCGGTGGCTGCGCGGCGGGTGAGTGACAGAGCTTATCCGAGCGGCTGGAACTCTGCGCCGGCGTGGTCGAGCGTGAGGCCTCGGCCCTTTGGCTGCCTGGTACCTAAAACACTTCCATTGATCCAGCCACGGAGGGTGCTGGCTGGTGGCTCCATACCTCCATAGCTCCATACCTCCAGAGCTCCAGAGCTCCATAGCACCAGAGCTCCATAGCTCCATAGCACCAGAGCTCCATAGCTCCATAGCACCAGAGCTCCATAGCTCCATAGCACCAGAGCTCCATAGCTCCATAGCACCAGAGCTCCATAGCTCCATAGCACCAGAGCTCCATAGCACCAGAGCTCCATAGCTCCATAGCACCAGAGCTCCATAGCTCCATAGCACCAGAGCTCCATAGCTCCATAGCACCAGAGCTCCATAGCTCCATAGCACCAGAGCTCCATAGCTCCATACTTCCAGAGCTCCATAGCTCCATAGCTCCATACTTCCATAGCTCCATAGCTCCATACTTCCATAGCACCAGAGCTCCATACCTCC
This sequence comes from Syngnathus leptorhynchus, assembly GCF_054491065.1. Classification (NCBI taxonomy): domain Eukaryota; kingdom Metazoa; phylum Chordata; class Actinopteri; order Syngnathiformes; family Syngnathidae; genus Syngnathus; species Syngnathus leptorhynchus. Next base: position 16,168,510 of record NC_141201.1, on the reverse strand, counting down.
AGAGCTCCATAGCTCCAGCCTGGGTGGCTGGTGGCTCCATAGCTCCATACTTCCATAGCTCCAGTCAGAGAGTTGGCGAAAATTGCACTAAGTGCGAAAGCCCATTCATTTACAAGGGCGTGTCCGCCAGGCGGCGACATTTCCCCGTTACCGGTGGCTGCGCGGCGGGTGAGTGACAGAGCTTATCCGAGCGGCTGGAACTCTGCGCCGGCGTGGTCGAGCGTGAGGCCTCGGCCCTTTGGCTGCCTGGTACCTAAAACACTTCCATTGATCCAGCCTCGGAGGGTGCTGGCTGGTGGCTCCATACCTCCATAGCTCCATACCTCCAGAGCTCCAGAGCTCCATAGCACCAGAGCTCCATAGCTCCATAGCACCAGAGCTCCATAGCTCCATAGCACCAGAGCTCCATAGCTCCATAGCACCAGAGCTCCATAGCTCCATAGCACCAGAGCTCCATAGCTCCATAGCACCAGAGCTCCATAGCACCAGAGCTCCATAGCTCCATAGCACCAGAGCTCCATAGCTCCATAGCACCAGAGCTCCATAGCTCCATAGCACCAGAGCTCCATAGCTCCATAGCACCAGAGCTCCATAGCACCAGAGCTCCATAGCTCCATAGCACCAGAGCTCCATAGCTCCATAGCACCAGAGCTCCATAGCTCCATAGCACCAGAGCTCCATAGCACCAGAGCTCCATAGCTCCAGCCTGGGTGGCTGGTGGCTCCATAGCTCCATACTTCCATAGCTCCAGTCAGAGAGTTGGCGAAAATTGCACTAAGTGCGAAAGCCCATTCATTTACAAGGGCGTGTCCGCCAGGCGGCGACATTTCCCCGTTACCGGTGGCTGCGCGGCGGGTGAGTGACAGAGCTTATCCGAGCGGCTGGAACTCTGCGCCGGCGTGGTCGAGCGTGAGGCCTCGGCCCTTTGGCTGCCTGGTACCTAAAACACTTCCATTGATCCAGCCACGGAGGGTGCTGGCTGGTGGCTCCATACCTCCATAGCTCCATACCTCCAGAGCTCCAGAGCTCCATAGCACCAGAGCTCCATAGCTCCATAGCACCAGAGCTCCATAATACCAGAGCTCCATAGCTCCATAGCACCAGAGCTCCATAGCTCCATAGCACCAGAGCTCCATAGCTCCATAGCACCAGAGCTCCATAGCACCAGAGCTCCATAGCTCCATAGCACCAGAGCTCCATAGCTCCATAGCACCAGCTCCATAGCTCCATAGCACCAGAGCTCCATAGCTCCATAGCACCAGAGCTCCATAGCTCCATAGCACCAGAGCTCCATAGCTCCATAGCACCAGAGCTCCATAGCTCCATAGCACCAGAGCTCCATAGCTCCATAGCACCAGAGCTCCATAGCTCCATAGCACCAGAGCTCCATAGCTCCATAGCACCAGAGCTCCATAGCTCCATAGCACCAGAGCTCCATAGCTCCATAGCTCCAGGGCTCCATAGCTCCAGGGCTCCATAGCTCCATAGCTCCAGGGCTCCATAGCTCCAGGGCTCCAGGGCTCCATAGCTCCATACCTCCAGAGCTCCATAGCTCCATACTTCCAGAGCTCCATAGCTCCATAGCGCCATAGCTCCATACTTCCATAGCACCAGAGCTCCATACCTCCAGAGCTCCATAGCTCCAGCCTGGGTGGCTGGTGGCTCCATAGCTCCATACTTCCATAGCTCCAGTCAGAGAGTTGGCGAAAATTGCACTAAGTGCGAAAGCCCATTCATTTACAAGGGCGTGTCCGCCAGGCGGCGACATTTCCCCGTTACCGGTGGCTGCGCGGCGGGTGAGTGACAGAGCTTATCCGAGCGGCTGGAACTCTGCGCCGGCGTGGTCGAGCGTGAGGCCTCGGCCCTTTGGCTGCCTGGTACCTAAAACACTTCCATTGATCCAGCCACGGAGGGTGCTGGCTGGTGGCTCCATACCTCCATAGCTCCATACCTCCAGAGCTCCAGAGCTCCATAGCACCAGAGCTCCATAGCTCCATAGCACCAGAGCTCCATAGCTCCATAGCACCAGAGCTCCATAGCTCCATAGCACCAGAGCTCCATAGCTCCATAGCACCAGAGCTCCATAGCTCCATAGCACCAGAGCTCCATAGCACCAGAGCTCCATAGCTCCATAGCACCAGAGCTCCATAGCTCCATAGCACCAGAGCTCCATAGCTCCATAGCACCAGAGCTCCATAGCTCCATAGCACCAGAGCTCCATAGCTCCATACTTCCAGAGCTCCATAGCTCCATAGCTCCATACTTCCATAGCTCCATAGCTCCATACTTCCATAGCACCAGAGCTCCATACCTCCAGAGCTCCATAGCTCCAGCCTGGGTGGCTGGTGGCTCCATAGCTCCATACTTCCATAGCTCCAGTCAGAGAGTTGGCGAAAATTGCACTAAGTGCGAAAGCCCATTCATTTACAAGGGCGTGTCCGCCAGGCGGCGACATTTCCCCGTTACCGGTGGCTGCGCGGCGGGTGAGTGACAGAGCTTATCCGAGCGGCTGGAACTCTGCGCCGGCGTGGTCGAGCGTGAGGCCTCGGCCCTTTGGCTGCCTGGTACCTAAAACACTTCCATTGATCCAGCCTCGGAGGGTGCTGGCTGGTGGCTCCATACCTCCATAGCTCCATAGCTCCATACCTCCAGAGCTCCAGAGCTCCATAGCACCAGAGCTCCATAGCTCCATAGCACCAGAGCTCCATAGCTCCATAGCACCAGAGCTCCATAGCTCCATAGCACCAGAGCTCCATAGCTCCATAGCACCAGAGCTCCATAGCTCCATAGCACCAGAGCTCCATAGCACCAGAGCTCCATAGCTCCATAGCACCAGAGCTCCATAGCTCCATAGCACCAGAGCTCCATAGCTCCATAGCACCAGAGCTCCATAGCTCCATAGCACCAGAGCTCCATAGCTCCATACTTCCAGAGCTCCATAGCTCCATAGCTCCATACTTCCATAGCTCCATAGCTCCATACTTCCATAGCACCAGAGCTCCATACCTCCAGAGCTCCATAGCTCCAGCCTGGGTGGCTGGTGGCTCCATAGCTCCATACTTCCATAGCTCCAGTCAGAGAGTTGGCGAAAATTGCACTAAGTGCGAAAGCCCATTCATTTACAAGGGCGTGTCCGCCAGGCGGCGACATTTCCCCGTTACCGGTGGCTGCGCGGCGGGTGAGTGACAGAGCTTATCCGAGCGGCTGGAACTCTGCGCCGGCGTGGTCGAGCGTGAGGCCTCGGCCCTTTGGCTGCCTGGTACCTAAAACACTTCCATTGATCCAGCCACGGAGGGTGCTGGCTGGTGGCTCCATACCTCCATAGCTCCATACCTCCAGAGCTCCAGAGCTCCATAGCACCAGAGCTCCATAGCTCCATAGCACCAGAGCTCCATAGCACCAGAGCTCCATAGCTCCATAGCACCAGAGCTCCATAGCTCCATAGCACCAGAGCTCCATAGCTCCATAGCACCAGAGCTCCATAGCACCAGAGCTCCATAGCTCCATAGCACCAGAGCTCCATAGCTCCATAGCACCAGAGCTCCATAGCTCCATAGCACCAGAGCTCCATAGCTCCATAGCACCAGAGCTCCATAGCTCCATAGCACCAGAGCTCCATAGCTCCATAGCACCAGAGCTCCATAGCTCCATAGCTCCAGGGCTCCATAGCTCCAGGGCTCCATAGCTCCAGGGCTCCAGGGCTCCATAGCTCCAGGGCTCCATAGCTCCAGGGCTCCAGGGCTCCATAGCTCCATACCTCCAGAGCTCCATACCTCCAGAGCTCCAGAGCTCCATAGCACCAGAGCTCCATGGCTTCAGAGCTCCATAGCACCATAGCTCCATACCTCCAGAGCTCCATAGCTCCATAGCTCCATACCTCCAGAGCTCCATACCTCCAGAGCTCCATACCTCCAGAGCTCCATACCTCCAGAGCTCCAGAGCTCCATAGCACCAGAGCTCCATGGCTTCAGAGCTCCATAGCACCATAGCTCCAGAGCTCCATAGCTCCATAGCACCAGAGCTCCATAGCTCCATAGCACCAGAGCTCCATAGCTCCATAGCACCAGAGCTCCAGGGCTCCATAGCTCCAGGGCTCCATAGCTCCATACCTCCAGAGCTCCATAGCTCCATACTTCCATAGCTCCATACTTCCAGAGCTCCATAGCTCCATAGCTCCATACTTCCATAGCTCCATAGCTCCATACTTCCATAACACCAGAGCTCCATACCTCCAGAGCTCCATAGCTCCAGCCTGGGTGGCTGGTGGCTCCATAGCTCCATACTTCCATAGCTCCAGTCAGAGAGTTGGCGAAAATTGCACTAAGTGCGAAAGCCCATTCATTTACAACGGCGTGTCCACAAGGCGGCGACATTTCCCCGTTACCGGTGGCTGCGCGGCGGGTGAGTGACAGAGCTTATCCGAGCGGCTGGAACTCTGCGCCGGCGTGGTCGAGCGTGAGGCCTCGGCCCTTTGGCTGCCTGGTACCTAAAACACTTCCATTGATCCAGCCACGGAGGGTGCTGGCTGGTGGCTCCATACCTCCAAAGCTCCATAGCACCAGAGCTCCATAGCTCCATAGCACCAGAGCTCCATGGCTTCAGAGCTCCATAGCACCATAGCTCCATACCTCCAGAGCTCCAGGGCTCCATAGCTCCATACCTCCAGAGCTCCATACCTCCAGAGCTCCAGAGCTCCATAGCACCAGAGCTCCATGGCTTCAGAGCTCCATAGCACCATAGCTCCATAGCACCATAGCTCCATACCTCCAGAGCTCCAGGGCTCCATAGCTCCATACCTCCAGAGCTCCATACCTCCAGAGCTCCATAGCTCCATAGCACCAGAGCTCCATAGCTCCATAGCACCAGAGCTCCATACTTCCAGAGCTCCATAGCTCCATAGCTCCATAGCACCAGAGCTCCATAGCTCCATAGCACCAGAGCTCCATAGCTCCATAGCTCCATAGCTCCATACTGCCAGAGCTCCAGAGCTCCAGCCTGGCTGGTGGCTCCATAGCTCCATACTTGCAGCCACGGAGCTGGCGAAAATTGCACTAAGTGCGAAAGCCCATTCATTTACAAGGGCGTGTCCACAAGGCGGCGACATTTCCCCGTTACCGGTGGCTGCGCGGCGGGTGAGTGACAGAGCTTATCCGAGCGGCTGGAACTCTGCGCCGGCGTGGTCGAGCGTGAGGCCTCGGCCCTTTGGCTGCCTGGTACCTAAAACACTTCCATTGATCCAGCCACGGAGGGTGCTGGCTGGTGGCTCCATACCTCCATAGCTCCATAGCACCAGAGCTCCATAGCTCCATAGCACCAGAGCTCCATAGCACCATAGCTCCATACCTCCAGAGCTCCAGGGCTCCATAGCTCCATACCTCCATACCTCCAGAGCTCCATAGCTCCATAGCACCAGAGCTCCATAGCTCCATAGCACCAGAGCTCCATAGCTCCATAGCACCATACTTCCATAGCTCCATAGCTCCAGGGCTCCATAGCTCCAGGGCTCCATAGCTCCATAGCTCCAGGGCTCCATAGCTCCAGGGCTCCAGGGCTCCATAGCTCCATACCTCCAGAGCTCCATAGCTCCATACTTCCAGAGCTCCATAGCTCCATAGCGCCATAGCTCCATACTTCCATAGCACCAGAGCTCCATACCTCCAGAGCTCCATAGCTCCAGCCTGGGTGGCTGGTGGCTCCATAGCTCCATACTTCCATAGCTCCAGTCAGAGAGTTGGCGAAAATTGCACTAAGTGCGAAAGCCCATTCATTTACAAGGGCGTGTCCGCCAGGCGGCGACATTTCCCCGTTACCGGTGGCTGCGCGGCGGGTGAGTGACAGAGCTTATCCGAGCGGCTGGAACTCTGCGCCGGCGTGGTCGAGCGTGAGGCCTCGGCCCTTTGGCTGCCTGGTACCTAAAACACTTCCATTGATCCAGCCACGGAGGGTGCTGGCTGGTGGCTCCATACCTCCATAGCTCCATACCTCCAGAGCTCCAGAGCTCCATAGCACCAGAGCTCCATAGCTCCATAGCACCAGAGCTCCATAGCACCAGAGCTCCATAGCTCCATAGCACCAGAGCTCCATAGCTCCATAGCACCAGAGCTCCATAGCTCCATAGCACCAGAGCTCCATAGCACCAGAGCTCCATAGCTCCATAGCACCAGAGCTCCATAGCTCCACAGCACCAGAGCTCCATAGCTCCATAGCACCAGAGCTCCATAGCTCCATAGCACCAGAGCTCCATAGCTCCATAGCACCAGAGCTCCATAGCTCCATAGCACCAGAGCTCCATAGCTCCATAGCTCCAGGGCTCCATAGCTCCAGGGCTCCAGGGCTCCATAGCTCCAGGGCTCCAGGGCTCCATAGCTCCAGGGCTCCATAGCTCCAGGGCTCCAGGGCTCCATAGCTCCATACCTCCAGAGCTCCATACCTCCAGAGCTCCAGAGCTCCATAGCACCAGAGCTCCATGGCTTCAGAGCTCCATAGCACCATAGCTCCATACCTCCAGAGCTCCATAGCTCCATAGCTCCATACCTCCAGAGCTCCATACCTCCAGAGCTCCATACCTCCAGAGCTCCATACCTCCAGAGCTCCAGAGCTCCATAGCACCAGAGCTCCATGGCTTCAGAGCTCCATAGCACCATAGCTCCAGAGCTCCATAGCTCCATAGCACCAGAGCTCCATAGCTCCATAGCACCAGAGCTCCATAGCTCCATAGCACCAGGGCTCCATAGCTCCAGGGCTCCATAGCTCCATACCTCCAGAGCTCCATAGCTCCATACTTCCATAGCTCCATACTTCCAGAGCTCCATAGCTCCATAGCTCCATACTTCCATAGCTCCATAGCTCCATACTTCCATAACACCAGAGCTCCATACCTCCAGAGCTCCATAGCTCCAGCCTGGGTGGCTGGTGGCTCCATAGCTCCATACTTCCATAGCTCCAGTCAGAGAGTTGGCGAAAATTGCACTAAGTGCGAAAGCCCATTCATTTACAACGGCGTGTCCACAAGGCGGCGACATTTCCCCGTTACCGGTGGCTGCGCGGCGGGTGAGTGACAGAGCTTATCCGAGCGGCTGGAACTCTGCGCCGGCGTGGTCGAGCGTGAGGCCTCGGCCCTTTGGCTGCCTGGTACCTAAAACACTTCCATTGATCCAGCCACGGAGGGTGCTGGCTGGTGGCTCCATACCTCCAAAGCTCCATAGCACCAGAGCTCCATAGCTCCATAGCACCAGAGCTCCATGGCTTCAGAGCTCCATAGCACCATAGCTCCATACCTCCAGAGCTCCAGGGCTCCATAGCTCCATACCTCCAGAGCTCCATACCTCCAGAGCTCCAGAGCTCCATAGCACCAGAGCTCCATGGCTTCAGAGCTCCATAGCACCATAGCTCCATAGCACCATAGCTCCATACCTCCAGAGCTCCAGGGCTCCATAGCTCCATACCTCCAGAGCTCCATACCTCCAGAGCTCCATAGCTCCATAGTACCAGAGCTCCATAGCTCCATAGCACCAGAGCTCCATACTTCCAGAGCTCCATAGCTCCATAGCTCCATAGCACCAGAGCTCCATAGCTCCATAGCACCAGAGCTCCATAGCTCCATAGCTCCATAGCTCCATACTGCCAGAGCTCCAGAGCTCCAGCCTGGCTGGTGGCTCCATAGCTCCATACTTGCAGCCACGGAGCTGGCGAAAATTGCACTAAGTGCGAAAGCCCATTCATTTACAAGGGCGTGTCCACAAGGCGGCGACATTTCCCCGTTACCGGTGGCTGCGCGGCGGGTGAGTGACAGAGCTTATCCGAGCGGCTGGAACTCTGCGCCGGCGTGGTCGAGCGTGAGGCCTCGGCCCTTTGGCTGCCTGGTACCTAAAACACTTCCATTGATCCAGCCACGGAGGGTGCTGGCTGGTGGCTCCATACCTCCATAGCTCCATAGCACCAGAGCTCCATAGCTCCATAGCACCAGAGCTCCATAGCACCATAGCTCCATACCTCCAGAGCTCCAGGGCTCCATAGCTCCATACCTCCATACCTCCAGAGCTCCATAGCTCCATAGCACCAGAGCTCCATAGCTCCATAGCACCAGAGCTCCATAGCTCCATAGCACCATACTTCCATAGCTCCATAGCTCCGTAGCTCCAGGCACGGAGGGTGCTGGAGCTCCACACTTCCATAGGCAGGGAGGGTGCTGGAGCTCCACACTTCCATAGGCACGGAGGGTGCTGGAGCTCCACACTTCCTTAGGCACGGAGGGTGCTGGAGCTCCACACTTCCATAGGCAGGGAGGGTGCTGGAGCTCCACACTTCCATAGGCAGGGAGGGTGCTGGAGCTCCACACTTCCATAGGCAGGGAGGGTGCTGGAGCTCCACACTTCCATAGGCACGGAGGGTGCTGGAGCTCCACACTTCCATAGGCAGGGAGGGTGCTGGAGCTCCACACTTCCATAGGCAGGGAGGGTGCTGGAGCTCCACACTTCCATAGGCAGGGAGGGTGCTGGAGCTCCACACTTCCATAGGCAGGGAGGGTGCTGGAGCTCCACACTTCCATAGGCAGGGAGGGTGCTGGAGCTCCACACTTCCATAGGCAGGGAGGGTGCTGGAGCTCCACACTTCCATAGGCACGGAGGGTGCTGGAGCTCCACACTTCCATAGGCAGGGAGGGTGCTGGAGCTCCACACTTCCATAGGCAGGGAGGGTGCTGGAGCTCCACACTTCCATAGGCAGGGAGGGTGCTGGAGCTCCACACTTCCATAGGCAGGGAGGGTGCTGGAGCTCCACACTTCCATAGGCAGGGAGGGTGCTGGAGCTCCACACTTCCATAGGCAGGGAGGGTGCTGGAGCTCCACACTTCCATAGGCAGGGAGGGTGCTGGAGCTCCACACTTCCATAGGCAGGGAGGGTGCTGGAGCTCCACACTTCCATAGGCAGGGAGGGTGCTGGAGCTCCACACTTCCATAGGCAGGGAGGGTGCTGGAGCTCCACACTTCCATAGGCAGGGAGGGTGCTGGAGCTCCACACTTCCATAGGCACGGAGGGTGCTGGAGCTCCACACTTCCATAGGCAGGGAGGGTGCTGGAGCTCCACACTTCCATAGGCAGGGAGGGTGCTGGAGCTCCACACTTCCATAGGCAGGGAGGGTGCTGGAGCTCCACACTTCCATAGGCAGGGAGGGTGCTGGAGCTCCACACTTCCATAGGCACGGAGGGTGCTGGAGCTCCACACTTCCATAGGCAGGGAGGGTGCTGGAGCTCCACACTTCCATAGGCAGGGAGGGTGCTGGAGCTCCACACTTCCATAGGCAGGGAGGGTGCTGGAGCTCCACACTTCCATAGGCAGGGAGGGTGCTGGAGCTCCACACTTCCATAGGCAGGGAGGGTGCTGGAGCTCCACACTTCCATAGGCAGGGAGGGTGCTGGAGCTCCACACTTCCATAGGCAGGGAGGGTGCTGGAGCTCCACACTTCCATAGGCAGGGAGGGTGCTGGAGCTCCACACTTCCATAGGCAGGGAGGGTGCTGGAGTTCCACACTTCCATAGGCAGGGAGGGTGCTGGAGCTCCACACTTCCATAGGCAGGGAGGGTGCTGGAGCTCCACACTTCCATAGGCACGGAGGGTGCTGGAGCTCCACACTTCCATAGGCACGGAGGGTGCTGGAGCTCCACACTTCCATAGGCAGGGAGGGTGCTGGAGCTCCACACTTCCATAGGCACGGAGGGTGCTGGAGCTCCACACTTCCATAGGCAGGGAGGGTGCTGGAGCTCCACACTTCCATAGGCAGGGAGGGTGCTGGAGCTCCACACTTCCATAGGCAGGGAGGGTGCTGGAGCTCCACACTTCCATAGGCAGGGAGGGTGCTGGAGCTCCACACTTCCATAGGCAGGGAGGGTGCTGGAGCTCCACACTTCCATAGGCAGGGAGGGTGCTGGAGCTCCACACTTCCATAGGCAGGGAGGGTGCTGGAGCTCCACACTTCCATAGGCAGGGAGGGTGCTGGAGCTCCACACTTCCATAGGCAGGGAGGGTGCTGGCACATCCACACTTCCAGCCACGGAGCATGCTGGCACTTCCACCTTGCTTGCTAAGTCGGCGTGATCTTGCCCAAAAAGTCCCTCCTCACCTCCAGCTGGAAGTGGAAAAAAATCCTCCACCTGCTTGGCCGAGGTTCTGGAAGCCAGCAGCTCGCAGAATGTTGCCAAAGTTTCACTGGAAGGAAAAGAAAAGAGAAGACCGAGTGCGCATTTCACCTACCGCCGAATGTCCACAAGAGGGAAGTGTCACTCCGTCGCAGAATCTGCGCCGACGCACTCGGCACCCTTCGAATTTATGGTGCCGGTGCGGGTGTTCTGGGTGCAAAAAGGCCGCCCAAGTGGTAGAAAAAAATCAGACTTCGTCTCTTAGGTCGAAATTAATGCCAAGTTTTGAAATGCGCTGGCAGGGGTGGACCAGGGCCCGTTAGAAGTGCTTAGCCGAGGTCCTGGAAGCCTAACCCGGCGTGATCTTGTGCAAAAAGCCGCTGCTGAGCTCCAGCTGGAAGTGTAAAAAGAACCGGGCTGGATCAAAAAAAGAACCGGGCGGCCCGTTAAAATTGCTTAGCCGAGGTCCTGGAAGCCTAACCCGGCGTGATCTTGTGCAAAAAGCCGCTGCTGAGCTCCAGTTGGAAGTTTAAAAAGAACCGGGCTGGATCAAAAAAGAACCGGGCGACCCGTTAGAATTACTTAGCCGAGGTCCTGGAAGCCTAACCCGGCGGGATCTTGTGCAAAAAGCCGCTGCTGAGCTCCAGCTGGAAGTGTAAAAAGAACCGGGCTGGTTCAAAAAAAGAACCGGGCGACCCGTTAGAAGTGCTTAGCCGAGGTCCTGGAAGCCTAACCCGGCGTGATCTTGTGCAAAAAGCCGCTGCTGAGCTCCAGCTGGAAGTTTAAAAAGAACCGGGCTGGATCAAAAAAGAACCGGGCGACCCGTTAAAATTGCTTAGCCGAGGTCCTGGAAGCCTAACACGGCGTGATCTTGTGCAAAAAGCCGCTCCCGAGCTCCAGCTGGAAGTGTAAAAAGAACCAGGCTGGATAAAAAAAGAACCGGGCTGGATAAAAAAAAGAACCGGGCGGCCCGTTAAAATTGCTTAGCCGAGGTCCTGGAAGCCTAACACGGCGTGATCTTGTGCAAAAAGCCGCTCCCGAGCTCCAGCTGGAAGTGTAAAAAGAACCAGGCTGGATAAAAAAAAAGAACCGGGCTGGATCAAAAAAGAACCGGGCGGCCCGTTAAAATTGCTTAGCCGAGGTCCTGAAAGCCTAACCCGGCGTGATCTTGTGCAAAAAGCCGCTGCCGAGCTCCAGCTGGAAGTGTAAAAAGAACCGGGCTGGATAAAAAAAAGAACCGGGCTGGATCAAAAAAGAACCGGGCGACCCGTTAAAATTGCTTAGCCGAGGTCCTGGAAGCCTAACACGGCGTGTTCTTGTGCAAAAAGCCGCTCCCAAGCTCCAGCTGGAAGTGTAAAAAGAACCGGGCTGGATAAAAAAAAGAACCGGGCTGGATCAAAAAAGAACCGGGCGACCCGTTAAAATTGCTTAGCCGAGGTCCTGGAAGCCTAACCCGGCGTGATCTTGTGCAAAAAGCCGCTCCCGAGCTCCAGCTGGAAGTGTAAAAAGAACCGGGCTGGATAAAAAAAGAACCGGGCTGGATAAAAAAAAGAACCGGGCGACCCGTTAAAATTGCTTAGCCGAGGTCCTGGAAGCCTAACACGGCGTGTTCTTGTGCAAAAAGCCGCTCCCGAGCTCCAGCTGGAAGTGTAAAAAGAACCAGGCTGGATAAAAAAAAGAACCGGGCTGGATCAAAAAAGAACCGGGCGACCCGTTAAAATTGCTTAGCCGACGTCCTGGAAGCCTAACACGGCGTGATCTTGTGCAAAAAGCCGCTCCCGAGCTCCAGCTGGAAGTGTAAAAAGAACCGGGCTGGATAAAAAAAGAACCGGGCTGGATCAAAAAAGAACCGGGCGACCCGTTAAAATTGCTTAGCCGAGGTCCTGGAAGCCTAACACGGCGTGTTCTTGTGCAAAAAGCCGCTCCCGAGCTCCAGCTGGAAGTGTAAAAAGAACCAGGCTGGATAAAAAAAAGAACCGGGCTGGATCAAAAAAGAACCGGGCGACCCGTTAAATTTGCTTAGCCGACGTCCTGGAAGCCTAACACGGCGTGATCTTGTGCAAAAAGCCGCTCCCGAGCTCCAGCTGGAAGTGTAAAAAGAACCGGGCTGGATAAAAAAAGAACCGGGCTGGATAAAAAAAAGAACCGGGCGACCCGTTAAAATTGCTTAGCCGAGGTCCTGGAAGCCTAACACGGCGTGATCTTGTGCAAAAAGCCGCTCCCGAGCTCCAGCTGGAAGTGTAAAAAGAACCAGGCTGGATAAAAAAAAGAACCGGGCTGGTTCAAAAAAGAACCGGGCGACCCGTTAAAATTGCTTAGCCGAGGTCCTGGAAGCCTAACACGGCGTGATCTTGTGCAAAAAGCCGCTCCCGAGCTCCAGCTGGAAGTGTAAAAAGAACCAGGCTGGATAAAAAAAAGAACCGGGCTGGTTCAAAAAAAGAACCGGGCGACCCGTTAAAATTGCTTAGCCGAGGTCCTGGAAGCCTGACACGGCGTGATCTTGTGCAAAAAGCCGCTGCTGAGCTCCAGTTGGAAGTTTAAAAAGAACCGGGCTGGATCAAAAAAGAACCGGGCGACCCGTTAGAATTACTTAGCCGAGGTCCTGGAAGCCTAACCCGGCGGGATCTTGTGCAAAAAGCCGCTGCTGAGCTCCAGCTGGAAGTGACAGGGTCAGTAGTGTAATGATGTCCGTTGATATGATGTGTAGACCCAAACAATATTATCAGTTTTTTTTCTCAACACACACACACACACACACACACACACACATATGGATAGAGAGTTGTCAATAACCAAACGGTTCAGTGGTGCCTCGCTCGAGTAACCTCCTTTCATCATAGACCACACGAAGCCGTTTGGAGAATGACGTGTTTCTGAGATGAAACCCCCTCTTATCACGAACAATGCTGTGTTGGGGGGCGTATAGCACATCTGAGTGTGCACCTGTTGTGTCAATGTAACCCTGAACCAAACCGAGCATGCTATCGAGATTGATGTTTTGACCGCTCTCGTGAGTCTGCGTGATCCCCTTAACCTTCATTACAACGCGACCTGTCTCCCTCGTTCTGTAAGCGTATGTTTTTGGCCCTGCAGAGACAAATTCTTGAATGGTGTCATTCGAGAGCTCATCTGTCAAATCACCCAGATAATCCCCTAGAGGAGGAACACTTTCACCCAGTTTCACAGTGTACACGATGCTGTCGGTGTCGGTGTAAAGCACTCTCCTCTGTAAAACCTCCAAATAGCTATACATTTTCAAGCGTGCATAGGTTGTCGTGAAACACGCTGCAGCCACATTTGATGTTTTTGACGCAGGTATCTCTGTGTTTGTGTGGAGACAATACTGTACAATCGAAAGCTTTTCACTAATGAGGTGGAAAAACTTCACGTCGTACAGGCCTGAAAACAGAAGTTCAAAAAACTCCTCAGATTTTGTCACAATTTTGGTGTTTGCCATGTTCTCACGCTGCGCGAGCTTACCCCACAAGTTGTTAAGACAGAGTTTTGACACTTTTTCCTGGGTTTACAGCAATTTTAGAAGGGTCGAGCTGGATACCCTGGTGAGTTGCGTAATTTTCTATGTATTTTTGTCTATCAGCTTGGTTGACCACGTGAGCCGGATAACCTGAAGACTCTTGTTTACCTTTAAGAAATGTACGCATATAACCCTGAAAAATTGTGTCGCTTGCTCTTGTGTAGTGCCATACTTCTGTAATACTTGCAACCGTGTAGCCAAGGTCAAGTGCCTTAACAAATTCAGGGGTTGTCCAAACACCTGTTAACGATCTTTGATCATCATCATGTCTACATGCTGTTTGTTGATTATTGAGCTCAGCGCATGTACGACACAGTGTGAAGACAAGTTTACCTTTAGCTGTTTTGAAGGGTAAGATCGGCAAATACAAACCACGTGGTGGGTTGACTGTGGCGCTGATGAAGCCGAAATACGATCTGGGGTCTTTAAAACCATCATGGATAATCGTCGGATGCCCGATGGGATAGATGCCTGTGCTATTTATGTAAGGGTATAATGACGTTACATCAACATACAACACACGCTCGTCAGGTTCTGCTGTGTATCTTAAAACGAACGCGTTTGTTCGACCTCCAAAGAGGGCCTGCCTCGGCTTGAGAGGTGTGGGGAATTTGGCCTTTTTCAGGAATTCCTTCACCTGTATGTTCACCTTTTTCATCTGCAACCACTCGTGCTCCCACATGATTACAAGGTGCACATCCTGTTTAAGCTGTAGTTCCTGAATTTTCTTTTGGGTGCTATCAAACCTCTCCTGAAAGGGGCGTTTTGTTGTCGGGCATATTTTGGTGAGATCGTAGCATTCTGAACAGCCATGGTGATAACAACCAAAATACTCAAACACTATTTTTACACCGCCAATTTCGGTATAACCGTCCACAGTGTACTTATCTATCTTGACCTCACCTCCGTTCAACGCATGTCTGATGTGAATATTCTGGCTATGCATGATCCATAGCAGGTATTGTATAGCATCATGTGAGAAGGCTTTATACTGACGCATATAGGTGTCTGAAGGTGCGATGGCTAGTGTTTGAGGGGTGAGGAAGTTAGCGCGAAAAACATTCATGCACGCCGACGCAATTGTCACAGCTTTGAATGGATCTGTTCCTGTGGCTTAAAAAAACTCACCCCTGAATTTCTCACTCCCCAACATTAACAGGTCAACATCATTCTTACAATAGGCTATCGCCTGTTTAGCAAAATCGAACACATCATTAGCTTCATTGTCGTACCATTCATCAAACTTAGCTCGTTGAGAGGGTGACATCCGATCGACACCGTAGTGTGCACGGTCAGGGTAACACCCTACATAGTTTAGATGTTCTAAAGAGCTGAATTTGTGCGGAAAATACCCCTTTGATTTATCTTCAAACCCGAGGGCCTTAGGCATTGCACTTAGGGGCATGGTCAGAAATGAGAGAGAGTCTATATATCGAGATTTCATGTCTAAATCGACAAATGACAGAACTTTACTCCCTTGCATTAGCATGTCAAGTTTGATACCGAGTTCGAGCATTCTCTTTATCAAGATGTATGAATCAAAACCTCTCGCATTATGCGCAACAAATGTCGTTTGTTTAAACCGGGGGTTTCGAAAAAAACTAAGAAAATCATCAACGCATTCGTCACCAAACCAATGTTTCTCCAATCTATTTGATTTACAGCAGATGAGAAAAGGTTTGTGGAAACCATCTGTATCTACATAGGTTTCAAAATCGTAGTAGACTACATCTTTGCAAGGTGGATGAGGCTTGATGGGCTGAATGTAACACACGAGGGTTTAACAGAGCATCGTTTTGACTCAAAACCTCGTCACAGACAGTACACCTGTTAACAGGGCAGCGATGTTTAACACCTGTGCCATCAGCTTTCACATAATATTGCAGACCACATTGGATGCATTTTTTGTATGAGCTGCAGTTGCTCATACGATTCGCCACCCGGGCCTCTTTATGTTTGGCAAAGCATTCCTCATTACGACAAGTTTTGTTACAGTCAGGGCAGATGATTTGCTTAAGCCGCTTTTCTTTACAAAACGGGTCGAGACAAACATCACAATGCCCTGCACAACGGTGTTGATGCCAATTCTCGTGCCCCTTATAGCAATGTCTGCAAAAGTAAGCATGACCAACAAATGCCTCTATAGCTTTCACACCATAGAAATGACCCTCGAGTAGTAAGACAAATAAAGTGTCTTCATCTGATGTTGGGTAACGCGTGTCAAAAAAAGTCATCGGACGACAATCCTCTTTTCGATACATTACAATTATTTTCCGTTTGAGGATCTTTTTCAAATTTGTGGACATCCCCTAGAGTCTAGGGCCTAGACTCACAGGTGTCTGGCAATTCAACCCTACACTCTCGTGTAAAAGTCGTGCATGTCTTGTGGCCTGTTTTGCTGTTAGTGTGTTATTTAGCAGATAGGTTAGCGACAAAGCAAAACATAGCTTGTTGTCTTTGTTACGGGGTATGTGTAAATGCCGTTTTTTCAACCTCAAAATTTCTCTGTTGGTACTGTTTACCAGCCTGCGCCGCATTCCACCACCACCTTGTAATGGTGTGACCATTTGCACAACAAGCTCTAAGCTGTCGTCTGCAAGAAGCTCTGTGTTTGATTGAGCTAGACGTTCGAGCATGTCTGTTACATTATCTCTGATAGAGTTTATGTCACTCTTTTGACGGTAGATATGAGGTCTCTCATTACCACCCACTAACTCAACCTGAATCACGTCATCTTGCTGTGCCAGCCTATCCACCTCATGCATGACATCATCGATCTTATCCTCAATCTGGAGGTATAAGGTTGCAAAATCATTGATGTTCGTTTGTGATGGTATATTTAGCTGGTTCCTTACCTCCACATTATTGAAATGCGGTCTGCTAACTACAACAGAACCACCTTGTTGGGAATTGACATTATTCACAAACATATCTGGGTGTGTGTTCTCATCATTAGCATCAATAGCATCTATTTGATGCTCAATTATTACAGAGCAGTTGCTAGGTTGGTGAGGCATGTGTTGAAATGTTGATGTGTCGGCATCGATAGCCTCTATTTGATGATCAATTATTACAGAACAGTTGCTAGGTTGGTGAGGCATGTGTTGAAATGTTGGTGTGTCGACATCGATAGCAGATAGAAGAGGGTCAACAGGATTAACGGGCAACTGGTCAACCATGGGCTGTGTATTTAGATTTCTGATCATAGCTAGCAGGTGCATAGGAATATAAGGACTGATACGGCCGTTGTTATCATTAGCATGGTTGTTTAATTCCTCTATAATTTCTACCAATTGTGGCGGGATCGGTGTAGGACTCTGTCTACCTTCATTCAGACTTTGATTGTTCAAATCATCTACGACAGCTTGTAAATGGGTAAGCATATCGGGGGTTAGGGGGCTCTCACCCCCCGACACAGCAGCATTCATATTGTTGAGAACCAAGAGCAGATCCGACACATGATCGTCAGACGCATCAGCCGATAGCAAATCAATATCATTGTTAACGCTAAGCAAATCTAACTCAGATGCGTCACTTCTTTGGTTTGTGCCCGTTTCAGAACATGGTTGCAAATCTATTTCATTCATGCTTGTTAGGAAATCTGACTCTGTTGACGACAGGTTACAACGCTCCATTATATTTCTTTAAAAAAACACAACAGAAATAGTACAAACAGTGATCTATGTTGATTCAGCCAATTTCGTCAGGATTCGTATAACCCTAAAAGACTCTTGGAGTCGACTTTTGTAAATGCAGTTACCACCACACTCTCGTCTTCTATTCTTATGGTGATGACCCTCGCGTGCTGACTCTCGCGCGCTGTTGGTCTGATGGCTCGCGTTGTACAGTCATCCCTCCTACTTCGCGGCTTCAACTATCGCGGCTTCGCTGTATCGCGGGTTTTCAAAAATAAATTAATGATTTTATCGCAGAAATTTCATCATTTCACGAGGTTTCGCGGCCACTTGAGTTTCTTCATTTTCCTTTAATAATGATAGCTTATGTTTAAAAGTCGTTTTCTTGTTTTGAAATGAATAAATTAAAGAGTCAGTACAGTATACTTTATCGTCACATGTGACTTCAGGGCGTTCTCTCTGTTGTATATTTAGATGTTGTATATTTTGGACTAACTCATGTTCCGTAGTGGGAAAACCCCGGATGTGGGAGGGGGAGCTTCGGGGACGTTCAGTGTTGTGATGTACGGCCAGTGAACTGACTGTGATGAAAGGAATAAAGCAGTATCCATCACGTCGTTGTCCAAACCATGCTTGCTACATCAGAACCTGGAAAATAGTAAAGATATAACACTCTCCACCGGCGGTGGCCTTCATCTGGACATAGCAATACACTGTTAGTCTCGTCGCTAAGGCATGAATGCGGAGCGCACAGTCCATTGATATGAAAGTCCCCTAGCAGCGAGCTGGTTGATGTCAGCGATAAAAATAGAATATCTTCCAAGAATAGCTAAAAAAAATCTAGTTTCTATTTCGCGGAAATTCCCATTTCGCGGGTGGGTCTGGAACGTAACCCCCGCGAAGTAGGAGGGATTACTGTAGATGGCGGCCCAGCGGCTCCTCCTCCTTTCCTTTTGAACCCCACGACTCGTGAAACGGCGTTTGGCTGGAGGGTAGATATTTAAAATCAGTAAAACCGCTATAATAGCAAAAAAAAAAATAGTTAGTCGAATGATAACATATAAAAAAGTATACCTTTAACTTTGTTTGCCGATTCGTGAGGGTGGTTCACACCTTCGTATGCAGTTAAAGCATCCGCCAATTCTGTGTCCGTCAACGCTTCCGGCTCCACCTCCTGCCGGCCTGCACAAGGCCCAATGCTAGCACGTGACTCTGGTGCGCTTGACTCCTGCGGCTCAGGTATTTCGAAACGCCGTTGAGAGACGTCTGCTAATGTCTGTGCTGTTTCTGAATCAGCTTCTGTCGGCAGCCCGTTTTTTCTGATATCCTCTTCGGCGGCGGCTATGAGGTCTGGTACATACATAAAATAAATCTCAAACCAGTAGCATTTATATTAACAACCCTAGATGAATACCACATTCACCCACCGTAGTCTGATTGTGGAAGAAAAACCCCGCTAAGATCATCGTTGAATGGGGCTGTAGGTGAATGAAAAAAAAAAGTATTATAAAGTAGAAAAAATAAGACTAATATATTCATGTAAATAAACTCATAAATCATTTACTTACGAGGATCATGAACATATAAACGATGATATCTATGGCACAATACATAAACATTACATCATGTTTTTACAAATAACCTTAGTGCCTGATAAGCTTAATGTATTAATATTGTTAGGACCCGCCTCTCTAAGCCTCCTTCCAGGACCAGAGGTGCTTCACCTCGCACCTGAGGCCAATCAGCAATTAACCACCTGCAGCTGATCAGCTCAGCAGGGCTGGTATATAGCTGCCTGCTTCCCAGTCACCAGTTGCAGGTTCATGTTGTCAGCTCCAGGGTGAGGATCTCTTCCCAGTCACCAGTTGCAGGTTCGTGTTATCAGCTCCAGGGTGAGGATCGCTTCCCAGTCACCAGTTGCAGGTTCGTGTTGTCAGCTCCAGTGTGAGGATCTCTCTCTAGCTGCTGCTGCTGGATTCCTTCTCGATTTGGATTACAAGCCTCCTCTCACCTGTGGTAATTCCTGACTTTCTGTGGATTTCTTTTTGTGAATTACAAGTCTAGTCCCCCCCGAGTTTTTCCTGTGTGGATTTTTCAAGAGACTAAAGAGACTTACCTTTGTTGCCTTTATTTCCTGAGTTCTCCTAGACTGGCTTGTCTTGTACTCTGAGAAATAAACACGCCTTTGAAGGCTAAGTCTCACTTCCGCTGTGTCGTGCGTTTGGGGTCGAAGACAAACCTTAACAAATATATATATATATAAAAAACTAGCAACACCCACCTTTAACCATCTCGGTACAGTATTCAGCACTCTCCGACTCAGCTGATCAAAGCTTCTGCGCCGGTCTGCTCTCTCAAATGATTGATGGTTGTCTGTCCCAAACTAACTTCAAACTTGGCGGGCGGAAAAGAGCACACCCCCCGGGGTCATGTGATGCGAAAACACTCTGCTAAAGCTAATGATTGGCGGAGGGGCTTGTCTTCATCAGCCCTTCAAACTTGGCTGGGGGGAGATGTCACACCTCCGGGGTTATGTGATGCAAAAAACACTCTGCTAAAACAGAGAAGGCTTGTCTTCATCCATTTACACATTGACTGGTGATACCCCAATACATGCACCACCAGGCCATCAAACACATTAGCATGTTTAGCATGTACACTAGCGTAACATTAACCATGACCAATATGGCGATAGCTAAAATAGCTTGGTAAAGTAAAAAATACATGCCCAGACATGCCTCCGGCCGCGACAACCAATAGGGCGATCTCCCCCCGCGACAACCAGGAAGACTGGCCAAGCTGGCGCCTTTCTGTCTGACGCACAAGATTACGCCTCTGTCTGACATCAGGGGATGTCACAACACGCTGTGACACCAGGATAGAACACCTGACCGGATGTGACACCTGACCCAGGATGAGACGAGCATCACCATGTGACACCTGACCCCACGAGATGGCACCTTTCTGTCTGACATCAGGGGATGTCACAACACGATGTGACACCAGGATAGAACACCTGACCGGATGTGACACCTGACCCAGGATGGGACACCTGACCGGATGTCACACAAGGATGCCATATCAGGATGTGACACCTGACCGGATGTATCACAAGGATGTCACACTCATTAGCATATACACCTGCTACATTTGCATAACAATAGACATCAAAGGAAGCTGCATTGTCTTACTCTCTCTTTCCAGCCATGGAGGTGGCTGGCACTTCCACACTTCCAGCCACGGAGGTGGCTGGCACTTCCACACTTCCAGCCACGGAGGTGGCTGGCTGGCACTTCCACACTTCCATCCTCGGAGGTGGCTGGCTGGCACTTCCACACTTCCAGCCACGGAGGTGGCTGGCACTTGCACACTTCCAGGCACGGAGCATGCTGGCACTTCCACACTTCCAGGCACGGAGGTGGCTCTGACTTCCAGGCACGGAGGTGGCTCTGACTTCCAGCCACGGAGGTGGCTCTGACTTCCAGCCACGGAGGTGGCTCTTTCTTCCTTCCATCCATCCATCCATCCATCCATCCATCCATCCATCCATCCATCCATCCATCCTTGCTTGGCACTCGCTCCAGTGCTTGGCCGAGGTTGTGGAAGCCTAAGTCGGCGTGATCTTGCCCAAAAAGTCCCTCCTCACCTTCAGCTGGAAGTGGAAAAAATCCTCCACCTGCTTGGCCGAGGTTCTGGAAGCCAGCGGCTCGCAGAATGTTGACAAAGTTTCACTGGAAGGAAAAGAAAAGAGGCGTCCGAGTGCGCATTTCACCTACCGCCGATTGTCTGCTAGAGGGAAGCATTACTCCGTCGCAGAATCTGCGCCGACGCACTCGGCACCTAGCGAACTTATGGTACCGGGGCCGGTCTCTGGCGTGCTAAAAGGCCCCCCGAGTGGTAGAAAAAAATCTGACTTTGTCTCTTAGGTCGAAATTAATGCCAACGTAAAAAATGCGCTGGCAGGGGTGGCTGCTGTGCTTACAAAGTGCGCCGGCTGGGGTGGCTGCCAGGTCCCGGAAGCCTGTGCCGGCCTGGCACTTGACCATGGAAGCCCCCCTCAGCTGGAAGTGGAAAAAGTCCTCCAGGGCCCGTTAAAAGTGCTTGGCCGAGGTCCTGGGAGCCTGGGCCGGCCTGGCACTTGACCATGGAAGCCCCCCTCAGCTGGAAGTTCCCTGGGACTGGCCCGGTGAAAATGCTTAGCCGAGGTCCTGGAAGCCTAGTCCGGCCTGGCACTTGACCATGGAAGCTCCCCTGAGCTCCAGCTGGAAGTCCAAAAAATCCTCCGGGGCCCGGTAAAAGTGCTTGGCCGAGGTTCTGGAAGCCTAAGATGGCGCGATCTTGCCCAAAAAGGCCCTCCTCACCTCCAGCTGGAAGTCAAAAAAATCCTCCAGGGCCCGGTAAAAGTGCTTGGCCGAGATTCTGGAAGCCAGCGGCTCGTAGATTGTTCACAAAGTTTCACTGGAAGGAAAAGAAAAGAGGCGTTCAAGTGCGCATTTCACCTACAGCTGATTGTCCGCTAGAGGGGAGCATTACTCCATCGCAGAATCGACGCGAGCGCACTCGGCTCTTGCCGAACTTATGGTGCTGGGGAATGGTGTTTGGCGTGCTAAAAGGCCCCTCGAGTGGTAGAAAATTAACAGACTGTCTTTTAGGTAGAAATTAATGCCAACATAAAAAATGCACAAAGTGCGCTGGCTGGGTTGGCTGCTGTGCTTACAAAGTGCGCTGGCTGGGGTGGCTGCCAGGTCCTGGAAGCCTAGGCCGGCGTGACACTTGACCATGAAAGCCCCCCTGAGCTCAGGCTGGAAGTCCCCTGGGACTTCCATGGCCCGGTGAAAATGCTTAGCCGAGGTCCTGGAAGCCTAGGCCGGCGTGACACTTGACCACGGAAGCCCCCCTGAGCTCCAGCTGGAAGTCAAAGTCAAAGTCCGCTTTATTGTCAATTTCTCCACATGCCAAGGCACACAAAGAGATCGAAATTACGTTTCCCACCGTCCCACGGAGACTAGACACAGTACACAACACTCACATCAAATAGCACAAAGAGTAAAAACGAACAGACAAGAGCAACGAATAAGTAATAAGCAAATAACCCAAATAAACAATAAATAAATAAATAAATAAATAGACAAACAAGAGCAGCAAAATGGAGCAAGCGCGCTAATAGCAGACAGCCAGATCATAGCGCAAAAGAACAGGAGACTGTTCTTTTGCGCTATGATCTGGCTGTCTGCTATGTAGCAGAGGGTGGAGGGAATTCAGGATCCGGACAGCTTGGAGCACGAAGCTGTCTCTGAGTCTGGTGGTGCGGGAGCGCAGGCATCTGTATCTCTTCCTAGAGGGCAGAAGTACAAACAAAGAGTGAGCGGGGTGACTCACATCACACACAATCGCGGCCGCTTTGCGGGTGAGACGGGAGGCGTAAACTTCCTTCAGGGAGGGGAGTGGAGCCCCGATGATTTTACTCGCAGTGGTCACTATGCGCTGCAGGGCCTTCATGTTGTACTCATAGCAGCCACCACCCCACACAGCGATGCAACTGGAGAGGACGCTCTCAATGGTGCCACGGTAGAATGTGGTCATGATGGCGGGAGGAGCACTTGCTCGCCTGAGTTTCCGCAGAAAGTACAGGCGGCGCTGAGCCTTCTTCGCCAGCGACGCAGTGTTGGTGGTCCAGGAGAGGTCCTCACTGATGTGCACCCCCAGGAATCTGGTGCTGCTCACTCTCTCCACCACAGCACCGTCGACGGTCAGCGGCATGTGGCGGGTGTGACCCTTCCGGAAGTCAATGACAATCTCCTTGGTCTTGTTGACGTTCAGCAGAAGGTTGTTGTCCCTGCACCATGCGGCCAAAAGGTCGACCTCCGATCTGTAGTGAGTCTCGTCGCCACCGGTGATCAGACCCACCACAGTCGTGTCGTCGGCATATTTCAGCATGCGGTTGCTGCTGTAGGTCGCAGTGCAGTCATGCGTCAGCAGGGTGAAGAGCAGCCGACTGAGCACGCAGCCTTGAGGGGCCCCCGTGCTCAGCGTGATGCTGACGGAGACATTGTCGCCCACATGCACTACTTGAGGCCTTCGACAGAGGAAGTCTAGTAGCCAGTTGCAAAGGGAGGTACTGAGGCCCAGCTTGTCAAGTTTGCAAATGAGACGCTGTGGAACAATGGTGTTGAATGCAGAGCTGAAGTCCACAAACAGCAATCTCACAAACGAGTCCCTGTTCTCCAGGTGGGTGAGGGCAGAGTGTAGGGCAGAGCAGATGGCATCCTCAGAGGACTGATTGGGTCGGAAGGCAAACTGGAAGGGGTCCACGGTGGGGGGAAGAACAGATCTGACGTGCGCCAGGACAAGCCTCTCAAAGCACTTCATGACGATGGGGGTCAGTGCCACAGGGCGGTAGTCATTGAAGCAGGAAGGAGCAGGATTTTTCGGCACAGGTATGATGGTGGCAGCCTTGAAGCATGATGGGACGACGGCCTGCCGCAGGGAAATGTTAAAGATGTCCGTGAAGACATCCATCAGCTCCTCAGCGCAGTCCTTCAGCGCCCGTCCCGGGATGTTGTCCGGGCCCGCCGCCTTACGGGTGTTGACAGCAGCAAGCGTCCTCCTCACGCTAATGGCAGAGAGGCACAGGGGCTGCTCGTCCGGATGGGGAGGGGTCTTCAGGGGGCAAGTGTCGTTCTGTGCGTCGAGGCGAGCAAAGAAGCTGTTCAGTCCGTTGAGCAGAGGGACGTCGCCCTCGCATCTCTGCGGCGCGGGCTTGTAGTCCGTGATGGTCTGAATGCCTCGCCACAGGACCCGAGCATCCCCGCTGTCCTTGAAGTGGGCATTAATCTTGGAAGAGAACACCTCTTTCGCATATTTGATGCCCCGGGACAGTTTCGCCCTAGCTGATCTCATGCCCGCTTCATCCCCAGCCCTGTAGGCTTTGTCTCTGGCCCTCAGCAGCCCGAGGACAGCCCCTGTCAGCCATGGCTTCCAGTTAGCCCGAGTGACGACGTACTTCGTGAGGGTCACATCATCAATGCACTTAGCGATGTTAGAGGTCACAGAGTCAGCATACTCCTCAATGTCCGTCCGATTGTCGCAAGTGGCTGCCTGCTTAAACATTTCCCAGTCAGTAGTGCCAAAGCAGTCCCGAAGAGCATCAGAGGCCCCCTCAGGCCACACCCTAACTCGTTTGCGAACCGGCCTGGAAGTTCTCACTCTCTGTCTCCTGGAAGTTCTCACTCTCTGTCTGTACGCGGGGGTAAGCAGAACGGTGACGTGGTCAGAAAGTCCGATGTTGGGGAGGGGGGTGGCCTTGAAAGCTCCTTTGTGTGCAGTGTAGATCAAGTTCAGGAAGCTGCCACCACGCGTTGGAAAAGTAACATGCTGGTGAAGCTTTGGAAAGACAGACTTCAGGTCAGCATGATTAAAATCACCAGCGAAGATGATGAGACTGTCACGGTGCGCCGTTTGCTGATCACTGACAGCCTGATACAGTTCATTAAGGGCCGTGATCCTGTCACTTCCAACGTTGGAAGGTGGGATGTAGACCGGGACAAGCAGAATCGCAGTAAACTCCCTTGGTAGGTAAAAAGGACGGCACTTAGCGATCACAAACTCCGCCAGTGGCGAGCAGTGTCTGCATACCACTACAGAGTCCCGGCACCATTTGTCGCGGATGTAGACACATATACCTCCTCCACGCGATTTTCCTCCTTTTTCAATTGCCCGGTCCGCTCGATAGCACGCTAGCCGCTCCAGCTGCACAGCAGAGTCCGGAATGTTGACATTCCGGCCAGGTTTCAGTGAACACGAGCACACAGCAGTTACCCACTGCCCGGTTCGTGGATCTCAGCAGACGAATGTAATCCATCTTGTTTTCCAGCGAACGGACATTCGCCAGAAGAATGGAAGGCACGGCCGGGCGAGTTGGGTTCGCCGCTAGCCTGGCCCGGACGCCTCCGCGCCATCCCCTCTTCTGCCTCCTCGCACACCGCTTCCGACGCTGCTTGTCCGGGGAAGGAGTAGCAGACGAGTCCGGCGATGATTCAGGCCGGAGTAGTCCCCAGTGACTTTAAAGTCCAAAACGCCGCAAAACTCGCTTTCGCCGATGTCGAGCAGAACCTGCCTGCTGTACTTGTAGCACAACGTGGTACGACCAGATGAGCGCATAAAAATGTCTGACAAATACTTATTAAATTAACAAAACACAGATCGGTTGGGACGGAGAGAGGCCGCTGCGTGTGCACGCGCCATCTTGAAAAAATAAAATAAAAAAGTTCCCTGGGACTTCCATGGCCCGGTGAAAATGCTTAGCCGAGGTCCCTGAAGCCTAGGTCGGCGTGATCTTGCCCGAAAATGGCCCTCCTCACCTCCAGCTGGAAGTCCAAAAGAAGATCCAGGGCCCGGTAAAACTGCTTGGCCGAGGTTCTGGAAGCCTAAGACGGCGTGCTCTTGCGAGAAAAGTCGCTCCTCACCTCCAGCTGGAAGTCCAAAAAAAGATACAGGGCCCGGTAAAAGTGCTTGGCCGAGGTTCTGGAAGCCCAAGTCGGCGTGATCTTGCCCAAAAAGTCCCTCCTCACCTCCAGCTGGACTCCAAAAAAAGCTCTAGGGCCCGGTAAAAGTGCTTGGCCGAGGTTCTGGAAGCCTAAGACGGCGTGATCTTGCCCAAAAGTCGCTGCTCGCCTCCAGCTGGAAGTCCACAAAAAGATTCAGGGCCTGGTAAAAGTGCTTGGCCGTGGTTCTGGAAGCCCAAGTCGGCGTGATCTTGCCCAAAAGGCCCCTCCTCACCTCCAGCTGGACTCCAAAAAAAGCTCTAGGGTCCGGTAAAAGTGCCTGGCCGAGGTTCTGGAAGCCTAAGTCGGCGTGATCTTGCCCAAAAAGTCCCTCCTCACCTCCAGCTGGAAGTGGAAAAAATCCTCCACCTGCTTGGCTGAGGTTCTGGAAGCCAGCAGCTCGCAGAATGTTGACAAAGTTTCACTGGAAGGAAAAGAAAAGAGGCGTCCGAGTGCGCATTTCACCTACCGCCGATTGTCCGCTAGAGGGAAGCATTACTCCGTCGCAGAATCTGCGCCGACGCACTCGGCACCTCGCGAACTTATGGTGCCGGTGCCGGTGTTTGGCGTGCAAAAAGGCCCCCCGAGTGGTAGAAAAAAAATCAGACTTTGTCTTTTAGGTCAAAATTAATGCCAACGTAAAAAATGCGCTGGCAGGGGTGGCTGCTGTGCTTACAAAGTGCGCTGGCTGGGGTGGCTGCCAGGTCCCGGAAGCCTGGGCCAGCCTGGCACTTGACCACGGAGGCCACCCTCAGCTGGAAGTGGAAAAAATCCTCCAGGGCCCGTTAAAAGTGCTTGGCCGAGGTCCTGGAAGCCCAAGTCGGCGTGATCTTGCCCAAAATGCCGCTCCTCAGCTCCAGCTGGAAGTCCAAAAAAAGAACCAGGGCCCGGTAAAAGTGCTTGGCCGGGGTTCTGGAAGTCTGGTTCGGTGTGATCTTGCCCAAAAAGCCGCTCCTCAGCTCCAGCTGGAAGTCCAAAAAAAGAACCAGGACCCGGTAAAAGTGCTTGGCCGGGGTTCTGGAAGCCTGGTTCGGCCTGATCTTGCCCAAAAAGCCGCTCCTCAGCTCCAGCTGGAAGTCCAAAAAAAGAACCAGGGCCCGGTAGAAGTGCTTGGCCGGGGTTCTGGAAGCCTGGTTCGGCCTGATCTTGCCCAAAAAGCCGCTCCTCAGCTCCAGCTGGAAGTCCAAAAAAAAGAACCAGGGCCCGGTAAAAGTGCCTTGGCCGAGGTTCTGGAAGCCTGGTTCGGCGTGATCTTGCCCAAAAAGTCCCTCCTCACCTCCAGCTGGAAGTCCAATAAATCATCCATGGCCCGGTAAAAGTGCTTGGCTGAGGTTCTGGAAGCCCGGGTCGGCGTCAATTAGTCGAAATTCGGCCTCGGTACTTCCAGCTGGAAGTCCAAAAATTCATCCATGGCCCGGTAAAAATGCATAGCCGAGGTTCTGGAAGCCTGGGTCGGCGTCAATTAGTCGAAATTCAGCCTCGGTACTTCCAGCTGGAAGTTCGAAAAAAGAACCATGGCCCGGTAAAAATGCTTAGCCGAGGTTCTGGAAGCCCGATTCGGCGTCAATCTGTCGAAATTCGGCCTCTCTACTTCCAGCTGGAAGTCTAAAAAAAAGAACCAGGGCCCGGTAAAAGTGCTTAGCCGATGTTCTGGAAGCCCGGGTCGGCGTCATTTAGTCGAGGTTCGGCCTCTCTACTTCCAGCTGGAAGTCCAAAAATTCATCCATGGCCCGGTAAAAATGCTTGGCCGAGGTTCTGGAAGCCCGGGTCGGCGTCAATTCGTCGAAATTCGGCCTCGGTACTTCCAGCTGGAAGTCCAATAAATCATCCATGGCCCGGTAAAAGTGCTTGGCCGAGGTTCTGGAAGCCTGGGTCGGCGTCAATTGGTCGAAATTCGGCCTTGGTCCTTCCAGCTGGAAGTCCAAAAATTCATCCATGGCCCGGTAAAAATGCTTAGCCGGCCGCCTGGAACTCTCACACGGGGTGGCTGCCAGGTCCCGGAAGCCTGGGCCAGCCTGGCACTTGACCACGGAGGCCACCCTCAGCTGGAAGTGGAAAAAATCCTCCAGGGCCCGTTAAAAGTGCTTGGCCGAGGTCCTGGAAGCCCAAGTCGGCGTGATCTTGCCCAAAAAGCCGCTCCTCAGCTCCAGCTGGAAGTCCAAAAAAAGAACCAGGGCCCGGTAAAAGTGCTTGGCCGGGGTTCTGGAAGTCTGGTTCGGTGTGATCTTGCCCAAAAAGCCGCTCCTCAGCTCCAGCTGGAAGTCCAAAAAAAGAACCAGGACCCGGTAAAAGTGCTTGGCCGGGGTTCTGGAAGCCTGGTTCGGCCTGATCTTGCCCAAAAAGCCGCTCCTCAGCTCCAGCTGGAAGTCCAAAAAAAGAACCAGGGCCCGGTAAAAGTGCTTGGCCGGGGTTCTGGAAGCCTGGTTCGGCCTGATCTTGCCCAAAAAGCCGCTCCTCAGCTCCAGCTGGAAGTCCAAAAAAAGAGAACCAGGGCCCGGTAAAAGTGCCTTGGCCGAGGTTCTGGAAGCCTGGTTCGGCGTGATCTTGCCCAAAAAGTCCCTCCTCACCTCCAGCTGGAAGTCCAAAAAAAGAACCGGGGCCCGGTAAAAGTGCTTAGCCGAGGTTCTGGAAGCCTGGTTCGGCGTGATCTTGCCCAAAAAGCCGCTCCTCACCTCCAGCTGGAATTCCAATAAATCATCCATGGCCCGGTAAAAGTGCTTGGCCGGGGTTCTGGAAGCCTGGTTCGGCGTGATCTTACCCAAAAAGCCGTCTGGGTCGGCGTCAATTCGTCGAAATTCGACCTCTGTACTTCCAGCGGGAAGTCCAAAAATTCATCCATGGCCCGGTAAAAGTGCTTGGCTGAGGTTCTGGAAGCCCGTTTCGGCGTCAATTAGTCGAAATTTGGCCTCGGTACTTCCAGCTGGAAGTCCAAAAATTCATCCATGGCCCGGTAAAAATGCTTAGCCGAGGTTCTGGAAGCCTGGGTCGGCGTCAATTAGTCGAAATTCAGCCTCGGTACTTCCAGCTGGAAGTTCGAAAAAAGAACCACGGCCCGGTAAAAATGCTTAGCCGAGGTTCTGGAAGCCCGGTTCGGCGTCAATCTGTCGAAATTCGGCCTCTCTACTTCCAGCTGGAAGTCTAAAAAAAAGAACCAGGGCCCGGTAAAAGTGCTTAGCCGAGGTTCTGGAAGCCCGGGTCGGCGTCATTTAGTCGAGGTTCGGCCTCTCTACTTCCAGCTGGAAGTCCAAAAATTCATCCATGGCCCGGTAAAAATGCTTGGCCGAGGTTCTGGAAGCCCGGGTCGGCGTCAATTCGTCGAAGTTCGGCCTCGGTACTTCCAGCTCGAAGTCCAATAAATCATCCATGGCCCGGTAAAAGTGCTTGGCCGAGGTTCTGGAAGCCTGGGTCGGCGTCAATTAGTCGAAATTCGGCCTTGGTCCTTCCAGCTGGAAGTCCAAAAATTCATCCATGGCCCGGTAAAAATGCTTAGCCGGCCGCCTGGAACTCTCACACGGCTTGATATTGCTGAAAATTGGCCTCTCTACTTCCAGCTGGAAGTCGAAAAATCCTCCAGGGCCCGGTAAAAATGCCAAGCCGAGCTGCTGGAACTCTGCCCGGGCATCGCTCGCGACAGCGGGCCTGGTTGTTTAGGTACCAGGGGTGATGCATTTAGGTACCAGTGGTGATGCGTTTAGGTACCAGGGGTGATGCGTTTAGGTACCAGGGTTGATGCGTTTAGGTATCAGGGCGGATGCGTTTAGGTACCAGGGTTGATGCGTTTATGTACCAGGGGTGATGCGTTTAGGTACCAGGGGTGATGCGTTTAGGTTCCAGGTGTGATGCGTTTAGGTACCGGGGGATGCGTTTAGGTACCAGGGGTAAACGTTTAGGTACCAGGGGAGCAGTACCAACGTTGGTCTTTAGGTGCACTAGAGTACAATGAGTTGGTCCCCTTAGTTATTGTACTCATTACCTTTCACCCTGATTTCCAAAACATAGAACGAGTAGGGGGGGGGGAGAGGGGCTCACAGCCATGCCAGAGCAACAAATGTCCGCTCCACGCTGGTTCCCCTGTCGGCCACGCATGACGAAAAACGTCGGTCTCCCCCTGGAGCTCAAGAGACAGAATATTTTCTAAGTGCTACCGGCTCTTCCGAGCTAACGTGTCCGCTCCGCGCTGGTTCCCCTGTCGGCCACGCATGACTTAAAATGTCGGTCTCCCCCTGGAGGTCATGAAAAACTTTTGGATTATTTTCTAGGTGCCACCGGCTCTGCGTGGCTTTGGCGTCCGCCCACCGCCGGTTCTCGGGTCGGCCCAGAATGCCGAAAAATGCCGGTCTCCGCCCGGAGGTCCCAGCCGACTCGGTGAATATTTTCTAAGTGCAGGAGATGGTCTGGGCGCATCCGAGCGCCTGGAACTCTGCGCAGGCTTGGTTGAGCGCCTGGCCTCGGTAGTTGAGGTACCAGGGGTGGCCTGGGGACCTCCAGGCGGGGCCTGTGAGAGAGTGAAGCAGAGCGGCTGGAACTCTGGGCCGGCGTGGTTGAGCGGCTGGCCTCGGTAGTTGAGGTACCAGGGGTGGCCTGGGGACCTCCAGGCGGGGCCTGTGAGAGAGTGAAGCAGAGCGGCTGGAACTCTGGGCCGGCGTGGTTGAGCGGCTGGCCTCGGTAGTTGAGGTACCAGGGGTGGCCTGGGGACCTCCAGGCGGGGCCTGTGAGAGAGTGAAGCCGATCGGCTGGAACTCTGGGCCGGCGTGGTTGAGCGGCAGGCCCACAGAGGTGGCACTTCCACACTTCCAGCCACGGAGGTGGCTGGCACTTCCATACTTCCAGCCACGGAGGTGGCTGGCTGGCACTTTCATACCTCCACCCACGGAGGTGGCACTTTCATATTTCCAGCCACGGAGGTGGCTGGCTGGCACTTCCATACCTCCAGCCACGGAGGTGGCACTTCCATACTTCCACACTTCCAGCCACGGAGGTGGCTGGCACTTGCCCATTTAGAGCCACGGAGGTGGCACTTCAATACCTCCAGCCACGGAGCTGGCACTTCCATACTTCCAGCCACGAAGATGGCTGGAACTTCAATACTTCAAGCCACTGAGGTGGTTGGCAGGCACTTCCACAGTTCCAGCCACGGAGGTGGCAGGCACTTCCATACCTCCACGGAGGTGGCACTTCCATACCTCTAGCCACGGAAGTATTAGGCACTTCCATACCTCCACGGAGGTGGCACTTCCATACCTCCAACCACGGAGGTGGCAGGCACTTCCATACCTCCAGCCACGGAGGTGGCAGGCACTTCCATACCTCCACAGAGGTGGCACTTATTTCCATCCATACATCCATCCAGCCACGGAGGTGGCACTGAGTTCCAGGCACGGAGCATGCTGGCACTTCCACACTTCCAGCCACGGAGGTGGCTCTTTCTTTCATCCATCCTTCCAGCCACGGAGGTGGCACTTGCTTCCAGGCACGGAGGTGGCTCTTTCTTCCATCCATCCTTCCAGCCACGGAGGTGGCACTTGCTTCTAGGCACGGAGGTGGCACTTACTTCCAGCCACGGAGGTGGCTCTGACTTCCAGCAACGGAGGTGGCTCTTTCTTCCATCCATCCTTCCAGCCACGGCGGTGGCACTTGCTTCCAGGCACGGAGGTGGCACTGACTTACAGCCACGGAGGTGGCTCTAACTTCCAGCGACGGAGGTGGCTCTTTCTTAAAGTTCCAGTCCCAAAGTCCCAATGATCATCGTCACGCACACATCTGGGTGTGTTGAAATTTGTCCTCTGCATTTAACCCATCCCCATGTGATTTTGATCCATTCCCTGGGGGAGAGGGGAGCAGTGAGCAGCAGCGGTGCCGCGCTCGGGAATCATTTGGTGATCTAACCAAACGGAGGTGGCTCTTTCTTCCATCCATCCTTCCAGCCAAGGAGATGGCACTTGCTTCCAGGCACGGAGGTGGCACTTACTTCCAGACACGGAGGTGGCTCTGACTTCCAGCAACGGAGGTGGCAGGCACGTCCATACTTCCAGCCACGGAGATGGCTGGCTGGCACTTCCACACCTCCAGCCACGGAGGTGGCAGGCACTTCCATTCCTCCAGCCACGAAGGTGGCACTTCCATACCTCCATGGAGGTGGAACTTCCATACCTCCAGCCATGGAGATTGCTGTTTTTTCCATCCATCCATCCATCCATCCATCCATCCATCCATCCATCCATCCATCCATCCATCCATCCATCCATCCATCCATCCATCCATCCAGCCACAGAGGTGGCACTGACTTCCAGGGACGGAGCATGCTGGCACTTCCACACTTCAAGGTGGCTGTTTCTTCCATCCATCCATCCATCCATCCATCCATCCATCCATCCATCCATCCATCCATCATCCATCCATCCATCCATCCATCATGTTTTCTCGTGGTGTTTTAAACACATGATTAATTGTCATGAAATTTCTTTACGCAGGAACTGGACCAAGACTTATTTCATGCTGTCGCTTTTAAAATTAAAGGCGAGCATGTTGAACTTGTCGATGCCACCAACAATTTGAAAAAAGTTCCACTGATTCAGTGGAACGAAAGATTCCCCGATGGACCCAATTTTCCCCCAGAGGGTTTTAAATGGTAATTGTGTTTTATTTTTTGTTCTATTCTTGTTATTCTTGTTACTGGTTTGTTGTTGTGTTCAAAGTGTTTGATTATTAAAGTTTAAAGTTAAATGCACAAAAGTCATTGTTTATTTTTTTTATTAAATTGAATTAATTTAATCAAAATTATAATAATATATCTCACCATTTACTTATATTTAGTTGTCCGTGTATAAATTGTGTTGCGTCATTATATTAAATGTATTAGTTGTATCAATTCAATTAGATCCTTTAATTTTTTTTCGTCCCATATTCGTCAAATACTTTTTTTAATTATGATAAATTATTATTAACTATTCCTAGAAAATACAACTTCTTCGGACATATTTAGTTTTCCTTTCATGGGTTGTCTTGATAACCACATAAGCTGAAACAAAAACCAGAAAAAAAAGTAACTAGGTCTTTACTAAACTTTGCTAAATGTTCAATATGTTGGGTGATAAGCAGTGTTCAACTATCTGTTGATTCTGTCGCTCAGCACCTGGTGGATGTTGAAAATCATTACCAGCAAAGTCATCTGCGTATTTAGGTGACCCAGTTTATTATATTTCCATTGCAAATACGTTCCCTATCTTAATTCTGTCGCTCAACACTGACACCTAGTGGCTATAACCATTACAGCAAAGTCATCCGTGGATTTTGGTGACCCGTTTTAATAAATTATTGCGAATACATTCCCAATCTGTTGCTTGTGTCGCTCAGCACTGACACCTCGTGGATGTTGAAAATCATTACCAGCAACCTCATCTGCCGATTTAGGTGACCCAGTTAACTATTTTGTTAATAGCAAATACCGTAGCTATAGTTTTGTTTTAATATGTAGTTAATGGTATTAATGTATAGTATATGATTTTAATGTATAGTATATGGTATTTTACCTTTTTACCATTTTACCTTACATTTATAACAAGTTTGAAGAGATGTGCATTTTTTTTCATTGGACATGCAATGTAATTCTTTCAACTTTTAAAGAAACTCAATGTTATTTTACTTTTAATGTGGATAGAGGAATTATTTTTGGTGTTGTTTTTGATTTTGCTGCAGATTATTCAGACATCCCCAACGTCAAAGCAGCAGTATCTTTGTCCTCAGCATCCTTATTTTCCACTGGACTTTGTGGACAGGAATGTCTTTTTCGACATGTTCTAACTTTAAACTGTTCATCTTATGCCTAATAACTGCCGCCCAGCATTGACACCTGGTGGATATTAAGTTGTCATGCAGATGTTGTGTTATGCCGAATAAGAACAGATTCAGACTTGATTCTTACTAGCTATCTTGCTGACTGTTTTTTCCTGTTGACTAATATTTCTTGCGTATGTACTGGTTTTACTCGCTTACTGGTTTTCTTGGTTTTTCTAAAATTCAAGATTCAAGAGTTTTTAATCGCCATGTTTGAGCGTGCCAAACAAGGAATTTGACTCCGGTACATCACAGTCTCTGTTCAACATTTAGGTGACTAACAACACTCAGAACGTGTGAAAAATGACAAATTCGCAAACATCCCCTGATCTTAAACTCCCAGGAGGGCAAGGAAAAACTCAAAACTACAACTAGGGGAAATGAGAAACCTTCAGAAAAGACCACAGATGGGAGGGTCCCTTTTCCAGGATGACCAGGCTGCAATGGATGCAGAGAGGACACATAGTACAAACAGTGTAGACAATCCAAAAAAGGTGTGGACAGCAGGATGTTATTGCACAGCAATGACTCTGAAACTGTAAGAGTGGTGTGAGTTCATCAGAGCAACAGCCTAGGGGAAGAAGCTGTCTCTCAATGTACATATTCACCTGGAGTTTCCAATTTTTTTTTAACCTATTTGTATTGTTCCAACTTCAACAGGTTACGCTCAATCCCACTTTATGTATACATCATTCATTTGACAGCGTTTTTCCTTTCTAATTTATTAATTTTGCCACCAATTCAACCCATTTCAACATTTAGCTCATGCATCTTATGCCTACCTACTCTACAACTTCTCACTGAACAATAATTTGAAATTTATAACTTTGAAATTCACGTCAAATCATATGAAATTTGCTTTTTCCTTCTAATTCTTTCATTATTTGCCAAATTCAACCTGTTCCAAGTTTCAACATAATTCTGTAGCATTCCCCAAATCATTCAATAGAATTGTCATATTTTGCACCTAATGCAAAAAGCATTCCCCAAGATATTTTCAGCTTCTTCACCTTCACACGCAATTTCTCCAGAAATTGCAAATTCTAGTTTATTTATTTAATTTTAATACATCATTTTAATCATTTAGTTTATTCAACATCATCATCATAATTAATTTACCATTTTTATTTCATTTAATCATTTTATTTCTCATAATTTAGCATCATTCCACCACATATTGCAATGTTTTTGTCATGGAAGGAATGGAGCAGGGTGACCAAATGCAGCTTGGACAAGGGTTTATTGGAGAAATCAAAGACAGACTATAAGAAGTTCGACTAGGGACAAGGCTAACTGAAGAAAAAGACAAGATAAAGACAGGAACGACGACGACAAACGAGACGACAGACGAGACGACAGACGGGACGACAGACGGGACGACAGATGAGACGACAGACGAAACGACAGACGAGAACAATCCGACAGGGGTATGACACGCAGACAGGACTTATATACGCGACAGGTAATGAGAGGCAGGTGACTGTGATTAGTAATGTAATTTTCAGACTATAAGTCGCGGTTTTTGTCATGGTATGGGTGGGGGGGCGACTTATACTCAGGAGCGACTTATATGTGATTTTTTTTCACAAATTTTCTAAATTCAAAACCCGCGATGTAGTGAAACCGCGATACACGAACCGCGATGTAGCAAGGGATTACTGTCATTTGAACTGCAAGTGATGTCACCCGTGCCGCGCAGCGGTTGTTTACATAAAGGGCATCGTTTATCAAACCATCTCCGGAAATTACGATATCGATATTAACTGAATTGGGATTGCCTTTTTTTGCAGTTAAACCATACTAAGAAGAAAATGAGCTGTAAAAACAACCCCCCCCCAAAAAAAAATAAAAATAAAACTTGACTACCTAATGAATTAAAATGGTAGTTTAAGATTTACAGACACCATGATAGTATATATCAGAACAAATTTATCTGGTATATCAAAAAATCTAATTAGCATTTTTTTGTCTTTAGATTGCCAATTCACTTTCCAATTTTATGACAAATCCTGTCTTAAATCTATGAAGGGCCTGCCTGCCATGCTGTATTCGATTAGAAACAGCTGTAAGATTGTAGTTTGCTGTGACCACCAAAACATTTCCCCAAAGGCTATGGTGAGTATTAACCATATATAGAAATGTCTTGAGTCTTTGTGCCACAATTTGATCTTCAAGCCATTAATAACCCAATGTGCTTTTTTTTTTTAACCACAGGATATTCCAGACAATATTGAAGATGATAATCATGAAGCTTTGTTCTACATGATTCAACTAACTGGAACAAACAAATATATGTTAGAGTCCTCCCGTTACCCACGTGGGTGCTTGTGTCTTCAGCCAATGAAAGATAATACTTCTCATCTCAAGTTGGTCTTTAAAACTCATGAAGAAGATGATCGATGTGAGATCAGGCTTTAGTAATTCTTCATGTTTTAAGAAACAGACCAATTGTTTGGTTCTTAATTTAATAAATTTAGAATAATCTTAAATCTGATGATACAGTGGAGCCTCGGTTTTCGACCACAATCCGTTCCAGAAGGCTGTTTGAGAAGTGAATCGTTCGAATTGCGAATCATGTTTTCCCATTACAAATAATAGAAAAAAAATCAGTTTGAACCAAAAAACAAAAAAACGCCTTTTATGAGCATTTTTTTCATTTGCTCATTTTTGTGCCATCGCGCAAATGCAGCACACCGCTGAACGCGCAACCGTAGCGCGTCGCCGAGCGCGCAACTGCACCGCGCTGGTTGCATTATTGTGACAGAGCGGTCGCTGAAATTTAGAAAATATTTTTAAAGTCCTGATGTACTTTCCAAAATTTAAGTGGACCTCAGTGCGCAGGGAGCTTAATATGGTCCAATCGCGCAACTGCAGCGCGCCGGGCGCTCACTATCGGATTGCTTTAGGAGAGCGTGCTCCCACTTGCTTTCTTTGGAGGGAGGCATGATTACAGTTGATGCAATCTTCAGAGTAACGAGAATGTAATTACAAACGGAGTCAGTTGGCATGCAGGTCCTCTCGGCTCATCTCGCGAGGTTCGACAGCCAAATTTCGTCCGACATCCGAGGCAAAAAAATCTCGATTTTTTTTGTTCGAATACCGATTTGTTCGAGAACCGGGACGTTCGAAAACCGAGGCTCCACTGTACGTAAATTTACACTGCTTGTTTGTATATGCATGATTGATAGCATGCTAAATGCTATAAATACTTTCCAGATGCACAGTACAAATAAACAGAGTAGTAAATATTTCATTTTGCAGCTATGACAGTGGTTCTTAACCTGGTTTTGATCAAACCGTGTGTTCCATGGGGCTAAATCAAGTTTTCATATGTGAAACTCAAACTGGCAGACATGCTGGAACTCAAAAGGGGGTTTCCCCCAAAGTCACACCAATAGGTTTTGTGTCAGGTGAAGCCAAGATGAATTATTATTAGGTATACCTTTATTTGCATTCTTATTTATGAATACTATAAAATTCTGATCAACGATCCTGCAAAATGTATCAACAATGACAAATAGCAGAGGGCTTAGTCTGGGTTCAACTCAAAGGCCATAAGGAATTGTCATGCATGAGTGATGTAAGTGCCAGGACCGTTCTCAGCTCCTCGTTTGTGTATATGTCACGTTAGCATACCGTATCGTTTAGCCTGTTGTTGCTGGTTCATGTCTGTTCTTGGTGTTGGATTTTGACAAATAAATTTGCCCCAAAATTGCGACTTATATATGTTTTTTTTTTTCACTTTATTGTGCATTTTATGGATGGTGCGACTTATACTCCGGAGCGACTTTTAGTCCGAAAATTACGGTACATATTTTTGTGTTGGAAGGTGGCAATAAACCTTTGACCAATATGAAGCATCTCAAATTCAACATTAAAATATAACAACATAGCACATATCAGATGGATTAAAAATCAAAAGGTATCTACACGGAAGACAAAATCCTTTTGTGGAAAAAATAAATTAGATGTCAGAATATTCTGGTCTGTACGATGTGACAGATGTTTTGTGTAAAAATATGAAACCTTGTGAGCTATGATTCACGAAAATATATGACAGTACAGACGAGAAATTGCCCCACTTCATTACATGTTCCTTGCTGATAAGAAATTTAACAACCAGTAATTCCGTTGGAAAAAATTTTTTTTTATATGAAGTACAGTTACACACATGTAAATCGCCGGAAATATTGTCAAAGCTGTATATTTATAGGAATTGACATGAAACATATTTGGGTCATTCATCTGAGTTCCCCAGTCCATATCCATGATTATTTGCTCCAAAGCAGGGTGATGGCTTTGCAGATGCCCACGTCGTTGTAGTTGAAGTAGCAAAGGCCGGCCAATGTGACCGTGGACAGGAGAAAGAGACCCGCATTGGCTATTTTGATCTTGGTGTCACCATGAACGTAATCTGTCAACACCTGCCCGAGACCCCTAACAGGACAAAAATGTGAAAAGTGGGAGTTAATTTCTTATTCCTTCATTCATCTTTTGAAGCGCTTATCCTCTCGTTCATGTTAGACAATTATAATATCTGGCCCCAAACCTTCCATTGGATTACTTTAAATGTTATGTTACAGTCTGTCACAATGTTTGCCTTATACAATGAAAAAACAACAACTACACTGCTCAAAAAAATTAAAGGAACAGTTTTTTATCAGGGTATGGCATGAATTGAATTACACTTTTCTGATAAGGTTTTGGTCAGGCACGTGGCAGAGGGGGTTGTTAATCACTTTCAGCTGCATTGGTGTGGATGGAATTAACAACAGGTACACTAGAGGGGCAACAATGAGATGGTCCCCAAAACAGGACTGGTTTTGCAGGTGGAGGCCATTTCAAGCTCCTTCCTCTTGACTGGAAGCATGAGGCGATTTCTTAACCCTCCTGAAGTTGCGCAGATTGTCCAACTCCTCCAGGATGACACATCTATGCGTGCTATTGCAAGAAGATTTGATGTGTCTCCCAGTACAATCTCCAGAGCATGGAGGAGATTCCAGGAGACAGGCAGTTACTCTAGGAGAGCTGCACAGGGCCGTAGACGGTCCTCATCCCATCAGCAGGACCGATATCCGCTGCTTTGTGCAAGGAGGAACAGGTTGAGCACTGCCCGAGCCCTACAGAATGACCTTCAGCAGGCTACTGGTGTGAATGTTATTGCCCAAACAGTCAGAAACAGACTTCACGAGGGTGGCCTCAGGGCACGACGTCCTGTAGTGTGCCCTATGCTCACTACTCAGCATCGTGGAGCTCGATTGGCATTTGCCATAGAACACCAGAATTGGCAAGTCCGCCACTGGCGCCCTGTGCTTTTCACAGATGAGAGCAGATTTACCCTGAGCACCTGTGATAGACGTGAAAGGGTCTGGAGAAGCCAAGGAGAGCGCTATGCTG
The DNA here is from genome assembly GCF_054491065.1 of Syngnathus leptorhynchus. Taxonomy (NCBI): domain Eukaryota; kingdom Metazoa; phylum Chordata; class Actinopteri; order Syngnathiformes; family Syngnathidae; genus Syngnathus; species Syngnathus leptorhynchus. The sequence goes on along the minus strand of NC_141201.1, from coordinate 16,129,434 downwards.
CCTGCAACATCATTCAGCATGACCGGTTCGGTGGTGGCTCAGTGATGGTCTGGGGAGGCATTTCCATGGACCGGCGAACAGACCTCTACAGGCTAGAGAACGGCAGTCTGACTGCCATTAGGTATCGGGATGAAATCTTGCACCCATGGTCAGACCCTACGCTGGTGCAGTAGGTCCTGGGTTCCTCCTGATCCATGACATTCCCGGCCTCATGTGGCAAGTATGCAGACAGTATCTGAAGGATGAAGGAATTGACACAATTGAATGGCCCTCACGATCACCTGATCTAAACCTGATAGAACACCTTTGGGACATAATATTTCGGTCGATCAGACGCCGTCAGGTTGCTCGTTAGACTTTGCAGGAGCTGTCAAACGTACAGCCCGCGGGCCGGAACCGGCCCGCCAAGGGGTTCAGTCTGGCCCGGGGGATAAATCTGCATTATTAAAAAAAAAAAAAAGAATAAACTTCATTTTCTTTTGAATCTGCAGTTCCTATATTGTCCGCTAGGGCGCTGCGGCGGAACTAACAGCAGAGTGAAACACTGATTGGTTCTATCCCTTTACCCGCTTTTTCTGTTGACGCTGGCACCCTCATCAGCGAAATGTCACTGTCAAAAAAGAGAAAAGTGGACACAGAGTGTCGGATTTTTCAGGAAAAATGGACCTCTTCCTATATGTTCACGGAGGTGAATGGGAAACCTGTGTGCCTGGTGTGCATGCAGCAAGTTTCGGTGCTTAAGGAATACAATGAAACTCAGCATGGTGAGAAATACAACCGCTTGCACGGAGAAATGAGAAAACAGAAGGTAAATGAAATGTTGGTGAGTCTGTAGAAACAGCAATCTGTTTTCACCCGGAGCCGAGAGGCCAGTGATGCTGCGGTGAAAGCCAGCTATCTAATTGCTAGCCAAATAGCATTAGCATCAAAGCCATACTGTGAGGAGGACTTCGTCAAAAACTGCATGCTGAAGGCTGAGGTAAGATGGTTAAGCAGAGGTGCTGTGCTGAAGCGCTTCTTTGATCTACGTGGGGAAATCGGACAATTCATGGAGAAAAAAGGAAAACCTGTTAAGGAATTACAGTGCCCACTATGGCTGATGGACCTTGCATTTATGGTTGATATTACAGAGCACTTGAATAATCTGAACAAAATGTTGCAAGGACGCAAAAAAATTGTAACACAGTATTATGACAGCATTCTCAGTAATGAACATTAATAAAACGAAGCTGCGCTCAAAGCTCACACATAAGCACTTAAATGAGATTCTGAAATTGGCTGCTACTCAGGACATGATGCCTGATATTGATGCACTTGTGCAGGCTAAAAGATGCCAAGTTTCAGGGGCAAATACTGAGCAATCCTATGGAATGCTGCTTTCAACGTTGCACTATAAAAACAGCTGTGGATGTTTGCTGTAGTAATTGCTGTGAAAGTCAGTGCTAGTCAGTAGCAGATTTACAACAGAAGAGTTTTTTGAGTAAAATATTATTTCTTATGCATGCCATATGTTATGTATGTGAGTTATTTTTTATATGTATACATTTTATGCATTAACAAAGAAGGGGACAAATTTACTTAAACAAATTTCTGTTTAAAACAGCTGCCACTTAAGATTTCAAGTGTGTGGAGTCAATTCATGTGTTCAGAATTGCTTCCCAGATGTGGAAAATGGGTTTTAAATCATTTCTAAATTTTGATGTGTTTGATGTATTTTAACATGCAGGACAGTGTTTTTAAGTTCCACAAAACTGTGACTAAATGTTTTGCAACATTGTACAATCACTGTGATCAGTTTTCATGCATAATGCACTTAAATAAATGTTAAACTGAGTAAAGGTGTTGTTGAAATTGCACATACTTTTCTTAAAAACTCTTAAGTTGTTCATAATATATTTAGTAAACGGACAATTTATTTAATATAACAATTTTATCATTTACTTCTTCTCCTTTGCACTAATACAAAGAAAAAAGTGGACTTATTGTTACTTCTATGTAATTTTGCAATGAGTTACTGGTCTGGCCCGGAACCGGCCCGCCAAGGGGTTCAGTCTGGCCCGGGGGATAAATCTGCATTATTAAAAAAAAAAAAAAGAATAAACTTCATTTTCTTTTGAATCTGCAGTTCCTATATTGTCCGCTAGGGCGCTGCGGCGGAACTAACAGCAGAGTGAAACACTGATTGGTTCTATCCCTTTACCCGCTTTTTCTGTTGACGCTGGCACCCTCATCAGCGAAATGTCACTGTCAAAAAAGAGAAAAGTGGACACAGAGTGTCGGATTTTTCAGGAAAAATGGACCTCTTCCTATATGTTCACGGAGGTGAATGGGAAACCTGTGTGCCTGGTGTGCATGCAGCAAGTTTCGGTGCTTAAGGAATACAATGAAACTCAGCATGGTGAGAAATACAACCGCTTGCACGGAGAAATGAGAAAACAGAAGGTAAATGAAATGTTGGTGAGTCTGTAGAAACAGCAATCTGTTTTCACCCGGAGCCGAGAGGCCAGTGATGCTGCGGTGAAAGCCAGCTATCTAATTGCTAGCCAAATAGCATTAGCATCAAAGCCATACTGTGAGGAGGACTTCGTCAAAAACTGCATGCTGAAGGCTGAGGTAAGATGGTTAAGCAGAGGTGCTGTGCTGAAGCGCTTCTTTGATCTACGTGGGGAAATCGGACAATTCATGGAGAAAAAAGGAAAACCTGTTAAGGAATTACAGTGCCCACTATGGCTGATGGACCTTGCATTTATGGTTGATATTACAGAGCACTTGAATAATCTGAACAAAATGTTGCAAGGACGCAAAAAAATTGTAACACAGTATTATGACAGCATTCTCAGTAATGAACATTAATAAAACGAAGCTGCGCTCAAAGCTCACACATAAGCACTTAAATGAGATTCTGAAATTGGCTGCTACTCAGGACATGATGCCTGATATTGATGCACTTGTGCAGGCTAAAAGATGCCAAGTTTCAGGGGCAAATACTGAGCAATCCTATGGAATGCTGCTTTCAACGTTGCACTATAAAAACAGCTGTGGATGTTTGCTGTAGTAATTGCTGTGAAAGTCAGTGCTAGTCAGTAGCAGATTTACAACAGAAGAGTTTTTTGAGTAAAATATTATTTCTTATGCATGCCATATGTTATGTATGTGAGTTATTTTTTATATGTATACATTTTATGCATTAACAAAGAAGGGGACAAATTTACTTAAACAAATTTCTGTTTAAAACAGCTGCCACTTAAGATTTCAAGTGTGTGGAGTCAATTCATGTGTTCAGAATTGCTTCCCAGATGTGGAAAATGGGTTTTAAATCATTTCTAAATTTTGATGTGTTTGATGTATTTTAACATGCAGGACAGTGTTTTTAAGTTCCACAAAACTGTGACTAAATGTTTTGCAACATTGTACAATCACTGTGATCAGTTTTCATGCATAATGCACTTAAATAAATGTTAAACTGAGTAAAGGTGTTGTTGAAATTGCACATACTTTTCTTAAAAACTCTTAAGTTGTTCATAATATATTTAGTAAACGGACAATTTATTTAATATAACAATTTTATCATTTACTTCTTCTCCTTTGCACTAATACAAAGAAAAAAGTGGACTTATTGTTACTTCTATGTAATTTTGCAATGAGTTACTGGTCTGGCCCCCTTGAGATCGATCAGATTAAGCTGTATGCGGCCCCCAGACCAAAATGAGTTTGACACCCCTGCCTTAGACAGATCTGGGAGGACATCCCACAAGACACCATCCGTCGTCTCATTACGAGCATGCCGGGACGTAGTCAAGCATGCATACAAGCATGTGGGGGCTACACAAGATATTGAAAAGAGTTTTCAATTGCAGAAATTGAATTTAGGCGAAATGGACGAGCCTGCCACATCATTTTTTCACTTTGATTTTTGGGGTGTCTATACACTGAGCCCTCTGTAGGCTGAAAACTTTTATTACCATCAAACGATGCGGCATCCTTTTGTTCCTGAGACATTAAACTGTTCATATCAGTATAGATATCCAACTTTTTTTTCCACCATTGAAAGCTGATGTGTTTTCAAAGTGTTCCTTTAATTTTTTTGAGCAGTGTTACAATTTGACACCTTTGCCCTCCAAGTTGGTGACCTCCATGGGTTCACTTATTGCCGACATTCTCCAGAGCCTGAAGCTTTCTAATCCGATTAGGCACAGACTACACGCAAGAAACTCTCTCGCCGTCATGTTACACCTCATGGCACCACTGCCGCCAGCAAATGACATGAGGATATTTGTCTCACTGGTTGCGGTCAAAGAGGACGTAACCCGGCCTTCTAAGATAGCCACCTGGCCCGAAGGCCTTGGCTTAGAAGGATTTATCACCACTCATGATTGGGATTTGTGGCCTGCGCCTGCCAGGCTGTCTAGTGATTGCTCTAACTGATGGAGCAGCACATCGCTCAGACACTAAGCTCAAAGCATCTTTACGGGTCTGCAACTAGCTGGAACTTATCAGGACTTGACCGATTTCTGCTGACAGCGGTGCTATGACTGTCTGGCCTTTTTTGATTTCTTCCTTTTCTCGGTTTGACGGTTAAATGTTTGCTGAACAGACCTGAGCAAGGCCCAAGGATGAATCACTCATCACAGTTTGACTTGCAAAAGGCAGACATTGTCCGAAACCTTGCTAAGCATACTGAAACATGATCCTGGCCCACTTTCTTGCCGAGAGTCAGATGAAGGTTTAGTCCAAAGCAAAGTCTTATTGTCAAATACCTTTGTTGTTGATGTTGGCATTGGCAGTAGTCATCCAACCCCCAGTTCTGTATTTGGGGGATTGTACACTGTATTTGCAATTTTTAATGGCTCATTAGTTTTTCAAAAAATGAAAATTCTGAACAAAAAATTCACTTAGTATAGTGATAGAACTGTCTTATTACGTGTCCAATTTTAACTTGTCGAGCTTTGCATTTTTGGTAAAATTGAGGATGCCATTCAGACAGGTGTTCAGCCATATTGGATGTGTTCCCTCGCCTTCCATCAGAAAAACACTGTCCACAAAGCACTGCGGCTGCTATTAAAAAACAAACCGGATTCGGTTGAAGTTGGGAAATTGTGTAAAATGTAAATAAAAACAAAATACAATGATTTGAAAATCCCTTTCAACCCATATTCAATTGAATACACTACAAAGACAACATATTTAATGCTCAAACTCAAACTTTTTTTTATTTTTCAAATAATAATCCACTTAGAATTTCATGGCTGCAACACGTGCAGTAGAAGTTGGGAAAGGGCATTTTAACCACTTCATTACATCACCTTTCCTTTTAATAACACTCAAACGTTTTGGAAGAGACAAGACTCTTAGCTTTTCATGTGGAATTCTTTCCCATTCATGCTTGATGAACCACTTCAGTTGTTCAACAGTCCGGGGTCTTCCCTGTCCTATTTTACGCTTCATAATGTGCCACACATTTTCAATGGGAGACAGGTCTGGACTGCAAGCGGGCCAGGGGAGGCCCTGGACTCTTTTACTTCGAAGCCACGCTGTTGTAGCACATGCAGAATATGGCTTGGCATTACTGAACTAAGCAGCAGCGTCCATGAAAAAGACGTCGCTTGGATGGCAGCATATGTTGCTCCAAAATCTGTATGTAGTTTTCAACTTTCACAGAAGTGCAAGTCACCCCATACCATCACAGATGCTGGCTTTTGAACTTTGCGTTGATAACAGTCCGGATGGTCCGCTTCCTCTTAGGTCCGGAGGACACAACATCCAGTGTTTCCAAAAACAATTTTAAAAGTGGACTCATCAGACCACAAAACACTTTTCCATTGTGCATCAGTCCATTTTACATGAGCTTGGGCCCAGAGAACCCGGCAGCGTTTCTGGATGTTGTTCATAAACGGCTTTTGCTTTGCATGGTAAGAGTTTTAACCAGCACTTACTGATGTAGTGACGAACTGTATTTACTGACAGTGGTTTTCTAAAGTTTTCCTGAGCCCATTTGGTGATATCCTTTACACACTCGTCGGTTTTTAAGGTAGTGCCGTCTGAGGGATCGAAGGTCACGGTCATTCAGTCTTGGTTTCCGGCCGTGGCGCTTACGTGCAGTGATTTCACCAGATTCTCGGAACCTTTTGATGATATTATGTACCGTAGATGTTGAAATCCCTAAATTCCATGGGAAATGTTGTTCTTAAACTGTTCAACAATTTTCTCACGCAGCTGTGGACAAAGTGGTGAACCTTGCCCCATCCTTGCTTGTGAATGACTGAGCATGTTTGGGGAGGCTCGTTTTATCCCCAATCATGGTACCCACCTGTTCCCAATTAGCCTGATCACATGTGGGATGTTCCAAATATGTGTTTGATGAGCTTTTCTCTGCTTTCTCAGTATTTTTGCCACCTTTCCCAACTTCTACTGGACGTGTTGCAGTCATGAAATTCAAAGCTAATTATTATTTGGCAAAAAACAATTATGTTTATCAATTTGAACATTAAATATGTTGTCTTTGTAGTGTATTCAACTGAATATGGGTCGGGAAGGATTTTCAAATCATTGTATTTTGTTTTTATTTACATTTTAGACAATTTCCCAACTTCTACCGAATCCGGTTTGTGCTACTATCAAAACTATGCGGTATAGTTTCTTTTTTTTTTTTTTTTTTTTTTAAAAGGTGGGGTTGAGATGCTTTTCTAGTACTGAAATGTAATTCGTAGTCCATTATGTCATTTATCAATGTGTGTTGGAATCGATTGTGTCACTGTGGGTTAATATTTGATTCCCACTCCCAATTTGTTCCGCTCTTTGCACCTTACCAGTGTCCATGAAGGGTGAGTGCAGCAGCCAGAGAGTAGTCAATAGCAGGGCCAGGGTGAAAATAGGCAACAGGCCCCATGGCCAGCAACAGGATGCTCAGCACTCGCTCAGCTGTCCAGTGCAGAGAGGCAGCTTTGGAGTCGGCACTCGCTTTAAAATAGAAGAAACAGGCACAATTCAAATACACTCATTTACACTGGACAACATGGATGGCTTCACACAGCCATATAGAATCATGGGTGGGTTGAAGTGAAGCAAGATATATTTCTAACACTAGAAAATTGTAAAAAGTTCAATTTACAGTGATCCCTTTGTATGACATTTTAATGTCACGAACAGAGTGCAGCATGAGAATGCTGCACATTCAATTATTGCCATATTTGGGGGGTTTTATTTGATTTTTTTTTTTCAAGAAAGTTTTCCTTTTCAAAGTCAGTTGTTTCAAAATCGTTGAGTGGGGAGGTAAAAATAAAAAAAGTGAGATAATCTGGTGCCACAAATGACCCTCTACTAACTACAAATGCAGTTGTGTTTACAACCAAATACAAAAGTTATGTTAAATGGGAGTCAGCAGACGTCCCATTATCCCGATATCTTTTCCTCACATTTTTTGAAGTCTTACATCTTACAGCAAAAGCCATAACAGATGGAGCTCATTGTTCAAAATTAGGAGAAGTCAGGAGAAGGGCACAAGAAATTCCAATGGACTAAAGAACAAAGTCATATAAGAGTAACACATTGAGTGCACAAAATACAGTGACACACAACAGTAACATTACCGTATTTTCACGTTTATTAGGCCTGGATAAAAGTCTTAGATTTTCTTCAAAATGTGCAGCTAATGTGTCCTATCATGCAATGGTCCCTATGTGTGTTGTTGTTGTAAGGCAGACGTATTAAAGAGCGCCATGAGAACGTTAGAGGGAGAATTGTGGGCGTGGATTTGCAGTATGAATTAATTCAAATTTGGTCTGCACAACAGTTTTGTTTCTTATATTTTTTGCGGGAGCTTGAAGCAATGTATAAGGTACCATCTAAATATGGGGAGATGTTAGAGGGAGTGGAAAACCCCCCGCACCCACATACAATGGTATGCCCCAGCGGCCCTGCTGTGTTGTGTTACGTCATGACGGACGGGCGTCGGTTCAATACAGTCACACACTTGAGCACTCGCTGTTGTCCTCTGTCTCATTGTTATCTATAAACATACACACAAACATATGTAAGGAGACCAGGTGTTTTTTTTTTCCACGCATCACCATTGCTGTTGATATGTGACTCTATGCGTGCCCAGCTCACAGCCGATGAGAAAAAAACAAGTGAAGCAAATGAAGCTAACATGTCTGCTGGCACTGTTGTTCGAGCTTTTGTAAAAGCCAGCATCATATCCGAGGAGCCACACGGCACGGAAAGTGACTCTGACGGTGAAGAAAGTAAACCTGGCATGTCTGTTGGAGATTTAGCGCTGCTGTTCAATTTGGAAACAGAGGATGAGGACTTTGATGGGTTTAATTGATGATAATAAAAATGTGAATACCAAACTCAGTTTTGCTCCCGCTTCATTTTTAAATACGCACACTTGTGTGTGTTGTTGCCATGAGAACGTTTACGGGGGAAGTGTGGGCGTGGTTTTGCCCCGTGTGTGCTGTTGTCACAGCCGATGTGAAAAAACAATTGAAGCAATGAACACCAAGCTTGCTGTCATTCCGGGAGGCACGACAAAGGGACTCCAACCGTAGTTGAGAGCGCCATGAAAACGTTAAAGGGGTAAGTGTGGGCATGGATTGTATATATAAAACTTGGGCCCTATGAGCCGTTGCGCCCTATGTGTGTGTTAAACACAGTCATGGCACACAACTGAGACTGCGCCTTTTATTACAGTGCGCCTTTTGAACGTGAAAATACGGTACCAAAATGATGGCGGGATTTACCTACTAGAATAGTTTGGAACTATTCGTGGTTACGATACGGTTTAAAATCTGGGATTTACGTATCAGTGTGAGTGGGAGTGTGAGTGTGGAAACTAAAATTCTTTTGTGTGAAAAGTGGTGACGTGATGCAAGAGAGATAAAAGAGTCTGGGACTCTAAAGAAGTCTGGGACTTCGGTAACCACAAGAGTCTGGGACTCTGGGTCTGGGACCCACGTCCACACCAGGTGACGACCTGATAAAGACGCCACACGTCCGACCGTCTTTGCTCTTGGGCCCACAGTGAGATAAGGTAAGCAGATTCCTTTTCAAATTCTGCACATTGACAACGCTAAATTACAAGAGGAAGGATGAGCGGAACAGTGAAAGTGTGTAGTAGGGTATAAAATCTGGGATTTACCTACTAGAATAGTTTGGAACTATTTGCGGTTACTATACGGTTTAAAATCTGGGATTTACGTATTAGTACAAGTGTGGACTTAGTAGGGTATAAAATCTGGGATTTACCTACTAGAATAGTTTGGAACTATTCGTGGTTACGATACGGTTTAAAATCTGGGATTTACGTATCAGTGTGAAAGCAGTGTGAGTGGGAGTGAGAGTGTGGAAACTAGAAATATTCTGCGTAAAAAGTGGTTGGGAGACACACGAGTGGATTTAAAGAAGGCGGATAAGAGGAAGTGGGATAATGGTCTCGGGTCCCTCCAAATTAAGGGTCCCTCCAAATTAAGGGTCCCTCCAAATTAAGGGTCCCTCCAAATTAAGGGTCCCTCCAAATTAAGGGTCCCCCCAAATTAAGGGTCCCTCCAAATTAAAGGTCCCTTCAAATTAAGGGTCCCTTCAAATTAATGGAAGAAAAAGTAAGAAATAAGTGAAAGGCAGGATCCTGATTGAAATAAAAATCTAGATAAACGGATCAAACCCATGTAACAGAATGGGAACCTGGCTGAGAGAAAAAAAAAAAAAAAAAAAAAAAAAAAAAAAAAAAGAAGAAACGGAAATTATCTTAAATGTACAGGAGATATTCGCGTTAAAGGAAAAAGTAAGAGAGAAACACAAGTTAAAATTTGCAAAATAAAAGGAAAAGAATTACAAAAAGCGTCTAAAAGTAAAATAGAGAATAAATCAGACAAGTAAGATGAGCAAAAAGGTGTTCTTAGTGTGGTCTTTGTGGTCTTTTATGTTGTGCGCCAAACGTGTGTGTAGGGTGTGTGCGTGCGTGTGTATGTGTGGGTGTGTGAGATGTGTGTCCTATGGAAGAAATTAGTCATGGAGAATGTTCAGGAGCCTGTTGAGCGATAATAGGGAAGTTGAGAAGTAGACGATGAGTATGTTTAAGTTGGTTGGAGAAACTAAGATGATCGAGGTGTGGCAGTAGAGAAAATAAGATGTGTGGCAGTAGAGACTATAAAGTGTGTGACAGAAAGTGACTAGAAAGGTGGCCTGATAGGATGAGAATAATAGACAACAAATGTTGTGTAGAAGACAGTGAAAGATGTTGAATGTGAACATGATGAAGGGGAACAGTAAAGTAGGCCTGCCCTTTGAGAGGGTGAGATTGAGGAGCGTGCCTGCGCTTGCGCGTAGTCATGGGTCTGTGCTATGCTCGTGTGTGTGTGTGTGGTGGGCCGGCATCATGATTGTTGCAGGAAAAGGCCAGCCTGTGGGCAATCAACATTGATGCCACGTCCCCCCTCACACGGGTCACAAGTCATTTTTCAGTAAATAAGGGTTCAAGGGTTTTCTTATTCAGCTCTTCAGAAACAAAAAAGGAGAAGAGTTTTCTGGGTTACATGTTTAAACATTTGCTTGGTAAAAGCAGTGAATGAAATAATTAGGGGGTTATTTTTACACAGAGGAGTAAATGTTTCCAAACGACTTAAATAAATTAAAAATGGCAGCTGATCAATGAAAGTGCTCAAGCCAAACAATGGAATATTAAAATGTGAATTTTCCCAAATTCACGCCAGGTAAAAAAAAAAAAAGCAGCTTGTTATAACATTAATATATTTATTTAGATATCTGGTGTATCATGTCCACTTTTTGCTATGGCTGCGGGTGAGGCAGAGAAAGTGTGAGTTTTTCAGAGAAGGTTTGAAGAAGAGTGATGCACATTTGCATAAAGGATAAAAGGCACTGATGAGAAAATATAACCAAAACGTCATCCTCTATGACGTTAGCGCAGCATTATTTGTTTTTATTGTTTGTGAGCTGTGTCTTTGCTGTTTTTTGTGTTGTCTGTGTGCTGTCAGTGTTATGTGTTAAAAGGATGAAATTGGCTAAAATAGGTAAATAAAAAGAATTTATTAGACTGTAGTCTATCTGATTTGCAACGCAAAACAAAAGCAATTTGGAAAGATATGTCAAATTAAATGATAATGTAATCGTATGTAGTAATACGTTATTGCATGTTAGGTGGCCATCAGGGTTGCGGTTTTGTTAACTTTAACAATATGGTATTTGTGAGAAGAGATGAGAGATTAGTTGGCAATTTATATAGAACACTCCCAAAATTATGCTGCATTGTGTTGATTTAAAAAGATCTATTTGGCCTTTGCAGGGTGAGCTACTGTGTTGCATGCATCTGGCCATGGAGAAAGTATGTTGTTTATTTGTGTACTTTGTCAACAACCAATGTAGATGTTAAAGAATGAAATTAATATCTTTAAAATGAATGTGGATTGAGACCACAGGTAAACACCCAGGCAACTACCCTGAAGCTAAGATGATGTTCAGGACGGCGATGCTGAACGGCCTCCCAAATGAGGTGCAAGCGATCATGAGAGTTGATCTGGACATTTGGTCTGTCCGGAACCGAGATTCAAGAGGCATTTGATACACCATTGCCGCATCTACATGGAAAAAGCAAATAAAGATCAAAAGGAAACTGACGCTCTGGCGACTAGTTTGGTTAAATTACAGTTGGCAAAGTTGCATGGTGAGGCAAAACAAGAAAAGGTTAAACAAAAACAGATGTATCAGACTCCAGTGGGAGCTGGACGGGGCTGAGGCCAAGGGTTCCGTGGTGGATACAGAGGGCGAGGTTAAGGCGCCCTCCCAGGACTGGGGCGGAATTGGTTCGCTCCAGGGACTTGCTTCAACTGCGGGGCCCCTGATCACTGGGCGCGAGATTGTAATGGCAACCCACCACCAGCAGGGGCGGAGCAGCAGAACCAGCAAGCAGGGCCACCACACCAAAGTGGACCACAGCAGCCCCGCCCGGGGCCACAGCCGAATCCACATGGGCAGTGTTACCAAGCCGACCCGTGGTATGGCCCGGACGAATAGTGGGGCCTGGGAAGCTCGGGAAGCACAGGCCAGGCAGAGCCAATGCTTCGGTTGACAGTGGCAGACACTCCGGTCCAGATGTTGATGGACACTGGAGCAACACATTCATCGATCAACATGCCACGGCCAAGTACAGCGTTGTCGAAACGAGTTACAACGTTGGTCGGCTTCTCGGGACGTCCTCAGACTCTGCCCTTCACTCGACCATTGAAAACGGAAATCACAAACACCGGACAGAAACTATATCATTCATATGTTCATGCAATGGACACACCCATCAACTTGATGGGCAGAGACATGTCAGCATTGAGAGCCCAGATTCTGTGCGGCGAGAAGGGACTTACAGTGACATTTCCTGACGGACAGGTTCTGGAATGCTCCCAGCCTGTGACACCTCAGGGTCAGTGGTTGATGGCACCACTCCCCACAGTACCAGAAACGGCACGAATCTACTGGGCGAGATTGAATCCTGAGACTCCGTTTGGGAGAGGTGTCTACTCCACGTACCTCCTGTGGAAACCATGGATCCAGGCATTGGCACCGTACCACCCCCCAGTGGATCCATTGCATTGCACTCTATATTATGATAGAGAATCAGATGAGATATATAGAGATGCGTTTGAAGAAATTGAGGGAGATGATTGGACATTACAATCACCATGCATCTTTGTGGGCCCCGAGGGGGTGGCAGCATATGTACAGTTGTCGCCGGAGCAAGAGCAATGGTATCGAATGAGTGAGGAAGGTTTGCCGCACGTGTCACTGGCTGTGTCGCCAGGCCATGAGCCCCGCCAATTGGGGCCTATGGTGAAACGATTAACACAACAACATGACTGGATGATGACTGAGATTCCAGATGGGTGGCATTCGGCCGCAACCAAAAGTTACAGGATAATGGCAAAAATGGTAGATGAGTCAGACCTTGAATTGGTCTTTCTGGACCGCCATCATGGGCGGGAACAGACGGACCATGAGTCTGCACAGGTGATGCTGGATCAAATGCCACAGACCTTGTGGTCACAGGGTCCATTTGGTTTTTGTCATACGGTTCAGCCGATCCAACTGGAAGTTGATTGCTCCAGTCCGGTCCGCCGTCCTCAATATCGATGGCCGAAGGAAGCAGACAAAGGTTTGGAGGACACAGTGGCACAGTGCCTGCCAATGGTGGGCTTAAAGGTTGACCGCCCGAACAGGCAGGTCAAGAGAGGGAATGTGACAATGGCGAGAATTGGATCCAAGTCGGACTCGAAAGTGTCTGAACAACGACGACGACGATGCAAATGTTTAACTTTATTGACTATTTTCAGAAGTGATGGAGCGAAAGAAGAACGAGTGATGGTGTATCAGTCCTGCAATGGAACGGTATGGTAAGAAGCAGAGCAAGATGGTGGTAAGACGCTGACACAGACACAACAACTACTGCTAAATCTGAAGTGTAAACAACTGACACAGGTGAAAGCTTGGGTGACAATTTTCAACTGGACTCAACAATGGCTTGATTTGTTAGATAAATTGGACAATTATCAACCACGGTACAAGGACTGGCCCTGGGATTGGAAATATCCAGGAGTCATGGTGTAATGAAAATGTGTCTTTGCCAGCAGGAATCCCTCTCGCTCGTGCTGATGTTTGGCTGTGGTGTGGAGCAAAAGTGTTGTACGATAGGCTTCCTTCCCTCCAATGCCTCAGGTAAGTGCGCCCTAGTAACGCTGATCATGCCAATTAGTGTGACAGCATTAGACGTGTCCAGAATAAATTGGGAAGGCGTTGGACGGTGGGGAAGAATCCCCTTCCTTGTGAGGAGGAAAAAGGACATGCAAGAATGGTTGAATACAGGAGACCCCACGTACATAGATGCAATTGGAGTTCCGAGAGGGGTTCCTGATGAATACAAATTGGTGAATCAAGTGGCGGCAGGATGGGAGAGTATTTTCCTGCTCATTACAGTAAACAAAAATGTGGACCGGATTAATTATGTCCACTACAATGTCCAACGATTGGCGAACTTCACCACCTCGGCACTCCAGGCAGTGCATGAGCAATTAGCAGCCACGTCTCTTATGGCATTCCAAAATAGAATAGGTTTAGATATGGTGTTAGCGGAAAGAGGAGGAGTCTGTGGTATTTTTGGGGATCAGTGCTGTACTCTGATTCCCAACAATACGTCTCCTGACGGTCGGCTCACTAAGGCATTGGAGGGTCTGCGCACGCTAAGTAACAAAATGAAGGAGCACTCAGGTGTGGACACCAGTTGGTACTCTGACTGGTTAAACGTCTTTGGCAAATATAAAAGCTTGATTGCATCAGTACTGATTTCTATCGCTGTGTTTGCTGCTATTATGGTGTTATGCGGATGTTGCTGTATTCCATGTATCAGATCATTAACTGTTAAGACAATTGAACGCACGTTGGGGCCACTCCCTCCGGGTGGCCAGTACATGATGATCCCTCAGAAGGACCCCCAGGAGGCGGAGACAGCTGTGGCCCTCCGGGATGTGAGTATGTGAAGGTGGCCTCAGGGACCTGAGGCCATGAGGAGGGTATGAAATTTTGTGTTTAACAATAAAACAAGGTATTCGAGTGATGACCTCAGTGGTCTGAGGTCATGAGAGGGATTAAAGGAATATAAGAGTTTGATCTTAAAGTAGTTCATTAGACATCTTGTGTATGAGAGTATGAATCTGTAAAGTGCTGAGTGTGTGACGATGGAGACAAAACAAGATATGTGGGCAAGGATGTGCACGAATGAAATGTTCCAGATTAAACAATGACGCAGGAGCAGCAAGGAGTACAGGATGACCCAGGGGCAGCGGGGAGATAACAACTAGGGGACCCTGTATGGAAAACTACAACCAGGAGGAGCGAGCAAATGATTCTGCAGAAGAAGAAAGACCAATAAGAGCAAGCTAAAGTTAAATGCAGTGTACACATAGCCAATAGAATAATGACAGAATGCCTTTGTTTATGTGCCATTTGCATATTGTTTAGTATAATTAATGGCTGGGCAACTCGGAAGTAGAGTACGTCTGCTGGTGGGAACAGAGACGTACAGAGGTGTATTGAGAGGGACCCGAGACCCAGGTGATGGATTAGATTTGTGTGTTAGGAATAAATCCACTCGTGTGTGAAAATGCCAGCTTCCTGATACCTTTCTATTGCAGAACGAGCGCGCAAATTGTTGGATGAGTGGCAGTTGGGTAAGGTCACAAATTGGAGTCAGATTAGTAACTCGCGTTCAAGTTAAATTAGAAATAAATTCCAACAATTTATGGTGACCCCGACGTGATGCAAGAGAGGTAAAAGAGTCTGGGACTCTAAAGAAGTCTGGGACTTCGGTAACCACAAGAGTCTGGGACTCTGGGTCTGGGACCCACGTCCACACCAGGTGACGACCTGATAAAGACGCCACACGTCCGACCGTCTTTCCTCTTGGGCCCACAGTGAGACAAGGTAAGCAGATTCCTTTTCAAATTCTGCATATTGACAACGCTAAATTATAAGAGGAAGGATGAGCGGAACAGTGAAAGTGTGTAGTAGGGTATAAAATCTGGGATTTACCTACTAGAATAGTTTGGAACTATTTGCGGTTACTATACGGTTTAAAATCTGGGATTTACGTATTAGTACAAGTGTGGACTTAGTAGGGTATAAAATCTGGGATTTACCTACTAGAATAGTTTGGAACTATTCGTGGTTACGATACGGTTTAAAATCTGGGATTTACGTATCAGTGTGAGTGGGAGTGTGAGTGTGGAAACTAAAATTCTTTTGTGTGAAAAGTGGTGACGTGATGCAAGAGAGATAAAAGAGTCTGGGACTCTAAAGAAGTCTGGGACTTCGGTAACCACAAGAGTCTGGGACTCTGGGTCTGGGACCCACGTCCACACCAGGTGACGACCTGATAAAGACGCCACACGTCCGACCGTCTTTGCTCTTGGGCCCACAGTGAGATAAGGTAAGCAGATTCCTTTTCAAATTCTGCACATTGACAACGCTAAATTACAAGAGGAAGGATGAGCGGAACAGTGAAAGTGTGTAGTAGGGTATAAAATCTGGGATTTACCTACTAGAATAGTTTGGAACTATTTGCGGTTACTATACGGTTTAAAATCTGGGATTTACGTATTAGTACAAGTGTGGACTTAGTAGGGTATAAAATCTGGGATTTACCTACTAGAATAGTTTGGAACTATTCGTGGTTACGATACGGTTTAAAATCTGGGATTTACGTATCAGTGTGAAAGCAGTGTGAGTGGGAGTGAGAGTGTGGAAACTAGAAATATTCTGCGTAAAAAGTGGTTGGGAGACACACGAGTGGATTTAAAGAAGGCGGATAAGAGGAAGTGGGATAATGGTCTCGGGTCCCTCCAAATTAAGGGTCCCTCCAAATTAAGGGTCCCTCCAAATTAAGGGTCCCTCCAAATTAAGGGTCCCTCCAAATTAAGGGTCCCCCCAAATTAAGGGTCCCTCCAAATTAAAGGTCCCTTCAAATTAAGGGTCCCTTCAAATTAATGGAAGAAAAAGTAAGAAATAAGTGAAAGGCAGGATCCTGATTGAAATAAAAATCTAGATAAACGGATCAAACCCATGTAACAGAATGGGAACCTGGCTGAGAGAAAAAAAAAAAAAAAAAAAAAAAAAAAAAAAGAAGAAACGGAAATTATCTTAAATGTACAGGAGATATTCGCGTTAAAGGAAAAAGTAAGAGAGAAACACAAGTTAAAATTTGCAAAATAAAAGGAAAAGAATTACAAAAAGCGTCTAAAAGTAAAATAGAGAATAAATCAGACAAGTAAGATGAGCAAAAAGGTGTTCTTAGTGTGGTCTTTGTGGTCTTTTATGTTGTGCGCCAAACGTGTGTGTAGGGTGTGTGCGTGCGTGTGTATGTGTGGGTGTGTGAGATGTGTGTCCTATGGAAGAAATTAGTCATGGAGAATGTTCAGGAGCCTGTTGAGCGATAATAGGGAAGTTGAGAAGTAGACGATGAGTATGTTTAAGTTGGTTGGAGAAACTAAGATGATCGAGGTGTGGCAGTAGAGAAAATAAGATGTGTGGCAGTAGAGACTATAAAGTGTGTGACAGAAAGTGACTAGAAAGGTGGCCTGATAGGATGAGAATAATAGACAACAAATGTTGTGTAGAAGACAGTGAAAGATGTTGAATGTGAACATGATGAAGGGGAACAGTAAAGTAGGCCTGCCCTTTGAGAGGGTGAGATTGAGGAGCGTGCCTGCGCTTGCGCGTAGTCATGGGTCTGTGCTATGCTCGTGTGTGTGTGTGTGGTGGGCCGGCATCATGATTGTTGCAGGAAAAGGCCAGCCTGTGGGCAATCAACATTGATGCCACGTCCCCCCTCACACGGGTCACAAGTCATTTTTCAGTAAATAAGGGTTCAAGGGTTTTCTTATTCAGCTCTTCAGAAACAAAAAAGGAGAAGAGTTTTCTGGGTTACATGTTTAAACATTTGCTTGGTAAAAGCAGTGAATGAAATAATTAGGGGGTTATTTTTACACAGAGGAGTAAATGTTTCCAAACGACTTAAATAAATTAAAAATGGCAGCTGATCAATGAAAGTGCTCAAGCCAAACAATGGAATATTAAAATGTGAATTTTCCCAAATTCACGCCAGGTAAAAAAAAAAAAAGCAGCTTGTTATAACATTAATATATTTATTTAGATATCTGGTGTATCATGTCCACTTTTTGCTATGGCTGCGGGTGAGGCAGAGAAAGTGTGAGTTTTTCAGAGAAGGTTTGAAGAAGAGTGATGCACATTTGCATAAAGGATAAAAGGCACTGATGAGAAAATATAACCAAAACGTCATCCTCTATGACGTTAGCGCAGCATTATTTGTTTTTATTGTTTGTGAGCTGTGTCTTTGCTGTTTTTTGTGTTGTCTGTGTGCTGTCAGTGTTATGTGTTAAAAGGATGAAATTGGCTAAAATAGGTAAATAAAAAGAATTTATTAGACTGTAGTCTATCTGATTTGCAACGCAAAACAAAAGCAATTTGGAAAGATGTGTCAAATTAAATGATAATGTAATCGTATGTAGTAATACGTTATTGCATGTTAGGTGGCCATCAGGGTTGCGGTTTTGTTAACTTTAACAATATGGTATTTGTGAGAAGAGATGAGAGATTAGTTGGCAATTTATATAGAACACTCCCAAAATTATGCTGCATTGTGTTGATTTAAAAAGATCTATTTGGCCTTTGCAGGGTGAGCTACTGTGTTGCATGCATCTGGCCATGGAGAAAGTATGTTGTTTATTTGTGTACTTTGTCAACAACCAATGTAGATGTTAAAGAATGAAATTAATATCTTTAAAATGAATGTGGATTGAGACCACAGGTAAACACCCAGGCAACTACCCTGAAGCTAAGATGATGTTCAGGACGGCGATGCTGAACGGCCTCCCAAATGAGGTGCAAGCGATCATGAGAGTTGATCTGGACATTTGGTCTGTCCGGAACCGAGATTCAAGAGGCATTTGATACACCATTGCCGCATCTACATGGAAAAAGCAAATAAAGATCAAAAGGAAACTGACGCTCTGGCGACTAGTTTGGTTAAATTACAGTTGGCAAAGTTGCATGGTGAGGCAAAACAAGAAAAGGTTAAACAAAAACAGATGTATCAGACTCCAGTGGGAGCTGGACGGGGCTGAGGCCAAGGGTTCCGTGGTGGATACAGAGGGCGAGGTTAAGGCGCCCTCCCAGGACTGGGGCGGAATTGGTTCGCTCCAGGGACTTGCTTCAACTGCGGGGCCCCTGATCACTGGGCGCGAGATTGTAATGGCAACCCACCACCAGCAGGGGCGGAGCAGCAGAACCAGCAAGCAGGGCCACCACACCAAAGTGGACCACAGCAGCCCCGCCCGGGGCCACAGCCGAATCCACATGGGCAGTGTTACCAAGCCGACCCGTGGTATGGCCCGGACGAATAGTGGGGCCTGGGAAGCTCGGGAAGCACAGGCCAGGCAGAGCCAATGCTTCGGTTGACAGTGGCAGACACTCCGGTCCAGATGTTGATGGACACTGGAGCAACACATTCATCGATCAACATGCCACGGCCAAGTACAGCGTTGTCGAAACGAGTTACAACGTTGGTCGGCTTCTCGGGACGTCCTCAGACTCTGCCCTTCACTCGACCATTGAAAACGGAAATCACAAACACCGGACAGAAACTATATCATTCATATGTTCATGCAATGGACACACCCATCAACTTGATGGGCAGAGACATGTCAGCATTGAGAGCCCAGATTCTGTGCGGCGAGAAGGGACTTACAGTGACATTTCCTGACGGACAGGTTCTGGAATGCTCCCAGCCTGTGACACCTCAGGGTCAGTGGTTGATGGCACCACTCCCCACAGTACCAGAAACGGCACGAATCTACTGGGCGAGATTGAATCCTGAGACTCCGTTTGGGAGAGGTGTCTACTCCACGTACCTCCTGTGGAAACCATGGATCCAGGCATTGGCACCGTACCACCCCCCAGTGGATCCATTGCATTGCACTCTATATTATGATAGAGAATCAGATGAGATATATAGAGATGCGTTTGAAGAAATTGAGGGAGATGATTGGACATTACAATCACCATGCATCTTTGTGGGCCCCGAGGGGGTGGCAGCATATGTACAGTTGTCGCCGGAGCAAGAGCAATGGTATCGAATGAGTGAGGAAGGTTTGCCGCACGTGTCACTGGCTGTGTCGCCAGGCCATGAGCCCCGCCAATTGGGGCCTATGGTGAAACGATTAACACAACAACATGACTGGATGATGACTGAGATTCCAGATGGGTGGCATTCGGCCGCAACCAAAAGTTACAGGATAATGGCAAAAATGGTAGATGAGTCAGACCTTGAATTGGTCTTTCTGGACCGCCATCATGGGCGGGAACAGACGGACCATGAGTCTGCACAGGTGATGCTGGATCAAATGCCACAGACCTTGTGGTCACAGGGTCCATTTGGTTTTTGTCATACGGTTCAGCCGATCCAACTGGAAGTTGATTGCTCCAGTCCGGTCCGCCGTCCTCAATATCGATGGCCGAAGGAAGCAGACAAAGGTTTGGAGGACACAGTGGCACAGTGCCTGCCAATGGTGGGCTTAAAGGTTGACCGCCCGAACAGGCAGGTCAAGAGAGGGAATGTGACAATGGCGAGAATTGGATCCAAGTCGGACTCGAAAGTGTCTGAACAACGACGACGACGATGCAAATGTTTAACTTTATTGACTATTTTCAGAAGTGATGGAGCGAAAGAAGAACGAGTGATGGTGTATCAGTCCTGCAATGGAACGGTATGGTAAGAAGCAGAGCAAGATGGTGGTAAGACGCTGACACAGACACAACAACTACTGCTAAATCTGAAGTGTAAACAACTGACACAGGTGAAAGCTTGGGTGACAATTTTCAACTGGACTCAACAATGGCTTGATTTGTTAGATAAATTGGACAATTATCAACCACGGTACAAGGACTGGCCCTGGGATTGGAAATATCCAGGAGTCATGGTGTAATGAAAATGTGTCTTTGCCAGCAGGAATCCCTCTCGCTCGTGCTGATGTTTGGCTGTGGTGTGGAGCAAAAGTGTTGTACGATAGGCTTCCTTCCCTCCAATGCCTCAGGTAAGTGCGCCCTAGTAACGCTGATCATGCCAATTAGTGTGACAGCATTAGACGTGTCCAGAATAAATTGGGAAGGCGTTGGACGGTGGGGAAGAATCCCCTTCCTTGTGAGGAGGAAAAAGGACATGCAAGAATGGTTGAATACAGGAGACCCCACGTACATAGATGCAATTGGAGTTCCGAGAGGGGTTCCTGATGAATACAAATTGGTGAATCAAGTGGCGGCAGGATGGGAGAGTATTTTCCTGCTCATTACAGTAAACAAAAATGTGGACCGGATTAATTATGTCCACTACAATGTCCAACGATTGGCGAACTTCACCACCTCGGCACTCCAGGCAGTGCATGAGCAATTAGCAGCCACGTCTCTTATGGCATTCCAAAATAGAATAGGTTTAGATATGGTGTTAGCGGAAAGAGGAGGAGTCTGTGGTATTTTTGGGGATCAGTGCTGTACTCTGATTCCCAACAATACGTCTCCTGACGGTCGGCTCACTAAGGCATTGGAGGGTCTGCGCACGCTAAGTAACAAAATGAAGGAGCACTCAGGTGTGGACACCAGTTGGTACTCTGACTGGTTAAACGTCTTTGGCAAATATAAAAGCTTGATTGCATCAGTACTGATTTCTATCGCTGTGTTTGCTGCTATTATGGTGTTATGCGGATGTTGCTGTATTCCATGTATCAGATCATTAACTGTTAAGACAATTGAACGCACGTTGGGGCCACTCCCTCCGGGTGGCCAGTACATGATGATCCCTCAGAAGGACCCCCAGGAGGCGGAGACAGCTGTGGCCCTCCGGGATGTGAGTATGTGAAGGTGGCCTCAGGGACCTGAGGCCATGAGGAGGGTATGAAATTTTGTGTTTAACAATAAAACAAGGTATTCGAGTGATGACCTCAGTGGTCTGAGGTCATGAGAGGGATTAAAGGAATATAAGAGTTTGATCTTAAAGTAGTTCATTAGACATCTTGTGTATGAGAGTACGAATCTGTAAAGTGCTGAGTGTGTGACGATGGAGACAAAACAAGATATGTGGGCAAGGATGTGCACGAATGAAATGTTCCAGATTAAACAATGACGCAGGAGCAGCAAGGAGTACAGGATGACCCAGGGGCAGCGGGGAGATAACAACTAGGGGACCCTGTATGGAAAACTACAACCAGGAGGAGCGAGCAAATGATTCTGCAGAAGAAGAAAGACCAATAAGAGCAAGCTAAAGTTAAATGCAGTGTACACATAGCCAATAGAATAATGACAGAATGCCTTTGTTTATGTGCCATTTGCATATTGTGTAGTATAATTAATGGCTGGGCAACTCGGAAGTAGAGTACGTCTGCTGGTGGGAACAGAGACGTACAGAGGTGTATTGAGAGGGACCCGAGACCCAGGTGATGGATTAGATTTGTGTGTTAGGAATAAATCCACTCGTGTGTGAAAATGCCAGCTTCCTGATACCTTTCTATTGCAGAACGAGCGCGCAAATTGTTGGATGAGTGGCAGTTGGGTAAGGTCACAAATTGGAGTCAGATTAGTAACTCGCGTTCAAGTTAAATTAGAAATAAATTCCAACAACAGACAGCACTTGTATACTGACCATTTAAGGTTTGAGATGCATGGATCCTTGCAGTGAGTAGATAAGTCTGCTCCTGATGTTTGTGTGGTACCACCAACGGCCTTGCCAGCAAGGTGCTTTGGTAGATCAGAGCTGGGGGGGAAAGAAAAAAATAAATAAATACATATATATAAAGTAATGCATGTATTATCAACACAGTTTTAAAACAGATCATTATTAAGACAACTGTTTTAAAGAGTGAACACAAACATATTCTGTTACAGAGATTAGCTCGATTATCACTTCCTAATATATATTTAAAAAAAACACAATATCACGATAGTGGCATATGCAATATGGATATCGTACAGACATGCAATGATTTTCTAATGCAATTGTATGCTTGTATCTGAATGAGGAGGATTTGAACCTAGTTAGATGAAAACTTAAATGAGCATTGCCAGCCAATAGTTGAACACTGCCCAAGGGGATTGCAATTAAATTGCCGAGAATACATTGACCTTGCTTACTTTGCCACACGAAATAAAATACTACTTATTTAGATACATGTAGTACAGAATCATCAATTATTGCTCCAAAGGTGTGAATCATAGTCTTCTAGTTTACACAGTGCATGTATTTGAAACACTCGGATCACTCAATAAAAAACCCTTTCTGAGAACGGTAATCTGTGCCGGGATGAAAAATGAATCCTAACATTGAACGTCGTCTCATGATTTATCTTGAGATTCCTGACATCTTTCCAGAAACGCTATATTTCTCTATTCGCGGATCACTTATAATAGTTGATTAGTGTCAATGTTGTTAACTTGCTATACAGCGATATAAAATGCCTTAGAGGGTGATTCAAATGATATGGAAAAAGCTCGCTTCACTAAAGTCATGAACTTGAGTACAGCGTCACTGATTTCTGGGTAGCATGTTTCAACACATCAGAACCATCCGACACGGCAACTATTAAACAGCATAGCTGTTGAAAGGTCTGCCTAATGCGCGAACAAATTCAAAACAGACAGAACATTGCAAACTAGGCTCGTATTCTTACGATGAAGTCCTCGGCGACAAACAGAACTTAACCGAACGATAGCCGCCATGATGATCAACCCAGCAAGGTCATCACAAGCTACCCGGAAGTTGTTGCTGAGGCATCCTAATACAAAGATAACTTACGTGAGTTGAGATAAACCGTGCCTAAAGTTATGCCTACTAAACGTTAATCAGAGCAAATTTTGAAAGCTAATCATAAATATGATCCAAAATACGTTTATATATTTAATAACTAACCATTAATTGTTTATTAGTTAATTGTGCTTCCCAAAAATTGTATTCTACAACAATGAAATATCACGTTGCTTTTTGACAGGTTTTTCTCTTGAATCATTTAACGCGCTTTAATAAATTTGCTACACGTAATCAGAGAGGAACTGATTTACAAAGAAGACGGAGGGGCACAAGTGATGTAAAGGGACACATCCCACAACTTGTATGTCCGTCGTCGTCCACGCAAAAGTGAAGTAGTGATCGCGCGCATGCGCAGCCAGTTAGAAGGTCACTACCGATGGTTACTTAAAAGCACTGCCCTCTATTTGAGATAAGCTTGAGAACAGCAATGGACGGTTCTGACAATCTCAGTGCATCGGAGAAAGCGGAAGCGACAGAGCTTCAGCGGTTGATCGCCATCGAACAGCAGAAGGCTCAGTTCCAGGCCCAGGTTTGTATCCCAACGTGGACCCAACACTGCAGCCCTATGAACACGAATACCACATGGAGATCTTTGACAAGGCGGTTGGAACCGTGCAAATCAAACGACAAATTTGTTGCAACAGTTAGCCTAGTCCATCTTGTGTCACTGTAATAGAGTACTTTTAGGACTATTTTAGAAAGGACGTTACGTACGTCTTTGCAGTAATATTTCGTGTACGTATGAACTGTGTTTTTGTAAACTGCTGTGTAAGGAAAAATACTTTTGAATACATTGTAACTCAGGTTATTGTGTATACACTGTAAATTATACTGAAAAGATGCTCCATACCAGTCCAATTTGAAAACATTGACACGCAAGTCACATTTACATACATGCTTAATACTACTTAGTTGTAAAAGAAAGTACTTGCGTCTGTTTTTTGTTTTTTGTCATGTTACTAATTTACATTTCCATAATTTCTGCCTGTTTCAGGTGCACAACTTCACAGATGTGTGCTGGGACAAGTGTGTGGATAGCCCAGGAACCAAATTAGACTACCGGACAGAGACTTGCCTTGTGAGCTGTGTGGAGCGATTTATCGACACCACCTTGACCATCACCAACCGCTTCACTCAAATGGTGCAGAAAGGCACTCATTGAATTATGGACTGCAAATACCTTTGATGGGCTCTATTTGCATATGTTTTTTTTTTTTTTTTTGTTGCTAACATGTTAGGATGCAAAGAGTGCCGTGTCTGAGCTGCCGTCAGGCATGTTTGTGAGCATTTAATGTTTGAATGGAGTGGTCATTGAATATGAACATTAAACAGTAAACTGGCTGTTATTGTAAGAGAGTAAATCTTGTCAAGATTCATTTACGTAGAACTTTTAATGTATAGGAGACGAGGACCTTCCGTCTTGCATCAACCATTACTAATTACCTGTGTCCAACTTCTTTAACGCGTGTTTGTTTTTTCTTCTAAGGACAAAGATATCCACATAAATCAGACTCTCACTAGATTAGTTAAATTACATTAAGTCTGCTTTCAGGAAAAAGGCTGTTCGGCGCCACGTGTTCCCCCCAAGACATGGAATGACCACGTTCCATAAAACAACTCTCACATTTTTATGCACTTCACTTGGTTTCGTAACAAGAGGTGGAGACTATTAGTCTTGTCCTTTTTTTTTGATATTTTAACGTCTAGTTCTCCCCTCACCCAGATGGCCTGCTACATTTTGTCCAATCCTTGGCAGTGCTTGTACTTTTGCTGGTGCCAATTTGTGTAAACCGTCTCATTTCTTTATCTCCTAGGTCATGGTGAACTGTCTTGTCTGACAATGAACTCAATACAATATTAATCATGGTTAACGTTTTTTTTGTGCTATTTTGTCATTATCCATGCCAAAGCTCTCTTTCCACATTTCCATTCTCCATGCTCCAGTATAACACATTCATTTTCAAAACATCTTGCCTATTGAAAATGTTTTTGTTGCTGGTGTCTAATGTTAACACGTGCCGAGTGTAAATGCATACTTCTGAATACTTAATAGTTTTCAGTTGAACTGATCATTGCTTATGCCATATATGAACTTTAGCTAAATCAGACATTTATTTAATCCAGCTCTACAGAACTCCAATGAATGTGCTTTGGGGTATAATTCCCTCAACAGTTCAAAGGCACCTGCATATGAATAAATAATGCAGTACATGTATATCATAGTTTAGTAAATTATTAGAAATCATAACGCCCTGGACAGGAGAGGAGTGACGATTAGCCGGAAAAAGACGTGTGTGAATGAGAATGAGCCAAGTGGACTGGTGAGGCTACAGGAAGTAGAGATCCAGAAGGTGGAGGATTTCAAGTACTTAGGGTCAACAGTCCAGAGCGACCGAGAGTGGAAAAGAGGTGAAGCACACCCAAGCAGGGTGGAACGGGTGGAGAAAGGTGTCAGGGGTGATGTATGATAAAAGAGTATCAGCAAAAATTAAGGAAAACGTGTACAAGACAGTTGTGAGATCAGCAATGCTACATGGTTTCGAGACTGGCACTGGGGAAAAGACAAGGCAGAGCTGGAGGTGGCAGAGATGAAGATGCTGAGGTTCTCTTTGGGAGTTACGCGATTGGACAAGATCAGGAACGAGTACATCAGAGGGATGGCGCATGTTAGGTGTTTCGGAGATAAAGCCAGAGAGGCCAGACTGAGATGGTTCGGACATGTTCAGGGGAGGGATAGTAAATATATTGGTAGAAGGATGCTGAGGATGGAACCACCAGGCAGGAGGTCAAGAAGAAGACCAAAGAGGAGATTTATGGATGGAGTGAAAGCAGTTTCGATTGTCAATTTATGATAAGGAAATTAAAGTATTAGAAACACATCTCAAATAATTCAGTTTATCTCTTGCACTAATGCAAACTGAAGCTAAAGTGTAATTGTTGTTTTTAACACATAACCCTGATGTAACTGACAAAATGTATTGTTTTCATCGGGATAACCTTTTATACAGCTCTAGCATTTAATGTTATATTAGAGGCCACCAGCTCAGTGGCCTAGTAGTAGAGTGTCCGCCCTGAGACTGGAAGGTTGTGGGTTCAAACCCCGGCCGGGTCATACCAAAGACTATAAAAATGGAACCCATTGCCTCCCTGCTTGGCACTCAGCATTTAAGGGTTGGAATTGGGGGGTTAGATCACCAAAAATGATTCCCGAGCGCGGCGCCGCTGCTGCTCACTGCTCCCCTCTCCCCCAAGGGATGGATCAAAATAAACATGGGGATGGGTTAAATGCAGAGGACAGAGCCCTTTGAGACTGCTTGTGATTTAGGGCTATATAAACTTGACTTGATTGATTGATTGATTGATTGATTGATTGATTGATTGATTGATTGATTGATTGATTGATAGAGAGTGCACTGTCACGTAACCTATTCTACAAATACTAGATTCCTGGAAGATTCTGCTCAACATAACTCGTGGCCTCAACGTAAAACTTTTATTTACTACAGAAAAGACACACTAAATTGGTAAATACAGATCTTACCTTTGTAAATCTGGAAACTTTTAAGGTACAGTATAACTGTTGTAAATGTTTGCTATAACAACACATGTAAACGTAATGGATGGTCAAGATACAAATGACTCATGTTTACAAGGACAAGCCTTCAATTAAAGTGATTGTACGTGTCTAATCTTGTGAACTGCATTGTAAAGTCAAATCAATGTCACTAACATACTCATTATAAATATCACATTGTAATTTATGTAATCTTAGACATCATAGTTTCATATTATAATCCCTGCTATAAAATAAAATCATCACCATCTGGAACATGTTTAACAATTGATTCTGTAGACTGAAATATTTTCGGTGTATGAATTCTCAAATTTCTGGATTAGAAAGTTAGAGCAAACAGCCATTGTAAAGTGATTACTGATATATTTGAATACAAATCATTTAAATACAACAACTTTATGTATCTATGAAACACATTTGACAGAAATAAAACATTCGACTGGATTTTAAAAAAACCCTCCCCAATTAACGAGGGTTAAATTGTGAGGCTATTAATATTTTTAGCTGCTCTAAGAGCAGATTTCAGTGAAGTTTCTATCCAGCCATGAGGTAAAGCTGTGTGTTCCCCTGCAAAGTGCACTCGTCCCTCACTTTGGAATAGGTCTCTGGCATAGCGGCCCTGGTAGGGTGTGAAAAGGGCAAACGCTCCCAGGCTATAGGGGTCCAAGTCCCACTTCTTCACCAGTCCGCCAGTAAAAAGAGACCTGATGTCCGCACCATGGATTTTAACCAAGTCATCAAGGACCACAGCTTTTAGCTCATCTTCGCTCACGCCTTGAAAAAGGGTGGAATCATCAGAGCAAGTGTAAGATGCTAGCAGGGCCCCCGCGTCTGTTCCTCGGAAACCGTGGCTGGGGTAATAAATGAAGCGAGACGGTCGGTCTGTGATGCTCTTCCCTCCCCTGATGCCCTCTTTCTCCCAAAAGCGCTCCCTGAAGCTGAGTATCACTTTGGTGGAGCTCACGTAGTGAACCGAGCGCAAGGCTTCCATCTTGTCACTAGAAAGTACTGGCTGGAAGTCAATGAAGAGAGTAGCCTTGGCTGTGGCTGTCACCAGGGCCTGGTCGACCGTCAAGTTGGTCAGGGAGCCTGGATTATGCAGATCTTGGTATGACACTGTCACGTTTCTGCCTCCTGATTGGTTGATGAGTTTCACTTTGGAGTTTAGGATGGTTGTGGCGTTTAACATCCTGTAGAAAGTCGTTGTGAGGTGATCAAAGCCATCGGTCACTTCAAAGTACCTGGGAAGCATCCAGAGTTTTAAATGATTCATTACTTGTTTCTGTATGAGCACATGAGCTACAGTGGGTATAAAAAGTCTACACACCCCTGTTCATATGACAGGCTTTTGTGGTAATACAAAGTAGAACAATGACAAGATAAACCATTTCAAAATGTTTTACATCATTTATGTGACATATATCCTGTGCAACTCTAAAAAGAAACAATCAAAACATTGCAGACCATGGGTGTCAAGCTCAAGGCCCAGGGGTCAGATCCCCCCCCCAAAATCGCTCATGTTACTTGCCAAAGTATCAAAATTGCAAATTGTGTTCATTTTTAAAAACCTTGAGATAGTACAAGCATTTTTTCACAATTAATGTAATACCATTTGACCAAACATTTTTTTTGGCCTCTGATTGTAAATCTCGCTATTCATCAATTCAGTCAAATCCTATGTCACTATTTTATTGTATAATATAGAATATACTGCAGTCTGTATTGAAAACATTAAACATCTCCAACATAAAATATTACTTATCAAAATATTTTCTTACTCAGTGTTGTCATTGATGTCGGACTGGATGTACAACATCTCTTTCATGGAGGTGTAAAAGAGGCTGTTTTCATTCAAGATGTCGCCAATCATGCGCAATGCACCACGACTCAGATTGCCCTCTTTCACCAAGTATTCCTATTGCCAAACAAACAATGATAATAATTATTTGAATTAATTCTAATCTTTCTTTGGTCACAATCAACTAGATTAACCTAGTTAATATGCTGTAAATGCTCCTTACTTTGACTGCGTAGGAATCATATTTTGCTAGGGTTGCACTGCAGCCATTTGTTTGAAGATCATCTCTCACCTGTGCAAAGATTGAAATATTTATCACATGAGAACTTATTCTCATTGTGAAAATGAAAGAAATAAGAGCCTACTATAATTGAAAGTACATTATTATGGCAGGAATGTTCAGGGTCGGCTGTTTCAATTTATCAGCCCTGTGATGGACTGGTGACCAGTCAGTCAGTTTGGGTAGCCTTCATGCATAGGATTAGCGCCACAAAAAATTGATGACTGGATTGACTCAAAGAGAGCCCAGACTGTCAACAAACCTTCCACAGAGTCTCACTGAAGAGCTGCGCAGCTGATTTCCCCCTTTCTCCCTCAGTCAGTGTGTAGTTAAGCGCATCATTGTTGTTTGCCACAGCAAAGTTTTTATGAAGTTTGCCATTTAGTAAAAAGTAGGTGTTCCTGTCATCTTGGATAAAATGGTTCAAGGGAATTTGCAATTTGGAAGCAAAGGACAGCAGAATCCTGTAAAAAATAGAATATGTTACAACAAATTCTACATAGGATAGAATGTAAAGGTGTAGAAGTTATGCATTTGATTTCAAGTACAACATTTATAATTGTAATTCTTTAATTTTGGTCTCTTCATCTACGCTAAGTCTTACATTGTAAGATGTTTGTAAAAAGACTTTGTTGTAAGACTTACAACAACAAAAAACATTATTGACATAATATGACTGCCTCAAATGCACCTTCTATCTATCGTTTCATTTTTTTCTGAGGGTCCCGGTAAACCTTCACACTCACATTCGGACCTGTGGAGAATTCACAATACTGTGGTCCCCACAGTACACAAAGAGGGGCCCAACAATCACCTGACTGAGGTAGAAGTACGACCCACTACCCACGATTCTGTTGCTACATGAGCGAGCGCGTCAGCCATTCCTGCATTCTCATTTGACATCTCGACGTTGGATATATTCAATTATTTTTTCACCTTCCATCAGTATCAACCTTGGAAATTTGCGAGAATGACTCAATTGTCAGAATTTAACCAAGAAAATATTGAGAGGCAGCGAAGCAAAGAGAGCTGTGAATGGACCTGCGTCACGGCTTTCCTTCGGCACCCTTCTTCCAGGCTGCGTCCAGAGCATCTCGATAAATAAGTTTGGTAAGCTAATTATAAACTTGCTTAAATACAACCAGTGTAACAAAAATTGCGTTTGGACACACTTTTTAATATATTTTCCTTTTGAGCACCCAGGTATACTTTAATATCCAAAGAGAATTGAACATTTATTATTTGTTTTCACACAAAAAAAGTCAGCGTTATACTTTAAAATGTAAACGCAAAAGTCTGGAAAAAAATCAATCAGAAATTTATAACGAACAAAATGAAATTGTCAAAAGGTGCAGCACTCACTTTTGAAAGCTGGGGATCCGCATGGCACCCAATTCTGCATACCAGCCTTCTCTTGTGTTCCTGAAGGTCTCAATGCGTCCTCCAATACGGTGACTGGCTTCTATTATGGTCACCTTGTCGTGCATTGGGTCACATTATCAGCCTTCTCACGTTTACATAAAGCAAAAGTGCTTTGACACAATGGAGAGCTTCGTCACTTTACCTTATGGCCAGCATCTTCCAAAAACTTGGCAGCGGTGAGTCCAGCAATGCCCCCACCAATAATTGCTACGTGTTGAGGTGTCTTTGTGGCAGGTAGTCCTTTATCCACAATATCTAAGAGCTCACTATAGTCTGTGTCTTGAAGGCAATCATACAGGGGGTCTTCAGTGATCCCGCTCACTACAAACACCACAACCCCCAATAGAACTGCAGCAACTGACAGACCAAGAAAAAGTCAGTTTGAGTTGTCAAATATATATATATATATATATATATGTATATATATATTTTTTTTTTCAAGCGCTCGATTTTACTTTCTTACACAGCTTAATACTTACAAAATTTGCACAGTGACATGTGTGTTATCATCTTGACAATGGAACTCCACAGTCTGGACTTTCTTGTGCGGAATTTGTGAAAGGAAAACGAAGCCTATAGAGACAAGCACATAATTAATTACGAGATAATGAAGAAATGTGAAATGATGGCAAGTTCAAAAGATATCGTTGGATGACAGACACACAAATCAAAAGAAGGCAAAGTGTGCATTTAACTTACCTTTAACAGAGGTATTGTCTCATAAGTTGTCAACCGCCTACTCATGACCGAGGATGCAAGTGTCCCTGCTGAGCTAAGCTTTTAACACATTTGGACTCTAAACGAAGGTGAACAGGAAAACTTGTCTGTTTGGTATGTATGAATTTGCGTATATTAACGAGAGACCTTGTGGCTTTAAAGTTCTTCGAGAAAGATTTTCCCACACCAGCTCAAGAGTCAACCACACTGAACAAATAAGATTAGAGAGGTTATAGCCTGCAAGTCAGCACAGCCCATTTTCCCCATCTTCACTCATTTCATTCTCTTGGGCATTATGTGGCATACTGCAGGAGGACTGCATATGCCTGGGAGATCTATAATGACCTGGGAAGTGGAGTGAAAGCAGCATCAGTAAATACTAAGATCTTCCCACATGCTGTGTTCTACACAGTGCAGTGATGCATTGTTTTGATTTGTTGGAAAAAAAAGTGTTGATAAGGTTCCCTTTGAAAAATAAAGTTATTTTTTCACGTTTTCAAGTTTCTTTTTCTCGCTGTCATCAACTTCACATACATGTATTAATTGTTGCATTAATTAATGTTTTGGAACAGACAGACTCACCAGGTAATTTAGGTTGCGATGAACCTTTTTCACGTCAGATGTAATTGAAATAAATGATCATATAGGCTTATTGATAACAAGGAAATTAATCAATGAGCACAATAAAAACATAATT
The DNA here is from genome assembly GCF_054491065.1 of Syngnathus leptorhynchus. Classification (NCBI taxonomy): domain Eukaryota; kingdom Metazoa; phylum Chordata; class Actinopteri; order Syngnathiformes; family Syngnathidae; genus Syngnathus; species Syngnathus leptorhynchus. Next base: position 16,097,527 of record NC_141201.1, on the reverse strand, counting down.
ACAGAAATATCCTCGCACTAAAAGCCATTTCCCGCAGTAAAAGTTTTCTGTAAGCTAAAAAGGAAAAAAAAGGCTAAGAACATATTTACCTTGTATTCGTCTTGCATCAGGAGCATTCCAGGGGATTGACATTCGCGACGAAATACGGTGACGTCATCGCTATAAATTAAATGTGTAATAACTAAAAAAAACATAGCATAGGGGGCTGGGTGACGTCATTGTGATAAAATAAATGTCTAATATCTACGAAGCCGGAGCAGCACAAACGAAACTTTTTGCTGCACAAACCAGCACAAACGAAGCACAAACGAACAGTACTATTTTGGGTCCATTTGAAGGAAAAGGGGGGGGGGGGGTGAACTCTGGATGACCTATAAAATAATGTTTTATAACTCGAAAATCGTTGCTGCACAAACGAAAAATGTTGCTGCTCAAACCAGCATAAACGAAGCACAAACGAAACAGACTATTTTCCTTAAATTTTGCGTGGGGTGGGGGGCCAGCTTCACGGAGGTCCCTGGGTGTGAGTGCGAGTGCGAATGGTTGTGCGTCTCTGTGTGCCCTGCGATTGGCTGGCAACCAGTTCACGGTGTCCCCCGCCTACTCCCCGATGATGGCTGGGATAGGCTCCAGCACGCCCGCGACCCCCGTGGGGACTAAGCGGTTCAGAAAATGGATGGATGGACTTTCATTAATGTTAAGTAGACCAAGAGCAGCCGTTCAGATGGAGCCTACCTGCTTGCGCCGCTGGAGACACGCAACACGTTGCGGCTGTCGCTGTGCAGCGTGCGTTCCTTACAATATAAACTGTTGACGTCACTGTAACATCGGGGGAGATGAACAGGAGAAATTACAGATCAGGGAGCAGGCAGAATATAGGGTTGAAAATCGGCAGTCGAAACTTTGCAAGTATTTAAACTTTATTTGACGAAGATCGTCAATAATTCAAACACCATAAATTATCCAGGATACAGTACAATAAAAACAGCGTTTACCAAACATAAATGGTCGTACATTATTGTATGTAATGTAATGTAATGTAATGAACACATTTTTTAGTGGGCGTTTCATCCGGCAATGACGTCACGCTACAGGAAGTACACAGCTCACAAGAGGGGTCTTGCTCATTGAGAGATTGAAACTGTATGTTACTGTTGTTCTGTTTTAAGTATACTAAGCATGCTGTAAGGTAAGCAATATGTGTGTCGTTCTGACCCATTCAATGAAGGAACCACGTTAGTTTATTTTTCGACCCCTGACTAATATTTCGTCATTTCGTTTCTTCGCCAGTGTTAACGTGAAAGTACATTACATTTAGATACATAACGGTTTTTAAATCTAACATGTACCATCACAAGTTTAGATAAACGCGTCGCATATTTAACCTGCTGCACTACTACAATTGGAACGACTAGTTACATTTTAATATTAAAACGTTAAAAATGAGCATAACACGATCCTCGTCTGTGTTCACGTGCGATTGAGTCTCATTTAAGCAACGAATAAGCTTAAATAGGCAATCGATTTGCTTACTGTGGCATTCGATGTTCAAAACCGATTGATTATGGAACGGCTATTACCATGCTAGTAATGCCGTGGAACTCAGCCGGATGGTTGAGGGAAGGTATGTTAATGCGTTCTTCAAAAACTTACTTTGTATGAAAAATGGACTCGGAGTTGACAAAAAAAGTGACACCAGGAGATGTGAATTTATTCTCCTCGTATTTTGACTTTTAAAATATATCTGCTTTTCTCACACAATATAAGATGGTAGAATGTTTTTTTCTTTTCAGTGTGTGACCCATACACAACTCATAGTGTCTCCCTCTTGTTTTTTAGGTCTGATGCATGGTTGACAAGCATCCCTCAGTATGGCAGAGGTGCTGGGACAGAGATGTTTATTGGGCCTTGGCGTACTGTTGGCTTGGCTTGTTCTTTTCCATCTGCTCGTTAACATCTGGCTGCTGTGCGTGTTCACCAGCCTGCTTGTGGTACTTGGGGGGTGGCTAGGCTCACAGGCTATCCTGGAATCCAACAGCGTGATTCACTTGGAGAGGTTTTTCACTCTGGAACAGGTAAAAATAATCACTTATATACTCCTCCAAATAAGTAAGCGTTATACTTTTAATTTGTTCACAGCAATATATCCCATTGGCCCTCTTCTCTGATGAATCCCAATGCAAGTTAATAAAAAGCAAAATTGACAGCAAGTTTACATTACAATCAGGGTTATACATTAAATGGACAGTGTGTAGAATGTTTTGATTCTGTACTGTTCATTTGTTTTAAAAACCCACAATTAAAATCAGTAATATGCAAAAAAAAAAACGTTCTATCACATTGTCAGGTCTAAGTATGATCAGACATTAAATCACATGCTGGAACGAAGAGGAGAAGACAACCAGGATGAGTTTACTCGCGAGGAGAACGATAGAGAAAGGAAGCTCAGTTACAATCTCCATCAGTTCTGAGTTCGTCCTCCACGTGCTCCTCTTTTTAATGTTTTGGTTGCCCTGGTTACAGAGGCGTTGCTACACTAAAGGGAGGGGAGATAGTGGTTGTAGCAACGCTGATTAGCTAAGGAATGTAGTGTGGTTTGATTTAGCACTTAATTGTCGGCCCTCGGCCCCCGCATTGGGATTGCAGAGTCTGTTATCTTCCCTCAACCAGTTGTCTTCTCCATGGGTGGCCGACTCCTCCTCGACTGTGATCAGATAACTTGAAGCACGATGAATGCCGCTTGCCTGTGGAACAATGCAACTAAACCCTTGCTAAGTTTATCTTCTTAGTAAACTAACACAACACAATAATAATGAATATCTAGTCCTACCTAAACATTTCAACACATATTAAGTAAATGTCAGGTAACTGGTATACAGTTCCTTAAACGAACATTGAGTAAATATGGGATAACTTATATGTGACTACTCCAAACTGTATATAACATTTAACAAAGAAAAACTGTTCCGATCAACTACAATCTATGAATCAAGGCTACAGTTAACTAAAAGGAATGAAGTCCCTTTAAACTAAACAAAGAACATTTCGCCTATTCATTGGTAGTGAAGACTTCTTACAAAACAAACACAAAAGTAACATAAGGACAGGAAGGATACATAAGGCTGACGGGGATCAAAAGACATTCCCTGAACTGAATAGGTAGTACTTAGTTCAAAGGAGAGTCGTAAACTCGTAAAAGATAAGGCCTCTTGGTCTGGCAGGCCAAGGCTTCCCCCGAGATTATTCCAACAAACATCAATGTACAAAATATCATTGTAGATCCAGTAATTGCTAATTATATTACATGCACAGGAGGCTGACATGTTTTGCCGGCATCTCTCTGATACCCAAAGGAGACAAATCACTCAGAAATTTGCTGGATCAATGATTACAGCATGTGTTGCAATGCACTTCATCAGTTGAGGGAATACTAGAAGTCATATGTGATGACATTTTGCTTTCACTTCTGCGAAAGACATCGGTGGTAGGCTTGTGAAGTGATGCACACGCTTTGAATTTATTTTTTTGCAATCTGTTTGTTCACCACTAGATAGCATTAAAATATTCTGCACACTTAAATGCTGGTCAGGTTACCTGGGGCCACTTGACAGGTCCCAGGTCCCCTAAAATTCAGTGGCGCTGGCGTGAGTGGGCCAGTACAAATTTCATGAGTAAATATGATGGAAGCAACAATTTTTTTTTAAACATTTGATATTGTATTCAATTATAAATGCATCAAACCTTCTGGAATGTACCAAAATATTGATTTTTTTTTTTAATTCAATGCTTAACCAGGTAAGTAAATTGAGAACATTTTCTCATTTACAATGACAACCTGGAGGCAAGGTGTGTGAAGTGTCTTGCCCAAGGACACAACGACATGTGATTGTGACAGAGCTAGGGTGGAACCGCCAACCCTCTGGTTACTAACCAACCCGCTCTACTGCCTGAGCCACAGTCGCCACACGGTCTGTTTGTTTTATGAGACCGATGAGACATTTTACTCCTACATTCATTAGGGGGGGGGCATTTTAAGAGCGTTTTTGTGAATTATACTCGGGCTTGATTGTTCCTTTTTGTGAGATACTGTAAGGATTCTTTCATGACACTCTTCTCAATCGTCCTTGACATTTGAATGTGAAGGAAAATTGTTGTTGGATGCGCTCAATGGCCAAAAATTCCTGCAATTGCTTCAATGTTGTTGCTGTTCTCCTAGTATCCTCCCTGAACAGTATTCTTCTTGGTTTTTTTCCCCCATCAGTTTTAGAAAGGCAACCAAGTTTAGTGATGCAACTGGTGCTCCTATTTTCTCCACTTGATGACTGTCTTCATTGTGTTCTATGTACTATTTAATATCTTGGAAATTGTTTTGTATCTTTCACCAGACTGATGGCTTTGAAAAATTACACACCTCTTGTGCTGTGGAATGTTTTTGCGGATCATGGCTTCCAATGACAAAAATGAAAAAAAAAAAATATATACTCGGGCATCTGATCTTTATTTGGGGTTAATCATAGGCAGTTTGAATGGTGCCATATTTGTGCTGACGGAGGTGAAAGAGAGCTCCGTAGTGTAGGACCGGGTGTGCGTAAAAGCCATGTCCAAGCCCCATCCACCGTCCCCGAACAGCCACCCGGCCGAGCGCCGGCCCCCGACTTCCATCCACGGAGGTGAAAGAGAGCTCCGTAGAGTAGGACCGGGCGTGCGTAAAAGCCATAATAGTTTTTCAAACCTTCTGTGTCACTCCAAATCATTAAATCCTTCAAACTCTTCGTCCTCTGTGTCACTTACAAACAAAGCCACTAATTATGCCGGTGGTACGTGGGGCCCTTCGTCATCTGCGTCATCTCGTGATCGAATCTTTGTCCTTTATGTAAACAACCGCCGCGCCGCTGACGTCACTTGAAATTCAAATTACAGTAACCCCTTGCTACATCGTGGTTCGTTTATCGCGGTTTCACTTATTTTTTGGGGGTAATTGTGAAAATTTGTGAAAAAAATCCACATATAAGTCGCTCTTCAGTATAAGTCGCTCACCCCCCCACCCCCCACCCAAACTATGAAAAAAAACGTGACTTAAAATTACGGTAATCAATTAGTTTTGAACATTGCCAGAAGCTCAGTTTAACATTTTTTGTGAAATGGGGTGCATCTAGTTTTTTGTCTTGTTGTTTTTTTTTTTTTTTAATATATCACACAAACCTGTTTTGACACTTAAGGCCTTATATAATACTACACTTCCAATTTCTCTCACTTGTTGCTCATTTTCAGATTCTTTCCACTCAGGAAGATGAGCATCACTTGGACCAAGAAATCCACAATTCAGTGAGGAAGATTATCAGGGACTTTGTTTCTTCTTGGTACAAGACTGTTTCCTCTGAGAGTGGCTTTGAAAAGGAGGTTCAAGAGGCTATGATTTCTATGGGCATGGAGCTGAAGATCCGTGCAAAGCAATTAGACAGAAAGGTACTATCGGTATTTTGTAAGACAGTCACTATAGCTGGGTAATGGATATACTTGGCTTATATGCAAAAATGTTGTACATTTTGTGCAAACGTAATAAGAGTATGCATTTCTACCATTTAATTTTATGCCTGTAACTCACCATAGTTCTGTCAAATGTAATCTAATACCCAAATACGGAATGCATTGAATTCTGTGGCAATAATATTGATGGCTATGAAACTGAAATGCACCATTTGTTCAATTTAGACTGTAAATTAATTGTCTGTACATAACAATTATTTTGTAACTATAATTGTTAAAAAACAACACCACCCAGGTGGCAACTAGCTGGTTGATAAGTGGGATTGAAGATGTATGGCTAGCTCAATAGGCCATTCACATTTATTGGTCTTTTGTATTGCTGCAGAGACTGAGCCAGAGGATCTTGGAAATGTTTGGCTGCCATCTGCAGGATTACCTTCGAGCCAAGGAGCTGGTTGCCCAGCGGCAGGGGTATCCAATTACAAAGGCGAATAGTGAGAGGGAAAAATTATGGCAGGCCTACTCCAGGGTTACCACACCTCATTGTGTTATGACCAGCGAGACAGTGGAAGTCAATTACACAAGAACTCTGGTGGACTTATTGCTGCATGTTTTAGTACCCCCGCCTCACTTGGAAACAGGCACAGGACGATTTGTTGTTGGAGAACTCATCACCTGCAATGTCCTGCTCCCTCTTTTTGATAAAATGTCTGACCCTGACTGGTTGAATCTTTTCATGATAGACATATTTGGCAGTTCTAATAAATCAAGGGAGATGCTTAGAGAAGAGACACAGGATTTGTCAGTACTGCTTCCCTGTGTCGAATTAGAGCTCACTTTACCACAAGAGACTACTAACGCCCACCAAAGCAATGCTGATGTCCCTACTCCAAAAGCTCAAACAGAAAGGGAACATATTGTAGATATCATCTTGCCTGAACTCTCTATGCTCGATGAGACGGATTCAGAGGAGGTCTATTGTCAACAGAACAATATTGAAGAGACAAGTCAGACCTTAAGAAATTATTTGAGTGGAATCAACTCAAATTCCTTTTATCAAGAAAATGATTCCGACTTAGAATCTCCATTAGGCAACTACAAACTGAGTTCCATCGACTCCTTGGTCATGATAGGACAAGATGATGCTTTGTATGACCAACCTAAGGAATGTGGAATTGAAAGCAATAAGGGTCAAGACTTGGAGGGTATTTGTTCCAATCAATTAGATGTTTTCTGCCCAATAGTCTTGTTGAATTCAGAGACATCAGAGCACTCAAATTGCTCATTGGAAGAAATAAAAAATCCCTCAGTCAACAGCCTTCAGAACTTGGAAAGTGAAGGTAGCGTCTCTTCAGAAAGCCAAGCAAAGGAGCTTCCTCTGGTTGTTGAACCAATTGGGAACACCAATGAACCAACTGTCATAAGCCCATTGCATGGTTCGTCTCCCTTGCCTTCATTCAGTTTTGAGCCTCTAAGCAGCCCCGACGGACCGATAATTATCCAAAACCTTCGCATTACTGGCACAATCACAGCTAAGGAGCACCGTGGAACTGGTTCACACCCGTACACTCTTTACACCATCAAGGTAAGAACGGCATATAAAACAGCAGTAGCAACAACAACAACAAATAGTCAGTGTTCAGATGTGAGGAAATACAACCCGTCATTCATTATGGTTCAATTGCAACAAACGTTTTTAGATGAAACGATGAGAGAAACAAAAACAAAAACAACAACAACAAAAAAAAAAAAAGAGTAAAATTACCGGGAACTGCCAAATATTTACAAAGACTTATACATACATGATAAGAACAGATTATCCTCCAGTGCAGATGTATTCAGCACTTACTCTCTAACCTACATGGAGTTCCCAGAAGTACAAGGTGTGGCAGAGACATTGCCAAAGTAATGAAGGCTGAATTCTGTCAGCCAGTCAAAAAGACACACAGGTTAAAACATCAAGCCTGAAATACCGAAGCTAAGCCAATGCACATATTTCACATCATTAAAAAATTAATAGCGAATTCGCAAAACAATTCAGAAAAAGTGAATAGGGATACAGGTTAACTGTAGTGTGTGTGTGTGTGTGTGTGTGTATATATATGTGTGTGTGTATATATATATATATATATATATATATATATATATATATATATATATATATATGCAGGTGTCTGGTTTTTAATGCAATATCTACATACATGTATAATGGCTCATTTCCAGCAACCGTCCCTCCAGTGTTCCATTGTGTTTGCTAATTTGGTTAGAAGGCTAATGCATGATTAGGAAACCCTTGAAAAGCCTTTTGCAATTGTGTTGTCACAGAAAACACTACTAAATTGTCTGGGTGACCCCAAACCATATATAGAGTTATGCCAAGCTGTATTTTTTATTGGTCTTTCAGTATGAGACGGCGATGTGTTGTGATAACCCAGAGCGTATCCAGCCATTCTCAGAGGATGGAGACACATTGCACTCAGGTTTTGAAAGTCCGTCTTCCATTCACCCAGTGGCCTACCATATGGTCAACAGACGATACAGTGAATTTCTTAACCTACAAGCACGCGTGGAAGAGAGAACAGAACTAAAGAAACTCATCAAAGGTAGGTTTAAAAGAGTATTTGATTTTGAATTAGGGCTTCTCATCAAAATGTACAGTATGTGCCCACATCTTATTATTTCCTATTTATACTGTTTGAAGGTGTAAAAGGTCCAAAGAAAATATTCCCGGACATGCCCTTTGGAAACATGGACAGTGACAAGATAGAGGCCAGAAAAGGAATGCTGGAGACTTTTCTGAAGGTGTTTTAGTCATTTATATTTGATTAAATCGAGCCCAATGTAATGTTTATTTGTTTTTCCTGAAAAAAAAAAAAACAACAAAAAACAAACAAACATGTTTTTGATTTCCCCCAGCATCTTTGTGCTATTCCTGAAATATCCAACAGTGAACAGATGCAGGAGTTTCTGGCGCTCAATACAGATGCCCGGATTGCGTTCGTCAAGAAACCTTTTATTGTTTCCCGCATTGACAAGGTTTGTCGGTGGTCATTTCATTGCATTGGCCTTAACTGAAGAGTTGCTGTGCACACCGTAAAAAATGCATGCAGTACACACATTTAATTACACTCATTTAAAGATAATGTTCTGTAGTCTGGCTAGACAGTCCACTACTTCTTTGTATGGTAGTAATGCTAATTAGTCACCTTATTTTGCCATTGAAATAATTATCACTAGATTGACTTGTCGTAGATGCAATATTAGGAGATTGATGAATGCACATACTGCAATGTTTGCTTGTTTGTAATATTGTGTGTCGATGTAGATTGTGGTGAATGCAATCGTGGACACTCTGAAGACAGCATTTCCTCGTTCAGAGCCTCAGAGCCCAACTGATGAAACAGAAGGCGAGCTGGATGGGGGGAAACTTAATACTGATAAAAAGAGCAAGTATGTGATTTCAGAAAAAAAAAATAAAAAAAAGCAAATGCCTTCAACATAACAAATATAAATGTTGAGACGTGCATTATAAGATTTGCAACCTTCCTTCTCTGTAGAGCAGTATTTCCCAACCACTGTGCCAGTGTGCCGCGAGAGATATTCAGCTCTGCTGTGGGAAATTGTTCAATATTAATTACGGTGTGAATTGTAAATAGGATTGCCAAACCACTGGTTAGTTAGCACAAGGCCTGGTCAGCCACTTGCTAATCGGAGAATCTTGAGATTTCATGTTGTGTTGGTCTGATTGTGCAACGGCACATATTTGTGCACTTTGTGGGGGAAAGTCAAGTAATAACCCTCATGTTATTTTGCAATGACATAATGCAGTTGAGGTTTTAATGGTAAGCGATAGTACCCTCTGCTCTGCGATCGGCTGGCAACCGGTTCAGGGTGTCCCCCGCCTACTGCCCGATCACTGCTGGAATAGGCTCGCATGTTCACGATCCCTGTGGGGACAAGCGGTATAGAAAATGGATGGATGGATAGTAGCCCCACTTCTGAAAGAAGGTATGGTTTCCTTACCACAAGTGAGTTAGAGTATTGCTCTCCATCAGTGAAAGACAAAGCCATGAACAGAAACGTAATTATAAGGCAGGGATTTGTCAATTGCTTGAAGCTAACTCAGTATTCAATCAGTACTACTGTCCCCTCCTAAAGGTGAAGTCAACCCCCAAATTTTCTCAACAATATGTTGTATGTGCCCCACTCGTCTACACATGGCATTCTCATTAATATTGCATTTGTCGAATCTGAGTTAAGTAGCAGAATTCACCTGTGTTTATCCATCTCAGGGGTCAGCCGTTTTGCTACTTGGTGTTGATTGAAAATGACATCATAGTTGCCAGAGCCGTGAATGGTTGTGACCTGAGCATGGGCATCTGTGATGTCATTTTCAGTTGATAGCAAGTGGCAAAAAGGCTGCCCCCTGAGATGGATAAAAAAACTGATTTTGACTGTTTAATTTATATTCCACAATTATTTCAATTATCGTTATGCTGGACAGAACATGATTACAAAGAAGCTTTTGGGGATGACTTCTTTAACTCTTCAGACTCTCTCTTTTTTTTTTCGACAGTCTATTATCTCTGGTGTTGCTGTGATCTGCAAGCATAATTTCTGCGATGCTGTACTGACATCATTTCACGTCTACCCATACTGCCACCTGCACTTTATCTTTGAAGTAGTCCACACAGTTCACACCTGCGTGAAGCCGGGCCTACGCAAAAGTTAAGGGAAATAGTCTGTTTCGGTGGCTCGGTGGTGCACTGGGTAGTACGTCCGCCTCACAGTTAGGAGGGTGCGGGTTCGATTCCACCTCCGGCCCTCCCTGTGTGGAGTTTGCATGTTCTCCCCGTGTCCGCGTGGGTTTTCTCCGGGCACTCCGGTTTCCTCCCACATCCCAAAAACATGCTTGATAGGCCGATTGAGCACTCCAAATTGTCCCTAGGTGTGAGTGCGAGTGCGAATGGTTGTTCGTCTCTGTGTGCCCTGCGATTGGTTGGCAACCAGTTCAGGGTGTCCCCCGCCTACTGCCCGATGACGGCTGGGATAGGCTCCAGCACGCCTGCGACCCCCGTGGGGACTAAGCGGTTCAGAAAATGAATGAATGAATTTTCATACGATGAAATAAAATTATACGACTGGCATGAAAACAAGTATGAACGACAGATTTATTTATTTGTTGATCTATTTATTAAGAATTATTTATTTATTATTTATGAAATTTTATTAATAAAACTCACCATTACGTTGAATTATTGGGAACACTGAGCTTGTTTCTCAGAAACGAGCCGGTCCCATCTAGGTGTATCAGAGACAATGACACCCGAAGTGGTTAAGGTTCGTCTTTTAATGCAGGATGCTTGGTCTCCATGTGCCAAAGCAGTTTTGAAGGCTTCATTGCCTCGTTAGCTAGCCTGTCGCCACATATGCAGAGTGGGCCTAGCGCGTAATCTGTGGCGATAAATCCATATTTAAGTAGGACTCCAGAAATTCTTTTAAAAGCAGCTTTCCTTTTCTTAGAAGTCGTAGCCTCTTCTTCTCTCGTCTCCTCATTGGGCTTTTTTCCCTTTCTGAAGAAGCTTTCCAAACATCTCTGTTTCTTGCTCATTTTTGCTTGCTACATGGGCTCGACTGAGGTGACGTCACATTACCGAGACGAGAGTCTTGACCTGAACTGACAGATATAATTGGGAGAGAATCGCCAGTTTTTTTTCCTGTGCGGCTTGGCGGCCCAGTACCAAGGTGGTTGGGGGACCTCTGATCTAGAGTTCACCCAGCCCCCAATCTGCTCCAAATGAATCTAAATGAAATTACGACACAAACCAGCAAAAACGAAGCCCAAACAAAACATACAATTTCCCTTAAATTTAGGGCGGGCTGGGGGGTACTGTTCACTCATGAATGTGAACTTGACTACACTAATATTTACATGAAACACGTAGTTTGATAGTAAAATTGACTTTGAATTAATAATAATAATAATAATAATAATAATAATAATAATAATACATTTTAATTGTAAGGCGCCTTTCAAGGCACTCAAGGTCACCGAACACATAAAATAGCAGGCACAAGTAAAAGAAAAGATAAGAAAAGAAGAGAGTCTGCAGCAGAGTAATAAAACGAGACAAATACCCGCCTAAACAGGTGGGTTTTGAGGTGGGATATGAACAGTTGGATGGAGTCAATGTTTCTGATGCCCAGGGGGAGGGAATTCCAGAGGCGAGGGGCAGAGCAACTGAAGGCTCTGGCCCCCATAGTTGACAGATAAAATGGGGGGACAGTGAGGGTGATATTGGAGGCAGACCTGAGAGACCGGGTGGGAATGTGTACGTGAAGGAGGTCTGACAGGTATGGAGGGGCAAGGTTATGGATAGCCTTGAATGTGTGGAGGAGGATTTTATAATCAATGCGCTGTTTTTTGGGGAGCCAGTGAAGTTGGTGTAGAATGGGAGTGATATGATGGTAGACAGAGGTTCCGGTGAGAATGCGAGCAGTAGCATTCTGGACCAGTTGCAATTTATGGAGGAGTTTGTGAGGGAGACCGACAAGGATGGAGTTACAATAGGCCAAACGAGAGGTGACAAGAGAGTGGACTAGGATAGCAGCGTAGGATGGGGTGAGTGATGAACAGAGGCGATTAATGTTATGGAGGTGAAAATAGGCAGAACGGATAGTGTTGTTTATGTGGGTGCTGAATGATAGGGTGCTATCAAGGACGACACCCAGGCTCTTTGCCTGAGGGGAAGGGAAAACCAAGGAGGCGTCAATGGTGAGTGTGAAACAGGGTTGTTTGTTGAGAGAAGCTTTGGAACCTATGAAGACTGCCTTAGTTTTGTCACTGTATAGTTTAAGGAAGTTTGAGGTGAACCAGGATTTTATTTCTTGAAGGCACACAGGAGGGAGGAGGGTGGGGAGGCTGGAAGGGGGTTTTGAAGAGACGTAGAGCTGGGTGTCATTTGCGTAACAGTAAAAATTAATGTTATATTTACGGAAAGGGGAAACCGAGGAGGCGTCAATGGTGAGTGTGAAACAGGGTTGTTTGTTGAGAGAAGCTTTGGAACCTATGAAGACTGCCTCAGTTTTGTCACTGTTTAGTTTAAGGAAGTTTGAGGTGAACCAGGATTTTATTTCTTGAAGGCACACAGGAGGGAGGAGGGTGGGGAGGCTGGAAGGGGGTTTTGAAGAGACGTAGAGCTGGGTGTCATCCGCGTAACAGTAAAAATTAATGTTATATTTACGGAAAATCTGACCAAGTGGGAGGAGATAAATGATAAATAGAAGGGGACCAAGGACAGCACCCTGGGGAACACCAGAGGACACGGGGGAGGGGTGAGATGTGAATGATTTTAACTTGATAAATTGAGAATGGCCAGAGAGATAAGAATGAAACCAGTGCAGGGGTGTGTCAACCAGTCCAATAGAGGCTAGTCTTCCTAAGAGGATGGCGTGAGAGATGGTGTCGAAAGCTGCACTTAAATCAAGAAGAATGAGTATGGATATGACACCAGAGTCGGCTGCAATCAGGAGATCATTGGTGATCTTAATAAGGACTGCTTCTGTACTGTGTCGAGGGCGAAAACCGGGCTGGAACTGTTCGTATAGATTATTATTAGTGAGGTGGGTGTTGCAACGACTTTTTTGAGAATTTTGGAGAGAAATGGCAGGTTGGAAATGGGTCAATGATATTGGGGTCTAAGCCAGGTTTATTAAGAGTTGGTGTGACTTTAGCAGATTTGAAAGATAGAGGGACAGAACCAGAGGTGAGGGAAAAATGGATGATGGCAGTAATCAAGGAGAGCAGAGAGGGAAGGGAGGCTAAGATCAGGGGAGAAGGCAGAGGGTCAAGTTGACATGTAGATGGCTTTAAATTTCAAATGACTTTAGATAGATCAGCAGCAGAGGGATGTTGGAAGCAGGAAAGAGAGGTGGGGGTGGGATGAGGAAGGAAAGAAGATGAACAGCTAGACATGTCAGAGGTCAGTTGTTGGTGCATAGTGGCTATTTTATTGTCAAAGGACATCAGGGTGTTACAGTGACCAGTAGAGTAGAAGTGTGGGGGGAGGGAGTCACGGGGGCGGGTTGAATTATTAATCATGGAAAACAAGACTTTGGTGTTCCCCACACCAGCTGTAATTTTCTCTGCAAAATAGTGTGATTTTGGGGAGGAAATTGCATCCTTATTTTGCATTATGTGAGTATGGTACAACAGTTTATGAATCGTGAGTCCAGTTTTGCAAGAAAGCCGCTCCAGCTGTCATCCTTTGGCTTTCAGTTGACATAGATGAAGGGAGAACCAGGAAGCAGATTGGGGGAAAGAAACTGTTCGGGTTTTGAGGGGGGCAAATGAGTTTAGCAGAGTTTAGCAGAGTTTGTAGTCCATTGTCGTAAGCTGCTGCTCGAACAAGCTGATCCGGGGTGTATGGGGGGGGGGGGGGGGTGATGGTAGGGAGACTGCCAATGGCTGTGGTGAAATCTGCGAAATTGATGTTTTTGATATTGCGGAAGGATAGGATACGTGACTGTTTAATTTTGGACCGTGTGAGACTAAGATTAAAAGAAACTAACAAATGATCAGAGAAGCCTGTTCCCAGATCAGCAGAAGAGCAGTTTAGAGGAGTGACACCGGAGCAGCAGACTAGATCTAAAATATGGCCTTTGGTGTGGGTGGGGAAATTAAAGTGTTGTTTAAGTCCAAAACTGTCCAGGCAAAATCCTTAGTGAGAGTGGTGTTGGAGTTGTCCATGTGGATATTTAAATCACCTAGCAGAATGATGTTGGATGAAAGTTAGCAGATGTGAGGAATGTGGTGAATTCATTAATAAAGTCCTTATTTGGTTTGGGTGGGCGGTAGATATTAGATAAAATAATTGGTGCGGGTCCATTTAGTTGCAGAGCCACAGATTCAAAAGAACTGGTCTCTGGCACTAAAACAGATCCAAGTCTCACGGTGAAGTATTGCGAGACCTCCTCCTCGACCGGTGAGACATGGTTTGCACATATAAACAAACCCAGGTGGACATGATTCGTTTAACTGAGAAAAGTCACCAGGATGTTGCCACGTTTCAGTCAGACACAGAAAGTCAAACTTGCAGTCAAGGAGGAGGTCCTGGAGCAGTTGTCCCTTGCCGGTGAGGGAGCGAATGATTAGTCCCAGTTTGACGTCACAGTGTTGGTTCAAGCAGGAAGCATTAGCTAACCTAGCTAGGCTAGCCAATGCACACTGATCAACCTTCCTTTTAATGTTTCTCGGTGGATGGCGGCGGGTGGAGGACCAGATGGTGTTTATGGCAGTGGAGTCATTGATGTGGTAGTTGCGTCGAGCTCCACGGTGGATGAATCTCCGGTGGTGACGGCGAGCCATGTCCGGGAAGCGTTGCAGTTGTTGCGTGTTGTACGGGATGTCCGTTGTTGAGCCAGGAAAGCAAACCTGTGGAGTTTAGAGTTGGTTCTTTATTGGCAAGATCTTGGGTTGTTTAATGGCGGCCAATACACAAGGCACGGCAGCAGATGAAACAACAACTTCTGTCTCCAGGTCAGCTTGTTTTATGCTGTCCGGAAAGGCGGGAACTTGTCACATGACCATTTCGTACCTGAGGCGGGAACTTGTCACATGACCATTTTGTACTTGAGTGTGGGGGGCGGCACCCCCCAGTGTGTGCGTGTGTTTGCCTATGTGTGTTGTATTCGTGTTCTGATTGAGCAGTTATGTTTGCATAAAATGATAAAAGAATTGTACATATATGAGCATCATATTGTACAGAGATTGTCCACCCTAATAGAACAGGTCCACATTGCTGTTGCTCCCTCTTCACAGTGCAGGTGGGGGAACAAACCGGCAGTGCCGGAGTTGGAGAAGCTCCGCGTTTGTGTTATGAATCCGGGTTGACGCTGGATGAAATATGGCGAACAGGGTAGTCCACTAGAGCATGGAGCTCACAGCAGGGTTGTTAATATGCATGATGCACGGCCCAGACAGGAAAACGATGATCAGGACCGGCGAAGCAGCGACCAGCTAGCACACAGGTAGCAGCTGAGCGGTGTACGGAAACGTGCTACAAACAAGTCCGCTTAAGAGTTGACCCAGAATAAAGCCAAGAGTACCACATTCATCCAAGTTTAGTGATCTGCTGCAGACTTTGCAGGAAATCAAGCAAAACGTTAAAAATGTCCAAAGAGCAACGGCAGCAATACGCGCCAGCGTTCACTCACTTTTTCTTCCAAGGCTTAAGGCTTATTCACATTAATACTTACATAACAGTAACAGTATACAATTTTGTGTACCTGTCAACATAAAATATTATTAGATGACAAAGGATTTTCTTTTCCTCTTAGGTCACGGCTGAAATTTTCCAGCAAAAGCATCCCATTTATGAATGGCTCTGATACAAGAGCACCTGTCCTGTTTAGCTTGGAACAAACTCATACAGTAAGCCACAAATTATTTTGACTTTTCCACAGTGGCATTTTATTGTTTTGGTACACCATTAAAAATGTGTAGTGTTTGGTAATGTTTTTTTTTCATTTGCTGTACACTCACAGGTGTTTAGTGGGATGTCTTTGGAGGACCTGCAAAATGTTATCTATAGAGAAGAGAATCTGTCTGCCACATCTTTGCCAAATTGCAGGGACAGTCCAGTTGTTACACAATACAGACAGAATGACTGTGCCATCAGAAAGCAAAGACAAGGACATGGTAAGGGGGTGGGGCTCCCATTGTAATGGCATTATTGTTGTTATCAACACTTTGGACAAGTTAACTATGCAAAAACTAGACAAAGATAAAAATAATTACCGTATTTTCCAGAGGACAAGTTGCTCCGGAGTATAAGTTGCACCAGCCATAAAATGCATAATAAAGAAGAAAGACATATATAAGTTGCAACGGAGTATAAGTCGCATTTTTGGGGGAAATTTATTTGATAAAATCCAACACTAAGAACATCTTGAAAGACAATTTGAAAAAAAAAAATAGAATAGGCAACAACAGGCTGAACGGCACTCTATGCTAACGTTACATAACCACATAAACAAGGAACTGAGAATGTGCCTGACATAATATATAAAGAGTTATTCAAATAATAACATGCTAACAAGTTCATCGAACCATCTGTGTCACTCCAAATTATTAAATCCAACAAAATCTTTATCCTCTGTGTCATTTACAAACAACTCCGCTATCTCCGGAAGTAGAAGATGCTGCGCTTTCTCTTCTATGTGGCTTACGTCAGACTCATCGTCAGTTTCAGTTCCAATTATTCCGCAGGCCTAGAGCGCCCTCATGCGGTGTACTGTGAAAATAGCATGTGAAATGATATAATGTGACAATAATTTCACACATAAGTCACTCCTGAGTATAGGTCGCACCCCCGGCCAAAGTATGGAAAAAAACTGTGATTTATAGTCCGGAAAATACGGTACTTAATGGTATTGTTGTTATGCCTGTAATTCCACCTTTACCTCCCTAGTTAGTTTTAGTTTAATTAGTCAATTATGTAGGGCTGCTTAATTAATCGAATTATGATCATAATCACGATTTTGGCTCCAAACGATCTCTAAATTCATATAATCGAGGACAAATAATTATTTGGTGTTTCCCTTCTGAGACGTGCATGCGCAACTCAACCGCTATGCCCCCGCCCTCGTGTGATCCTGGCCATATTACCAGTCAGTGTTGTACCTGAATGCGTTTCATGAACACGTTCATATTTTGAACCAATGTGAACTGAACGTAGAGCACATTTTTGCTCCGTGGACATTTTTGTGAACACGCTCATTTTGGTGCCATTGAATGATTTTGAAAGGCAGTTTACTTTCATTCTAGGATACCAGGTTTTCTCTTAGACCGTAAAATAAAACCCCGCAAAACACACTGTAAACGAGGCTTTGATAGGCGGGGGAAAGGATTTGACAACCCCAGTCACAAACAGCGCAATGACAGACGCTCCATTTGATGAAAACGTATGTCACGTGATGGCCTCTTTGGACACACCTGGCAATGCTTTTCCAAAGTACAGTCCATGGGACATTTATGGCCTGCCAGTTGTGTTTCAGTGGCATGTGGCTGATGCTAAAAATGACATTTTACACACAACACAGCACTATTTAAAAAAGTAAAAAATGCTTTAAAGATGTAAGTTTTCTCTCATTTTGTTTTTGATTTTGGCAATTTAGTTTGAAGTTTGCTTTTATTTATTTATTTTTTAATTTTTTTGCGATTCAGTTACTGCTTAGTGCAGTGGTGGATCTAATTTAGTGGGCCACCCCAAAATTCAGAAAAATCCTAAAATATTTGCTTCATTTAACTACATTCAGCTAGGATGTCACAATTTTTCTAAAGTAACTAATATATATGAAAACAATACCTAATTTCTTGATGTAGTTGTTTTAACTTGTTTTTACAAACTATTATTAAAGAGGTCAAAGTGGTCCTCACATCCATCTATTTGTCTTCATGTAGCACTTGGAGGAGAAGGTTTGAACATCCCTAAAATACATAATCCAGTTCCACAAAACACTATGGAACAATACCGTAATTTTCGGACTATTAGTCGCTCCGGAGTATAAGTCGCACCACCCATAAAATGCACAATAACGTGAAAAAAAAACATATATAAGTCGCTCCGGAGTATAAGTCGCACTTTTGCGGCAAATGTATTTGTCAAAATCCAACACCAAAAACAGACACGAACCAGCAACAACAGGCTAAACGATACGGTATGCTAACGTGACATACACAAACGAGAGGCTGAGAACGGGCCTAACGTAACATTCAGAGTTATTCAAATGATTATTACATAAATAACACGTTTATCAAACCATCTGTGTCACTCCAAATCATAAAATACATCGATCATCGATCGTGTAAACAATGCCGTGTACGCGCGCCGTCGGACTCGTGATTTGCATGTCTAATTATTCCACATACCCATATAATGATATATAAAGTATATTTCAAATAACTATCATATAGCAACAATATTACCAAACCATCTGTCACTCCAAATCATAAAATACATCGATCATCATTCGCCGTCGGACTCGTGATTTGCATGTCTGGCGTGATGTGTGCTCGCATGCTGTCCATCACAAGCAGAGCTTGCATCCTAAATTGCATTGCTGCCCCTACTGTTTTTTTTTTTTTTTTTTTTTACATCACCACACTAAATTCTCTTCACCAGACCTGTGCTTTTTAAAAACTCAAAAAAACAGCGCTTTCCCCTCCCAGTTGTTGCGTCACGACCAATGGTGAAATTTAAATCACCCTCCTTCAGTTTAGTTTGACAATAACTATATTTCTTTTTCAGTTGTTTTTTTTTGTTTTGTTTATTTGTTTCATGAACTTGAATATTGTGCTTTAAAGTGTGAATTGCTTTATTCGTTTTTTCAGTGTATTAAAAATAATATATGAGGTGATCAACTGTACTAGTAAGTAATGTGTTAATGATCAAGTAAATTTTTTGAAAAAAAAAACCACATATAAGTCGCTCCTGAGTATAAGTCGCCCCCCCACCCAAACTATGAAAAAAAAGCGACTTATAGTCCGAAAATTACGGTACTTCATCTCAAACGTTTAATCGTTAGAGATGCAGTATTGTAATTGTTACACTAGAGGGCAGTGTTAAAGTAAAAGTAGAGAAACCAACGCTACGTCTGCTGCATGTAAGCCATCATACCTTTGAATGGCATGTTCAATGTGAAGCAGTGTTGTTATATTTAGATGGGATATCAATAATGGAAAATTTTGTTTCGTATGCATCGGGCACAGGTGAGATGGCATTGGCTGACATCACTTTGAACATCCTGTGTCTGCTCATGAGAGAGCAGTGGAGTTGGCTGTGCACTGAAAACATTCAAAGGACCATCAGGTTGCTGTTTGGGACCCTTATTAACAGGTGATATTAATTGAAGAAACTAATTTAGTAAGAAGTATATTTTCTAAATCGCAAATAGTCAGACTATACTCCCAACAAATAATATACTTGTATATTGAGCTGGTTCAGTCAAATGAATAAAATAATAATAACCAGTTTCTGAATTTTAACATAACATTATGTACAATTGAGTAACATTAATAAATTGTGTAATCATTCACATCAGAGTTCCAATAAATAAATAAAAAATCCACAGTGAGCAAATGTAGTGTGACTGAGTGAAGCCTAGCTTTGCTTCAGATACTTCTTTGGGTTTGGCTAATAAATTGGACTTAAAAAACAATATCAATTAAATGTGAAAATAAATGAACATTTTGAAATAAATTGGATTTGAAAAATGACAATTCAATGTGAAAGTAAATGAACATTTTGAAAATTGACTTGCCCACACTTATAATACTTAGACATGTTTAGAGAATTATTTTAACTTATCTGCTACATTTATAGCAACTTCCATCCAGAAATTAAGGTTAAACATTGAAAGCAAAATGTTTAGAGTCTTAATGATTGTATACGTGGACACAAATGTTTTTTTTTTCCAAATGAGATTAAGTCTGTGATACTAATACAGAAAGCAACACTTTAAAGCGGGGATGAGCAACTTAAACATTGGAAGATTCCACAATATTTCACCAGTGCTTACTGGGCTGTCACATCGGACTTCCTAACCAGATGTATGACAAAAATTCTATTTTAATAAGGACAAAATATGTTTAGGACAATTCAGATTGACTTTTACGTTGGATCATTCTTGGCTTCCAGTATAGATGCTTTTTCAAGGTTTTTTTTTTCAGCAAAGAAAATTGCTGGAAACTACGTTTGAACTCAGACAATAGATTTTGCCAAGTCGGGACCTGAAAAAACGTTTTTCCTAGTGAAGATTCCACATAGAGGGAAGATGTTTACGAGCCAGAGAGACACAGCGGACATTATGGGTGTTGGAAGAGTTTATAGGGTTGATGAAAACTGAATTAGTGGCCGCTGCAATGTTTTTCCAAAAAGAAGCCAGGTTCGTGGAAATTGCTTTGATTTTTTATGCTTTTATGATCTTCATTTTAGATTTGTTGTAAAATAAAAACTGCACTGAAACACTGTCTGTACATTACAGCACCAGTGACCTAGAATAAGTTGTCCCGTGATAAACTACCCAAACATTTGTTTAGATAGGTATGTCAAATAGCTGCCAGTAAACTAATATGCCGACAGTGCCGTCCACTTCTGGCCTTCTAGTCTAATAGTGTGTGACCTGATGCTCCCTAGGGTATCAGTACCAAAATATTGTTGCTTTATTTTGATACGGTGTCCGCTATTTTAAATAGTTCCAACAGCCAAGCATGACGGGGCCTTGTGCTTTTGTTTGACCCCGCCTATATTAGGCAGCAGTCTGTCAGCGCTTCAGTGACAGCTTTGTGTGTCACAAAGAGATATTTCCTCTCATTTGTCATATCGTTAGACAGCACACATGAGCATCTTCTCCTCTACATTTAAGAATGGGTGGAATTTGTCTTCTTAGAATGCTATCAGCAAGGAACACTGATTGCAGCTGTGGAGACAATGTGGCTTGTTATTATGATCCTTATTTTACAATATGGTATTCAGAGTAACCCCTTTGGCATGGGCTGTGATTACCTAATACAGTTGCCTAAATCTGATTCCAAATCCTGGCACAAACATCAACAAATCTTTAATTAGTTTCAACATTTTGTAGCCCCCCCCCCCCCCCCCAACATTTGAGATCTAATCAGCGATCTAGTTAATTAATAGTAAACTTATTTAGTGTTTCAATTCCAAGTTATGTAGGAAGAATATCAGTTTACCCCTCTCTGGCTTTGTGTTGGAATGTGTGTTTGCTTCCTTTCCAGTACAATATATTTATCCTCTCCGAAGTTCAAATGGTGCTGCGGTGCCCCATTCCTCTTCTGCACCTGTCTCTAAATGACTGCGTGATTCTTTATTTTTACTTCCTAAAATGGCATATTAATGCTCACATAAACACTTCCAATTGGACTGCGAGTCTTTGATGACAACTTGATATCCTAGGTGAGGATGAGTGTAGGATTCAAAGTCAGCAGTTGTCCTTTGGGAATGACCTCAATCCTTCAGTGTTTTTTTTTCTCCCCACTGTTTGTTTCGCTGTTTCTACTTCACTATTGGAAGTATTTGGAGGGATGTTTCTCAGTCATTGAGTTTTTGCTCGAGGTTCAATTGCTTTAAATAATGTGACATCTAACTGTACTAAGTAGTCAATGACCATAACATTGGTTTTGAACTAAAAAACCCAAAACCCCGTTTCTGAGTATGTGGTTATACGCCAACTTGAGGTAGAAGGCCTGTTCTTGTAAGGACTGTGCTATATATTAGGGCCATATAAACATGCTTTTTTTTCTCAAATTATAGGCAATGTCTAATTTAAAGTTAAAAGTCCCAATGATCATCGTCACACACACATCTGGGTGTGGTGAAATTTGTCCTCTGCATTTAACCCATCCCCATGTGATATTGATCCATCCCCTGGGGAAGAGGGGAGCAGTGAGCAGCAGCGGTGTCGTGCTCGGTAATCATTTTGGTGATCTAACCCCCCAATTCTAACCCTTAATGGTGAGGGAGGCAATGGGTTCCATTTTTATAGTCTTTGGTATGACCCGGCCGGGGTTTGAACCCACAACCTTCCAGTCTCAGGGCGGACACTCTACTACTAGGCCACTGAGCTGGTCGTCTTAGTAATTGGTTATGGTTTCTTTTTACACGATGCACACGTTTATTAACTTGGGATGGTAAAAAGGTGCTTATTAGTGGAGGAAAAAAAAACAAGGTGTGATAATAATGGCCTTAGACACAACACAACTGTGTCTCTTCTAATACCATGTTGACCAGATCAATTTGCAGTAACAGGTAGTTTACTGTTTAGTCAGCTGCAGACTTGAAAAAGTTGAGGAAAAGCCCACACTCATCAATTTAACCACATCCAAAAATATTTATTACCATGTATCTGTTTTTGATTTACAGTATTAGCAGGCTTCCTGGTGTAGCCATTTGTGTTTGGGTTTGATGAGGCCTGATTTGTTACCTGTCATATGACTAACGGTCTTTCAGACGGGATTTTAACAGCAATAGTTCCAGGAGTCTATGATTTTGTTCAGTGTTTCAACTGGCACTTCTTACTTCTCTTTTTTTCACCATACGCTAACACAGCATGCTTGTCAGTAAAATGGTAAGTTAAAGATGATTCCCTGGAAATCTGGTCTTTATTATTTGATGAGTTGGTTTTTGCGGTTCAGATGCCAGATTTTTTTTAAGGTTTTGACTCATTCATTGGTTATATTGGGTCATTGTGTCCGTCGTGGCACTACACGAATGTGCCTTTAAAAATGTCCAGGTGAACACGCTAATATGTAGGCAGGATTACTCAAACCTAAGCACTCACTTGTGTTCTGAAAGCAGTAAGTGCTTCTCGTTGGGGTCGTCCTGGTGACTTTCCAATCTACCATTGGTCAAAATTATTCAATGCAATGTCTTGACCTCAACCAAGGTAAATTGTCAGCAAAATTACTCAAACCTAAGCACTCACGTGTGTTCTGAAAGCAGTAAGTGCTTCTCGTTGGGGTAGTTCTGTTGGTTTTTCCTTCTACCATTGGTCAAAATATTTCAATGCAATGTCTTGACCCCATGTGTGATCTATGAGTTCAAAGAATACCCCAATGAGAAGCACTTACTGCTTTCAGAACACAAGTGAGTGCTTAAGTTTGCGTAATCTTGCTGACATATTAGCATGCTCAAGTTGGTTGAGGTCAAGACATTAAATTGAGCAATCGTGACCGACACTAGAAAGAAGAACCAACAGAACTACCCCAACGAGAAGCACTTACTGCTTTCAGAACACGAGTGAATGCTTAGGTTTGAGTAATCTTGCCGACAATTTAGCTTGGTTTGAGTCAAGACATTACATTGAACAATTTTGACCAATGGTCGTTTGGGAAGTCACCAAGACTACCCCAACGAGAAGCACTTACTGCTTTCAGAACACAAGTGAGTGCTTAGGTTTGAGTAATCCTGCCGACATATTAGTGTGTTCACCTGGACATTTCTAAAGGTACATCCGTGTAGTGCCACGACGGACACAAATCATGGCGATCATGTCTGTCTGACTGCCCCAACAAGCAGCACTTACCATTTTCAAACTCAAGCAAGTGTTCGAGTTGGGTCAATGCAACAGACCTGGAGGGCAGGTCTTCCTGCTTCCTTGGGTAGAGAAGTCGTGCAGTCTTCTTAAATACAAATTTTAGCCATTGAAACTAAACTCCGCCTTTTCACGCATTTAAATGTCAAAGGGAGGGGGACGTCAGGAATGTATTGCGGTTAATGAATGGCTCTAATCGTTTTCAGTTCATGCAATCGTTAACAATGTGAACAGCCGTTTTCTGAGAAATCCACTGCCGCGACAACCCCAAAAGGAAGCACTTGTGAGAAGAAAAACATTGGTGTTTCAATTTGAGGTCGTCACAAAGTGACCACGTGAACATTTTTCAGCAATGCAAAAGCAGCAAATATCATCCAGGAATTGAGTTCCCACCATGTCCCAAGGGCCAGGAACCTAATGTGTGTGCAGCAACAATACCCCAACAAAAGCACTTACTGCAGTAAAATTCCCAGTCAGTACAATTGTTTGGGGTGTGTTAATGACCAAGAACGTCATGCTATTGCAAATGGATGCTGAAACTCCTGAGAATAGGTTCCGGAACAGGGATATCGTCAAGGCCTCCATTTGACATGGTCATGATTTGATAGCATCAACTTTTGAAAAGACAGTTTGAAAAGTTCAAAGAATACCCCAATGAGAAGCACTTACTGCTTTCAGAACACAAGTGAGTACTTAAGTTTGCGTAATCTTACTGACATATTAGCATGCTCAAGTTGGTTGAGGTCAAGACATTAAATTGAGCAATCGTGACCGACACTAGAAAGAAGAACCAACAGAACTACCCCAACGAGAAGCACTTACTGCTTTCAGAACACACGTGAGTGCTTAGGTTTGAGTAATTTTGCTGACAATTTAGCTTGGTTGGGGTCAAGACATTGCATTGAATAATTTTGACCAATGGTAGATTGGAAAGTCACCAGGACGACCCCAACGAGAAGCACTTACTGCTTTCAGAACACAAGTGAGTGCTTAGGTTTGAGTAATCCTGCCGACATAGTAGCGTGTTCACCTGGACATTTCTAAAGGTACATCCGTGTAGTGCCACGACGGACACAAATCATGGCGATCATGTCTGTCTGACTGCCCCAACAAGCAGCACTTACCATTTTCAATATCAAGCAAGTGTTCGAGTTGGGTCAATGCAACAGACTTGGAGGGCAGGTCTTCCTGCTTCCTTGGGTAGAGAAGTCGTGCAGTCTTCTTAAATACAAATTTTAGCCATTGAAACTAAACTACGCCTTTTCATGCATTTAAATGTCAAAGGGAGGGGGACGTCAGGAATGTATTGCGGTTAATGAATGGCTCTAATCGTTTTCAGTTCATGCAATCGTTAACAGTGTGAGCAGCCGTTTTCTGAGAAATCCACTGCCGCGACAACCCCAAAAGGAAGCACTTGTGAGAAGAAAAACATTGGTGTTTCAATTTGAGGTCGTCACAAAGTGACCACGTTAAAATTTTTCAGCAATGCAAAAGCAGCAAATATCATCCAGGAATTGAGTTCCCACCATGTCCCAAGGGCCAGGAACCTAATGTGTGTGCAGCAACAATACCCCAACAAAAGCACTTACTGCAGTAAAATTCCCAGTCAGTACAATTGTTTGGGGTGTGTTAATGACCAAGAACGTCATGCTATTGCAAATGGATGCTGAAACTCCTGAGAATAGGTTCTGGAACAGGGATATCGTCAAGGCCTCCATTTGACATGGTCATGATTTGATAGCATCAACCTTTGAAAAGACAGTTTGAAAAGTTCAAAGAATACCCCAATGAGAAGCACTTACTGCTTTCAGAACACAAGTGAGTGCTTAAGTTTGCGTAATCTTGCTGACATATTAGCATGCTCAAGTTGGTTGAGGTCAAGACATTAAATTGAGCAATCGTGACCGACACTAGAAAAAAGAACAAACAGAACTACCCCAACGAGAAGCACTTACTGCTTTCAGAACACAGGTGAGCGCTTAGGTTTGAGTAATTTTGCTGACAGTTTAGCTTGGTTGGGGTCAAGACATTGCATTGACCAATTTTGACCTATGGTAGATTGGAACGTCACCAGGACCACCCCAACGAGAAGAAGCAGGTAGTGCTTTGAGAACACAAGTGAGTGCTTAGGTTTGAGTAACCTTGCTGATGTATTTGCCTGCTCACCTTGAAATTTCTCAAGGCACATCCATAAAGTGCCACTATGGACACAAATCATGGAGATCATGTCGGTCTGACTGCCCCAATAAGTAGCACTTTACTATTTTCCATTTCAAGCAAGTGTTCGAGTTGGGTCAATGCAACAGACTTGGAGATTAGGTCTTCCTTCTTATGAGCATTGCCAGTTCCCTGATGGACCATACCTGCCACGTCAAACTTTTTTCTGCTTCCTTGGGTAGAGAAGTTGTGCAGTCTTCTTAAATACAAATTTCAGCCATTGAAAGTAAAGTCCGCCTTTCACTCATATAAATGTCAAAGGGATGACGTGACGTCAGGAATGTATTGTGGTTAATGAATGGCTATAATCGTTGTCAATTCATGCAGTAGTTGTCAGTGGGAACAGCTGTGTAGGATTTGGTCCACAATGCGGGAAGCGCGCTATCGCTGGATTTTTGTTTTTTGACCCCATTCCTTCAGCTGTCTTCTGAGAGTTTCGCTGCAGAGACAACCCCAAAAGGACGCACTTGTGAAAAGAAAAACATCAGTGTTTCGATTTGAGGTCATCACAAAGTGACTATGTGAATATTTTTCAAGAATGCTAAAGCAGCAAATACCATCCAGGACATTAAATTAAACAATTGTGACCAATGGTAGATTGGAAAGTCACCAAGACTACCCCAACGAGAAGCACTTACTGCTTTCAGAACACGGGTGAATGCTTAGGTTTGAGTAATCTTGCTGACAATTTAGCTTGGTTAAAGACATTACATTGAACAATTTTACCCAACGTGATTGGAAAGTCGCCAGGACTACCCCCAACGAGAAGCACTTACTGCTTTCAGAACACAAGTGAGTGCCTAGGTTTGAGTAATCCTGCTGACACTTTAGGATGCTCAACTGGAAATTTCTAAAATACATTCCCCCCCCCCCATTCTATATGGTTTAGATCACATCCACATAGTGCCACAACATACACAAATCATGGCGATCATACGTCGGTCTGACTGCCCCAACAAGTAGCACTTACTGTTTTCAAATTCAAGCGAGTGTTCGAGTTGGCTCAATGCAACGGACTTGGAAAGCAGGTCTTCCTTCCTATGAGCATTACCAGTTCCCATACCTGCCACGTCATAATTCTTTCTGCTTCCTTGGGTAGAGAAGTTGTGCAATCTGGTAGACTGGGAAGTCACCAAAACTACCCCAACAAGAATCACTTACTGCTTTCAGAACACGGGTGAATGCTTAGGTTTGAGTAATCTTGCTGACAATTTGGCTTGGATGGGGTCAAGACAATGCATTGAAATATTTTGACCAATGGTAGAAGGAAAAACCAACAGAACTACCCCAACGAGAAGCACTTACTGCTTTCGGAACACACGTGAGTGCTTAGGTTTGAGTAATTTTGCTGACAATTTAGCTTGGTTGGGGTCAAGACATTGCAAGTTCAGCTGTGTAGGATTTTGTCCACAATGCGGGAAGCGCGCTATCGCTGGATTTTTGTTTTTTGAGCCCATTCCTTCAGCTGTCTTCTGAGAGTTTCGCTGCAGAGACAACCCCAAAAGGAAGCACTTGTGAAAAGAAAAACATCTGTGTTTCGATTTGAGGTCATCACAAAGTGACTACGTGAATATTTTTCAGGAATGCTAAAGCAGCAAATACCATCCAGGACATTAAATTGAACAATTGTGACCAATGGTAGATTGGAAAGTCACCAGGACTACCCCAACGAGAAGCACTTACTGCTTTCAGAACACGGGTGAATGCTTAGGTTTGAGTAATCTTGCTGACAATTTAGCTTGGTTAAAGACATTAAATTAAACAATTTTACCCAACGTGATTGGAAAGTCGCCAGGACTACCCCCAACGAAAAGCACTTACTGCTTTCAGAACACAAGTGAGTGCCTAGGTTTGAGTAATCCTGCTGACAATTTAGGATGCTCAACTGGAAATTTCTAAAATACATCCCCCCCCCTCATTCTATATGGTTTAGATCACATCCACATAGTGCCACAATAGACACAAATCATGGCGATCATACGTCGGTCTGACTGCCCCAACAAGTAGCACTTACTGTTTTCAAATTCAAGCAAGTGTTCGAGTTGGCTCAATGCAACGGACTTCGAAAGCCGGTCTTCCTTCCTATGAATATTACCAGTTCCCATACCTGCCACGTCATACTTCTTTCTGCTTCCTTGTGTAGAGAAGTGCAATCTTGTAGACTGGGAAGTCACCAAAACTACCCCAACAAGAATCACTTACTGCTTTCAGAACACGGGTGAATGCTTAGGTTTGAGTAATCTTGCTGACAATTTGGCTTGGATCGGGTCAAGACATTGCATTGAAATATTTTCACCAATGGTAGAAGGAAAAACCAACAGAACTACCCCAACGAGAAGCACTTACCGCTTTCAGAACACACGTGAGTGCTTAGGTTTGAGTAATTTTGCTGACAATTTAGCTTGGTTGGGGCCAAGACATTGCATTGAATAATTTTGACCAATGGTAGATTGGAAAGTCACCAGGACGACCCCAACGAGAAGAAGCACGTACTGCTTTCAGAACACAAGTGAGTGCTTAGGTTTGAGTAATCCTGCCGACATATTTAGCTTGGTTCGGGTCAAGACATTACATTGAACAATTTTGACCATTGGTCGTTTGGGAAGTCACCAAGACTACCCCAACGAGAAGCATTTACAGCTTTCAGAAACCAGTTGAGTGCTTAGGTTTGAGTCATCTTGCTGACAATTTAGCTTTGTTGGGGTCAATACGTTGCATTGAACAATTTTGACCAATGGAAGATTGGAAAGTCACCAGGACTACCCCAACGAGAAGCACTTACTGCAGTGGGTGCTTAGGTTTGAATGTATTGCGGTTATGAATGGCTCTAATCGTTTTCAGTACATGCAATCGTTAACAGTGTGAGCAGCCGTTTTCTGAGAAATCCACTGCCGCGACAACCCCAAAAGGAAGCACTTGTGAGAAGAAAAACATTGGTGTTTCAATTTGAGGTCGTCACAAAGTGACTACGCTTTGTGCAATCTGGTAGACTGGGAAGTCACCAAAACTACCCCAACAAGAATCACTTACTGCTTTCAGAACACGGGTGAATGCTTAGGTTTGAGTAATCTTGCTGACAATTTGGCTTGGATCGGGTCAAGACATTGCATTGAAATATTTTGACCAATGGTAGAAGGAAAAACCAACAGAACTACCCCAACGAGAAGCACTTACTGCTTTCAGAACACACGTGAGTGCTTAGGTTTGAGTAATTTTGCTGACAATTTAGCTTGGTTGGGGTCAAGACATTGCATTGAATAATTTTGACCAATGGTAGATTGGAAAGTCACCAGGACGACCCCAACGAGAAGCACTTACTGCTTTCAGAACACAAGTGAGTGCTTAGGTTTGAGTAATCCTGCCGACATATTAGCGTGTTCACCTGGACATCCGTGTAGTGCCACGACGGACACAAATCATGGCGATCATGTCTGTCTGACTGCCCCAACAAGCAGCACTTACCATTTTCAAACTCAAGCAAGTGTTCGAGTTGGGTCAATGCAACAGACTTGGAGGGCAGGTCTTCCTGCTTCCTTGGGTAGAGAAGTCGTGCAGTCTTCTTAAATACAAATTTTAGCCATTGAAACTAAACTCCGCCTTTTCACGCATTTAAATGTCAAAGGGAGGGGGACGTCAGGAATGTATTGCGGTTAATGAATGGCTCTAATCGTTTTCATTTCATGCAATCGTTAACAATGTGAACAGCCGTTTTCTGAGAAATCCACTGCCGCGACAACCCCAAAAGGAAGCACTTGTGAGAAGAAAAACATTGGTGTTTCAATTTGAGGTCGTCACAAAGTGACCACGTGAACATTTTTCAGCAATGCAAAAGCAGCAAATATCATCCAGGAATTGAGTTCCCACCATGTCCCAAGGGCCAGGAACCTAATGTGTGTGCAGCAACAATACCCCAACAAAAGCACTTACTGCAGTAAAATTCCCAGTCAGTACAATTGTTTGGGGTGTGTTAATGACCAAGAACGTCATGCTATTGCAAATGGATGCTGAAACTCCTGAGAATAGGTTCCGGAACAGGGATATCGTCAAGGCCTCCATTTGACATGGTCATGATTTGATAGCATCAACTTTTGAAAAGACAGTTTGAAAAGTTCAAAGAATACCCCAATGAGAAGCACTTACTGCTTTCAGAACACAAGTGAGTACTTAAGTTTGCGTAATCTTACTGACATATTAGCATGCTCAAGTTGGTTGAGGTCAAGACATTAAATTGAGCAATCGTGACCGACACTAGAAAGAAGAACCAACAGAACTACCCCAACGAGAAGCACTTACTGCTTTCAGAACACACGTGAGTGCTTAGGTTTGAGTAATTTTGCTGACAATTTAGCTTGGTTGGGGTCAAGACATTGCATTGAATAATTTTGACCAATGGTAGATTGGAAAGTCACCAGGACGACCCCAACGAGAAGCACTTACTGCTTTCAGAACACAAGTGAGTGCTTAGGTTTGAGTAATCCTGCCGACATATTAGCGTGTTCACCTGGACATTTCTAAAGGTACATCCGTGTAGTGCCACTACGGACACAAATCATGGCGATCATGTCTGTCTGACTGCCCCAACAAGCAGCACTTACCATTTTCAATATCAAGCAAGTGTTCGAGTTGGGTCAATGCAACAGACTTGGAGGGCAGGTCTTCCTGCTTCCTTGGGTAGAGAAGTCGTGCAGTCTTCTTAAATACAAATTTTAGCCATTGAAATTAACTCCGCCTTTTCATACATTTAAATGTCAAAGGGAGGGGGGACATCAGGAATGTAATGCGGTTAATGAATGGCTCTAATCGTTTTCAGTTCATGCAGTCGTTAACAGTGTGAGCAGCCGTTTTCTGAGAAATCCACTGCCGCGACAACCCCAAAAGGAAGCACTTGTGAGAAGAAAAACATTCGTGTTTCAATTTGAGGTCGTCACAAAGTGACCACGTGAACATTTTTCAGCAATGCAAAAGCAGCAAATATCATCCAGGAATTGAGTTCCCACCATGTCCCAAGGGCCAGGAACCTAATGTATGTGCAGCAACAATACCCCAACAAAAGCACTTACTGCAGTAAAATTCCCAGTCAGTACAATTGTTTGGGGTGTGTTAATGACCAAGAACGTCATGCTATTGCAAATGGATGCTGAAACTCCTGAGAATAGGTTCTGGAACAGGGATATCGTCAAGGCCTCCATTTGACATGGTCATGATTTGATAGCATCAACCTTTGAAAAGACAGTTTGAAAAAGTTCAAAGAATACCCCAATGAGAAGCACTTACTGCTTTCAGAACACAAGTGAGTGCTTAAATTTGCGTAATCTTGCTGACATATTAGCATGCTCAAGTTGGTTGAGGTCAAGACATTAAATTGAGCAATCGTGACCGACACTAGAAAGAAGAACCAACAGAACGACCCCAACGAGAAGCACTTACTGCTTTCAGAACACAGGTGAGTGCTTAGGTTTGAGTAATTTTGCTGACAATTTAGCTTGGTTGGGGTCAAGACATTGCATTGACCAATTTTGACCTATGGTAGATTGGAACGTCACCAGGACCACCCCAACGAGAAGAAGCAGGTAGTGCTTTGAGAACACAAGTGAGTGCTTAGGTTTGAATAACCTTGCTGACGTATTTGCCTGCTCACCTGGAAATTTCTCAAGGCACATCCATATAGTGCCACTATGGACACAAATCATGGAGATCATGTCGGTCTGACTGCCCCAACAAGTAGCACTTTACTATTTTCCATTTCAAGCAAGTGTTCGAGTTGGGTCAATGCAACGGACCTGGAGATTAGGTCTTCCTTCTTATGAGCATTGCCAGTTCCCTGATGAACCATACCTGCCACGTCAAACTTTTTTCTGCTTCCTTGGGTAGAGAAGTTGTGCAGTCTTCCTAAATACAAATTTCAGCCATTGAAAGTAAAGTCCGCCTTACTGCTTTCAGAACACGGGTGAATGCTTAGGTTTGAGTAATCTTGCTGACAATTTAGCTTGGTTAAAGACATTACATTGAACAATTTTACCCAACGTGATTGGAAAGTCGCCAGGACTACCCCCAACGAGAAGCACTTACTGCTTTCAGAACACAAGTGAGTGCCTAGGTTTGAGTAATCCTGCTGACACTTTAGGATGCTCAACTGGAAATTTCTAAAATACATTCCCCCCCCCCATTCTATATGGTTTAGATCACATCCACATAGTGCCACAACATACACAAATCATGGCGATCATACGTCGGTCTGACTGCCCCAACAAGTAGCACTTACTGTTTTCAAATTCAAGCGAGTGTTCGAGTTGGCTCAATGCAACGGACTTGGAAAGCAGGTCTTCCTTCCTATGAGCATTACCAGTTCCCATACCTGCCACGTCATAATTCTTTCTGCTTCCTTGGGTAGAGAAGTTGTGCAATCTGGTAGACTGGGAAGTCACCAAAACTACCCCAACAAGAATCACTTACTGCTTTCAGAACACGGGTGAATGCTTAGGTTTGAGTAATCTTGCTGACAATTTGGCTTGGATGGGGTCAAGACAATGCATTGAAATATTTTGACCAATGGTAGAAGGAAAAACCAACAGAACTACCCCAACGAGAAGCACTTACTGCTTTCGGAACACACGTGAGTGCTTAGGTTTGAGTAATTTTGCTGACAATTTAGCTTGGTTGGGGTCAAGACATTGCAAGTTCAGCTGTGTAGGATTTTGTCCACAATGCGGGAAGCGCGCTATCGCTGGATTTTTGTTTTTTGACCCCATTCCTTCAGCTGTCTTCTGAGAGTTTCGCTGCAGAGACAACCCCAAAAGGAAGCACTTGTGAAAAGAAAAACATCTGTGTTTCGATTTGAGGTCATCACAAAGTGACTACGTGAATATTTTTCAGGAATGCTAAAGCAGCAAATACCATCCAGGACATTTAATTGAACAATTGTGACCAATGGTAGATTGGAAAGTCACCAGGACTACCCCAACGAGAAGCACTTACTGCTTTCAGAACACGGGTGAATGCTTAGGTTTGAGTAATCTTGCTGACAATTTAGCTTGGTTAAAGACATTAAATTAAACAATTTTACCCAACGTGATTGGAAAGTCGCCAGGACTACCCCCAACGAAAAGCACTTACTGCTTTCAGAACACAAGTGAGTGCCTAGGTTTGAGTAATCCTGCTGACAATTTAGGATGCTCAACTGGAAATTTCTAAAATACATCCCCCCCCCCTCATTCTATATGGTTTAGATCACATCCACATAGTGCCACAATAGACACAAATCATGGCGATCATACGTCGGTCTGACTGCCCCAACAAGTAGCACTTACTGTTTTCAAATTCAAGCAAGTGTTCGAGTTGGCTCAATGCAACGGACTTCGAAAGCCGGTCTTCCTTCCTATGAATATTACCAGTTCCCATACCTGCCACGTCATACTTCTTTCTGCTTCCTTGTGTAGAGAAGTGCAATCTTGTAGACTGGGAAGTCACCAAAACTACCCCAACAAGAATCACTTACTGCTTTCAGAACACGGGTGAATGCTTAGGTTTGAGTAATCTTGCTGACAATTTGGCTTGGATCGGGTCAAGACATTGCATTGAAATATTTTCACCAATGGTAGAAGGAAAAACCAACAGAACTACCCCAACGAGAAGCACTTACCGCTTTCAGAACACACGTGAGTGCTTAGGTTTGAGTAATTTTGCTGACAATTTAGCTTGGTTGGGGCCAAGACATTGCATTGAATAATTTTGACCAATGGTAGATTGGAAAGTCACCAGGACGACCCCAACGAGAAGAAGCACGTACTGCTTTCAGAAAACAAGTGAGTGCTTAGGTTTGAGTAATCCTGCCGACATATTTAGCTTGGTTCGGGTCAAGACATTACATTGAACAATTTTGACCATTGGTCGTTTGGGAAGTCACCAAGACTACCCCAACGAGAAGCACTTACAGCTTTCAGAAACCAGTTGAGTGCTTAGGTTTGAGTCATCTTGCTGACAATTTAGCTTTGTTGGGGTCAATACGTTGCATTGAACAATTTTGACCAATGGAAGATTGGAAAGTCACCAGGACTACCCCAACGAGAAGCACTTACTGCAGTGGGTGCTTAGGTTTGAATGTATTGCGGTTAATGAATGGCTCTAATCGTTTTCAGTACATGCAATCGTTAACAGTGTGAGCAGCCGTTTTCTGAGAAATCCACTGCCGCGACAACCCCAAAAGGAAGCACTTGTGAGAAGAAAAACACTGGTGTTTCAATTTGAGGTCGTCACAAAGTGACTACGCTTTGTGCAATCTGGTAGACTGGGAAGTCACCAAAACTACCCCAACAAGAATCACTTACTGCTTTCAGAACACGGGTGAATGCTTAGGTTTGAGTAATCTTGCTGACAATTTGGCTTGGATGGGGTCAAGACAATGCATTGAAATATTTTGACCAATGGTAGAAGGAAAAACCAACAGAACTACCCCAACGAGAAGCACTTACTGCTTTCGGAACACACGTGAGTGCTTAGGTTTGAGTAATTTTGCTGACAATTTAGCTTGGTTGGGGTCAAGACATTGCAAGTTCAGCTGTGTAGGATTTTGTCCACAATGCGGGAAGCGCGCTATCGCTGGATTTTTGTTTTTTGAGCCCATTCCTTCAGCTGTCTTCTGAGAGTTTCGCTGCAGAGACAACCCCAAAAGGAAGCACTTGTGAAAAGAAAAACATCTGTGTTTCGATTTGAGGTCATCACAAAGTGACTACGTGAATATTTTTCAGGAATGCTAAAGCAGCAAATACCATCCAGGACATTAAATTGAACAATTGTGACCAATGGTAGATTGGAAAGTCACCAGGACTACCCCAACGAGAAGCACTTACTGCTTTCAGAACACGGGTGAATGCTTAGGTTTGAGTAATCTTGCTGACAATTTAGCTTGGTTAAAGACATTAAATTAAACAATTTTACCCAACGTGATTGGAAAGTCGCCAGGACTACCCCCAACGAAAAGCACTTACTGCTTTCAGAACACAAGTGAGTGCCTAGGTTTGAGTAATCCTGCTGACAATTTAGGATGCTCAACTGGAAATTTCTAAAATACATCCCCCCCCCTCATTCTATATGGTTTAGATCACATCCACATAGTGCCACAATAGACACAAATCATGGCGATCATACGTCGGTCTGACTGCCCCAACAAGTAGCACTTACTGTTTTCAAATTCAAGCAAGTGTTCGAGTTGGCTCAATGCAACGGACTTCGAAAGCCGGTCTTCCTTCCTATGAATATTACCAGTTCCCATACCTGCCACGTCATACTTCTTTCTGCTTCCTTGTGTAGAGAAGTGCAATCTTGTAGACTGGGAAGTCACCAAAACTACCCCAACAAGAATCACTTACTGCTTTCAGAACACGGGTGAATGCTTAGGTTTGAGTAATCTTGCTGACAATTTGGCTTGGATCGGGTCAAGACATTGCATTGAAATATTTTCACCAATGGTAGAAGGAAAAACCAACAGAACTACCCCAACGAGAAGCACTTACCGCTTTCAGAACACACGTGAGTGCTTAGGTTTGAGTAATTTTGCTGACAATTTAGCTTGGTTGGGGCCAAGACATTGCATTGAATAATTTTGACCAATGGTAGATTGGAAAGTCACCAGGACGACCCCAACGAGAAGAAGCACGTACTGCTTTCAGAACACAAGTGAGTGCTTAGGTTTGAGTAATCCTGCCGACATATTTAGCTTGGTTCGGGTCAAGACATTACATTGAACAATTTTGACCATTGGTCGTTTGGGAAGTCACCAAGACTACCCCAACGAGAAGCATTTACAGCTTTCAGAAACCAGTTGAGTGCTTAGGTTTGAGTCATCTTGCTGACAATTTAGCTTTGTTGGGGTCAATACGTTGCATTGAACAATTTTGACCAATGGAAGATTGGAAAGTCACCAGGACTACCCCAACGAGAAGCACTTACTGCAGTGGGTGCTTAGGTTTGAATGTATTGCGGTTAATGAATGGCTCTAATCGTTTTCAGTACATGCAATCGTTAACAGTGTGAGCAGCCGTTTTCTGAGAAATCCACTGCCGCGACAACCCCAAAAGGAAGCACTTGTGAGAAGAAAAACATTGGTGTTTCAATTTGAGGTCGTCACAAAGTGACTACGCTTTGTGCAATCTGGTAGACTGGGAAGTCACCAAAACTACCCCAACAAGAATCACTTACTGCTTTCAGAACACGGGTGAATGCTTAGGTTTGAGTAATCTTGCTGACAATTTGGCTTGGATCGGGTCAAGACATTGCATTGAAATATTTTGACCAATGGTAGAAGGAAAAACCAACAGAACTACCCCAACGAGAAGCACTTACTGCTTTCAGAACACACGTGAGTGCTTAGGTTTGAGTAATTTTGCTGACAATTTAGCTTGGTTGGGGTCAAGACATTGCATTGAATAATTTTGACCAATGGTAGATTGGAAAGTCACCAGGACGACCCCAACGAGAAGCACTTACTGCTTTCAGAACACAAGTGAGTGCTTAGGTTTGAGTAATCCTGCCGACATATTAGCGTGTTCACCTGGACATCCGTGTAGTGCCACGACGGACACAAATCATGGCGATCATGTCTGTCTGACTGCCCCAACAAGCAGCACTTACCATTTTCAAACTCAAGCAAGTGTTCGAGTTGGGTCAATGCAACAGACTTGGAGGGCAGGTCTTCCTGCTTCCTTGGGTAGAGAAGTCGTGCAGTCTTCTTAAATACAAATTGTAGCCATTGAAACTAAACTCCGCCTTTTCACGCATTTAAATGTCAAAGGGAGGGGGACGTCAGGAATGTATTGCGGTTAATGAATGGCTCTAATCGTTTTCATTTCATGCAATCGTTAACAATGTGAACAGCCGTTTTCTGAGAAATCCACTGCCGCGACAACCCCAAAAGGAAGCACTTGTGAGAAGAAAAACATTGGTGTTTCAATTTGAGGTCGTCACAAAGTGACCACGTGAACATTTTTCAGCAATGCAAAAGCAGCAAATATCATCCAGGAATTGAGTTCCCACCATGTCCCAAGGGCCAGGAACCTAATGTGTGTGCAGCAACAATACCCCAACAAAAGCACTTACTGCAGTAAAATTCCCAGTCAGTACAATTGTTTGGGGTGTGTTAATGACCAAGAACGTCATGCTATTGCAAATGGATGCTGAAACTCCTGAGAATAGGTTCCGGAACAGGGATATCGTCAAGGCCTCCATTTGACATGGTCATGATTTGATAGCATCAACTTTTGAAAAGACAGTTTGAAAAGTTCAAAGAATACCCCAATGAGAAGCACTTACTGCTTTCAGAACACAAGTGAGTACTTAAGTTTGCGTAATCTTACTGACATATTAGCATGCTCAAGTTGGTTGAGGTCAAGACATTAAATTGAGCAATCGTGACCGACACTAGAAAGAAGAACCAACAGAACTACCCCAACGAGAAGCACTTACTGCTTTCAGAACACACGTGAGTGCTTAGGTTTGAGTAATTTTGCTGACAATTTAGCTTGGTTGGGGTCAAGACATTGCATTGAATAATTTTGACCAATGGTAGATTGGAAAGTCACCAGGACGACCCCAACGAGAAGCACTTACTGCTTTCAGAACACAAGTGAGTGCTTAGGTTTGAGTAATCCTGCCGACATATTAGCGTGTTCACCTGGACATTTCTAAAGGTACATCCGTGTAGTGCCACTACGGACACAAATCATGGCGATCATGTCTGTCTGACTGCCCCAACAAGCAGCACTTACCATTTTCAATATCAAGCAAGTGTTCGAGTTGGGTCAATGCAACAGACTTGGAGGGCAGGTCTTCCTGCTTCCTTGGGTAGAGAAGTCGTGCAGTCTTCTTAAATACAAATTTTAGCCATTGAAATTAACTCCGCCTTTTCATACATTTAAATGTCAAAGGGAGGGGGGACATCAGGAATGTAATGCGGTTAATGAATGGCTCTAATCGTTTTCAGTTCATGCAGTCGTTAACAGTGTGAGCAGCCGTTTTCTGAGAAATCCACTGCCGCGACAACCCCAAAAGGAAGCACTTGTGAGAAGAAAAACATTCGTGTTTCAATTTGAGGTCGTCACAAAGTGACCACGTGAACATTTTTCAGCAATGCAAAAGCAGCAAATATCATCCAGGAATTGAGTTCCCACCATGTCCCAAGGGCCAGGAACCTAATGTATGTGCAGCAACAATACCCCAACAAAAGCACTTACTGCAGTAAAATTCCCAGTCAGTACAATTGTTTGGGGTGTGTTAATGACCAAGAACGTCATGCTATTGCAAATGGATGCTGAAACTCCTGAGAATAGGTTCTGGAACAGGGATATCGTCAAGGCCTCCATTTGACATGGTCATGATTTGATAGCATCAACCTTTGAAAAGACAGTTTGAAAAAGTTCAAAGAATACCCCAATGAGAAGCACTTACTGCTTTCAGAACACAAGTGAGTGCTTAAATTTGCGTAATCTTGCTGACATATTAGCATGCTCAAGTTGGTTGAGGTCAAGACATTAAATTGAGCAATCGTGACCGACACTAGAAAGAAGAACCAACAGAACGACCCCAACGAGAAGCACTTACTGCTTTCAGAACACAGGTGAGTGCTTAGGTTTGAGTAATTTTGCTGACAATTTAGCTTGGTTGGGGTCAAGACATTGCATTGACCAATTTTGACCTATGGTAGATTGGAACGTCACCAGGACCACCCCAACGAGAAGAAGCAGGTAGTGCTTTGAGAACACAAGTGAGTGCTTAGGTTTGAATAACCTTGCTGACGTATTTGCCTGCTCACCTGGAAATTTCTCAAGGCACATCCATATAGTGCCACTATGGACACAAATCATGGAGATCATGTCGGTCTGACTGCCCCAACAAGTAGCACTTTACTATTTTCCATTTCAAGCAAGTGTTCGAGTTGGGTCAATGCAACGGACCTGGAGATTAGGTCTTCCTTCTTATGAGCATTGCCAGTTCCCTGATGAACCATACCTGCCACGTCAAACTTTTTTCTGCTTCCTTGGGTAGAGAAGTTGTGCAGTCTTCCTAAATACAAATTTCAGCCATTGAAAGTAAAGTCCGCCTTACTGCTTTCAGAACACGGGTGAATGCTTAGGTTTGAGTAATCTTGCTGACAATTTAGCTTGGTTAAAGACATTACATTGAACAATTTTACCCAACGTGATTGGAAAGTCGCCAGGACTACCCCCAACGAGAAGCACTTACTGCTTTCAGAACACAAGTGAGTGCCTAGGTTTGAGTAATCCTGCTGACACTTTAGGATGCTCAACTGGAAATTTCTAAAATACATTCCCCCCCCCCATTCTATATGGTTTAGATCACATCCACATAGTGCCACAACATACACAAATCATGGCGATCATACGTCGGTCTGACTGCCCCAACAAGTAGCACTTACTGTTTTCAAATTCAAGCGAGTGTTCGAGTTGGCTCAATGCAACGGACTTGGAAAGCAGGTCTTCCTTCCTATGAGCATTACCAGTTCCCATACCTGCCACGTCATAATTCTTTCTGCTTCCTTGGGTAGAGAAGTTGTGCAATCTGGTAGACTGGGAAGTCACCAAAACTACCCCAACAAGAATCACTTACTGCTTTCAGAACACGGGTGAATGCTTAGGTTTGAGTAATCTTGCTGACAATTTGGCTTGGATGGGGTCAAGACAATGCATTGAAATATTTTGACCAATGGTAGAAGGAAAAACCAACAGAACTACCCCAACGAGAAGCACTTACTGCTTTCGGAACACACGTGAGTGCTTAGGTTTGAGTAATTTTGCTGACAATTTAGCTTGGTTGGGGTCAAGACATTGCAAGTTCAGCTGTGTAGGATTTTGTCCACAATGCGGGAAGCGCGCTATCGCTGGATTTTTGTTTTTTGACCCCATTCCTTCAGCTGTCTTCTGAGAGTTTCGCTGCAGAGACAACCCCAAAAGGAAGCACTTGTGAAAAGAAAAACATCTGTGTTTCGATTTGAGGTCATCACAAAGTGACTACGTGAATATTTTTCAGGAATGCTAAAGCAGCAAATACCATCCAGGACATTTAATTGAACAATTGTGACCAATGGTAGATTGGAAAGTCACCAGGACTACCCCAACGAGAAGCACTTACTGCTTTCAGAACACGGGTGAATGCTTAGGTTTGAGTAATCTTGCTGACAATTTAGCTTGGTTAAAGACATTAAATTAAACAATTTTACCCAACGTGATTGGAAAGTCGCCAGGACTACCCCCAACGAAAAGCACTTACTGCTTTCAGAACACAAGTGAGTGCCTAGGTTTGAGTAATCCTGCTGACAATTTAGGATGCTCAACTGGAAATTTCTAAAATACATCCCCCCCCCCTCATTCTATATGGTTTAGATCACATCCACATAGTGCCACAATAGACACAAATCATGGCGATCATACGTCGGTCTGACTGCCCCAACAAGTAGCACTTACTGTTTTCAAATTCAAGCAAGTGTTCGAGTTGGCTCAATGCAACGGACTTCGAAAGCCGGTCTTCCTTCCTATGAATATTACCAGTTCCCATACCTGCCACGTCATACTTCTTTCTGCTTCCTTGTGTAGAGAAGTGCAATCTTGTAGACTGGGAAGTCACCAAAACTACCCCAACAAGAATCACTTACTGCTTTCAGAACACGGGTGAATGCTTAGGTTTGAGTAATCTTGCTGACAATTTGGCTTGGATCGGGTCAAGACATTGCATTGAAATATTTTCACCAATGGTAGAAGGAAAAACCAACAGAACTACCCCAACGAGAAGCACTTACCGCTTTCAGAACACACGTGAGTGCTTAGGTTTGAGTAATTTTGCTGACAATTTAGCTTGGTTGGGGCCAAGACATTGCATTGAATAATTTTGACCAATGGTAGATTGGAAAGTCACCAGGACGACCCCAACGAGAAGAAGCACGTACTGCTTTCAGAAAACAAGTGAGTGCTTAGGTTTGAGTAATCCTGCCGACATATTTAGCTTGGTTCGGGTCAAGACATTACATTGAACAATTTTGACCATT
Organism: Syngnathus leptorhynchus; assembly: GCF_054491065.1. Taxonomy (NCBI): domain Eukaryota; kingdom Metazoa; phylum Chordata; class Actinopteri; order Syngnathiformes; family Syngnathidae; genus Syngnathus; species Syngnathus leptorhynchus. The sequence goes on along the minus strand of NC_141201.1, from coordinate 16,056,660 downwards.
GGTCGTTTGGGAAGTCACCAAGACTACCCCAACGAGAAGCACTTACAGCTTTCAGAAACCAGTTGAGTGCTTAGGTTTGAGTCATCTTGCTGACAATTTAGCTTTGTTGGGGTCAATACGTTGCATTGAACAATTTTGACCAATGGAAGATTGGAAAGTCACCAGGACTACCCCAACGAGAAGCACTTACTGCAGTGGGTGCTTAGGTTTGAATGTATTGCGGTTAATGAATGGCTCTAATCGTTTTCAGTACATGCAATCGTTAACAGTGTGAGCAGCCGTTTTCTGAGAAATCCACTGCCGCGACAACCCCAAAAGGAAGCACTTGTGAGAAGAAAAACACTGGTGTTTCAATTTGAGGTCGTCACAAAGTGACTACGCTTTGTGCAATCTGGTAGACTGGGAAGTCACCAAAACTACCCCAACAAGAATCACTTACTGCTTTCAGAACACGGGTGAATGCTTAGGTTTGAGTAATCTTGCTGACAATTTGGCTTGGATCGGGTCAAGACATTGCATTGAAATATTTTGACCAATGGTAGAAGGAAAAACCAACAGAACTACCCCAACGAGAAGCACTTACTGCTTTCAGAACACACGTGAGTGCTTAGGTTTAAGTAATTTTGCTGACAATTTAGCTTGGTTGGGGTCGACATTGCATTGAATAATTTTGACCAATGGTAGATTGGAAAGTCACCAGGACGACCCCAACGAGAAGCACTTACTGCTTTCAGAACACAAGTGAGTGCTTAGGTTTGAGTAATCCTGCCGACATATTAGCGTGTTCACCTGGACATTTCTAAAGGTACATCCGTGTAGTGCCACGACGGACACAAATCATGGCGATCATGTCTGTCTGACTGCCCCAACAAGCAGCACTTACCATTTTCAATATCAAGCAAGTGTTCGAGTTGGGTCAATGCAACAGACTTGGAGGGCAGGTCTTCCTGCTTCCTTGGGTAGAGAAGTCGTGCAGTCTTCTTAAATACAAATTTTAGCCATTGAAATTAACTCCGCCTTTTCATACATTTAAATGTCAAAGGGAGGGGGGACATCAGGAATGTAATGCGGTTAATGAATGGCTCTAATCGTTTTCAGTTCATGCAGTCGTTAACAGTGTGAGCAGCCGTTTTCTGAGAAATCCACTGCCGCGACAACCCCAAAAGGAAGCACTTGTGAGAAGAAAAACATTCGTGTTTCAATTTGAGGTCGTCACAAAGTGACCACGTGAACATTTTTCAGCAATGCAAAAGCAGCAAATATCATCCAGGAATTGAGTTCCCACCATGTCCCAAGGGCCAGGAACCTAATGTATGTGCAGCAACAATACCCCAACAAAAGCACTTACTGCAGTAAAATTCCCAGTCAGTACAATTGTTTGGGGTGTGTTAATGACCAAGAACGTCATGCTATTGCAAATGGATGCTGAAACTCCTGAGAATAGGTTCTGGAACAGGGATATCGTCAAGGCCTCCATTTGACATGGTCATGATTTGATAGCATCAACCTTTGAAAAGACAGTTTGAAAAAGTTCAAAGAATACCCCAATGAGAAGCACTTACTGCTTTCAGAACACAAGTGAGTGCTTAAATTTGCGTAATCTTGCTGACATATTAGCATGCTCAAGTTGGTTGAGGTCAAGACATTAAATTGAGCAATCGTGACCGACACTAGAAAGAAGAACCAACAGAACTACCCCAACGAGAAGCACTTACTGCTTTCAGAACACACGTGAGTGCTTAGGTTTGAGTAATTTTGCTGACAATTTAGCTTGGTTGGGGTCAAGACATTGCATTGAATAATTTTGACCAATGGTAGATTGGAAAGTCACCAGGACGACCCCAACGAGAAGCACTTACTGCTTTCAGAACACAAGTGAGTGCTTAGGTTTGAGTAATCCTGCCGACATATTAGCGTGTTCACCTGGACATTTCTAAAGGTACATCCGTGTAGTGCCACGACGGACACAAATCATGGCGATCATGTCTGTCTGACTGCCCCAACAAGCAGCACTTACCATTTTCAATATCAAGCAAGTGTTCGAGTTGGGTCAATGCAACAGACTTGGAGGGCAGGTCTTCCTGCTTCCTTGGGTAGAGAAGTCGTGCAGTCTTCTTAAATACAAATTTTAGCCATTGAAATTAACTCCGCCTTTTCATACATTTAAATGTCAAAGGGAGGGGGGACATCAGGAATGTAATGCGGTTAATGAATGGCTCTAATCGTTTTCAGTTCATGCAGTCGTTAACAGTGTGAGCAGCCGTTTTCTGAGAAATCCACTGCCGCGACAACCCCAAAAGGAAGCACTTGTGAGAAGAAAAACATTCGTGTTTCAATTTGAGGTCGTCACAAAGTGACCACGTGAACATTTTTCAGCAATGCAAAAGCAGCAAATATCATCCAGGAATTGAGTTCCCACCATGTCCCAAGGGCCAGGAACCTAATGTATGTGCAGCAACAATACCCCAACAAAAGCACTTACTGCAGTAAAATTCCCAGTCAGTACAATTGTTTGGGGTGTGTTAATGACCAAGAACGTCATGCTATTGCAAATGGATGCTGAAACTCCTGAGAATAGGTTCTGGAACAGGGATATCGTCAAGGCCTCCATTTGACATGGTCATGATTTGATAGCATCAACCTTTGAAAAGACAGTTTGAAAAAGTTCAAAGAATACCCCAATGAGAAGCACTTACTGCTTTCAGAACACAAGTGAGTGCTTAAATTTGCGTAATCTTGCTGACATATTAGCATGCTCAAGTTGGTTGAGGTCAAGACATTAAATTGAGCAATCGTGACCGACACTAGAAAGAAGAACCAACAGAACTACCCCAACGAGAAGCACTTACTGCTTTCAGAACACAGGTGAGTGCTTAGGTTTGAGTAATTTTGCTGACAATTTAGCTTGGTTGGGGTCAAGACATTGCATTGACCAATTTTGACCTATGGTAGATTGGAACGTCACCAGGACCACCCCAACGAGAAGAAGCAGGTAGTGCTTTGAGAACACAAGTGAGTGCTTAGGTTTGAATAACCTTGCTGACGTATTTGCCTGCTCACCTGGAAATTTCTCAAGGCACATCCATATAGTGCCACTATGGACACAAATCATGGAGATCATGTCGGTCTGACTGCCCCAACAAGTAGCACTTTACTATTTTCCATTTCAAGCAAGTGTTCGAGTTGGGTCAATGCAACGGACCTGGAGATTAGGTCTTCCTTCTTATGAGCATTGCCAGTTCCCTGATGAACCATACCTGCCACGTCAAACTTTTTTCTGCTTCCTTGGGTAGAGAAGTTGTGCAGTCTTCCTAAATACAAATTTCAGCCATTGAAAGTAAAGTCCGCCTTACTGCTTTCAGAACACGGGTGAATGCTTAGGTTTGAGTAATCTTGCTGACAATTTAGCTTGGTTAAAGACATTACATTGAACAATTTTACCCAACGTGATTGGAAAGTCGCCAGGACTACCCCCAACGAGAAGCACTTACTGCTTTCAGAACACAAGTGAGTGCCTAGGTTTGAGTAATCCTGCTGACACTTTAGGATGCTCAACTGGAAATTTCTAAAATACATTCCCCCCCCCCATTCTATATGGTTTAGATCACATCCACATAGTGCCACAACATACACAAATCATGGCGATCATACGTCGGTCTGACTGCCCCAACAAGTAGCACTTACTGTTTTCAAATTCAAGTGAGTGTTCGAGTTGGCTCAATGCAACGGACTTGGAAAGCAGGTCTTCCTTCCTATGAGCATTACCAGTTCCCATACCTGCCACGTCATAATTCTTTCTGCTTCCTTGGGTAGAGAAGTTGTGCAATCTGGTAGACTGGGAAATCACCAAAACTACCCCAACAAGAATCACTTACTGCTTTCAGAACACGGGTGAATGCTTAGGTTTGAGTAATCTTGCTGACAATTTGGCTTGGATGGGGTCAAGACAATGCATTGAAATATTTTGACCAATGGTAGAAGGAAAAACCAACAGAACTACCCCAACGAGAAGCACTTACTGCTTTCGGAACACACGTGAGTGCTTAGGTTTGAGTAATTTTGCTGACAATTTAGCTTGGTTGGGGTCAAGACATTGCAAGTTCAGCTGTGTAGGATTTTGTCCACAATGCGGGAAGCGCGCTATCGCTGGATTTTTGTTTTTTGACCCCATTCCTTCAGCTGTCTTCTGAGAGTTTCGCTGCAGAGACAACCCCAAAAGGAAGCACTTGTGAAAAGAAAAACATCGGTGTTTCGATTTGAGGTCATCACAAAGTGACTACGTGAATATTTTTCAGGAATGCTAAAGCAGCAAATACCATCCAGGACATTAAATTGAACAATTGTGACCAATGGTAGATTGGAAAGTCACCAGGACTACCCCAACGAGAAGCACTTACTGCTTTCAGAACACGGGTGAATGCTTAGGTTTCAGTAATCTTGCTGACAATTTAGCTTGGTTAAAGACATTAAATTGAACAATTTTACCCAACGTGATTGGAAAGTCGCCAGGACTACCCCCAACGAGAAGCACTTACTGCTTTCAGAACACAAGTGAGTGCCTAGGTTTGAGTAATCCTGCTGACAATATAGGATGCTCAACTGGAAATTTCTAAAATACATCCCCCCCCCTCATTCTATATGGTTTAGATCACATCCACATAGTGCCACAATAGACACAAATCGTGGCGATCATACGTCGGTCTAACTGCCCCAACAAGTAGCACTTACTGTTTTCAAATTCAAGCAAGTGTTCGAGTTGGCTCAATGCAACGGACTTCGAAAGCCGGTCTTCCTTCCTATGAATATTACCAGTTCCCATACCTGCCACGTCATACTTCTTTCTGCTTCCTTGTGTAGAGAAGTTGTGCAATCTGGTAGACTGGGAAGTCACCAAAACTACCCCAACAAGAATCACTTACTGCTTTCAGAACACGGGTGAATGTTTAGGTTTGAGTAATCTTGCTGACAATTTGGCTTGGATCGGGTCAAGACATTGCATTGAAATATTTTGACCAATGGTAGAAGGAAAAACCAACAGAACTACCCCAACGAGAAGCACTTACTGCTTTCAGAACACACGTGAGTGCTTAGGTTTGAGTAATTTTGCTGACAATTTAGCTTGGTTGGGGTCAAGACATTGCATTGAATAATTTTGACCAATGGTAGATTGGAAAGTCACCAGGACGACCCCAACGAGAAGCACTTACTGCTTTCAGAACACAAGTGAGTGCTTAGGTTTGAGTAATCCTGCCGACATATTAGCGTGTTCACCTGGACATTTCTAAAGGTACATCCGTGTAGTGCCACGACGGACACAAATCATGGCGATCATGTCTGTCTGACTGCCCCAACAAGCAGCACTTACCATTTTCAAATTCAAGCAAGTGTTCGAGTTGGGTCAATGCAACAGACTTGGAGGGCAGGTCTTCCTGCTTCCTTGGGTAGAGAAGTCGTGCAGTCTTCTTAAATACAAATTTTAGCCATTGAAACTAAACTCCGCCTTTTCATACATTTAAATGTCAAAGGGAGGGGGCACATCAGGAATGTAATGCGGTTAATGAATGGCTCTAATCGTTTTCAGTTCATGCAATCGTTAACAGTGTGAACAGCCGTTTTCTGAGAAATCCACTGCCGCGACAACCCCAAAAGGAAGCACTTGTGAGAAGAAAAACATTGGTGTTTCAATTTGAGGTCGTCACAAAGTGACCACGTGAACATTTTTCAGCAATGCAAAAGCAGCAAATATCATCCAGGAATTGAGTTCCCACCATGTCCCAAGGGCCAGGAACCTAATGTGTGTGCAGCAACAATACCCCAACAAAAGCACTTACTGCAGTAAAATTCCCAGTCAGTACAATTGTTTGGGGTGTGTTAATGACCAAGAACGTCATGCTATTGCAAATGGATGCTGAAACTCCTGAGAATAGGTTCTGGAACAGGGATATCGTCAAGGCCTCCATTTGACATGGTCATGATTTGATAGCATCAACCTTTGAAAAGACAGTTTGAAAAGTTCAAAGAATACCCCAATGAGAAGCACTTACTGCTTTCAGAACACAAGTGAGTACTTAAGTTTGCGTAATCTTACTGACATATTAGCATGCTCAAGTTGGTTGAGGTCAAGACATTAAATTGAGCAATCGTGACCGACACTAAAAAGAAGAACCAACAGAACTACCCCAACGAGAAGCACTTACTGCTTTCAGAACACACGTGAGTGCTTAGGTTTGAGTAATTTTGCTGACAATTTAGCTTGGTTGGGGTCAAGACATTGCATTGAATAATTTTGACCAATGGTAGATTGGAAAGTCACCAGGACGACCCCAACGAGAAGCACTTACTGCTTTCAGAACACAAGTGAGTGCTTAGGTTTGAGTAATCCTGCCGACATAGTAGCGTGTTCACCTGGACATTTCTAAAGGTACATCCGTGTAGTGCCACGACGGACACAAATCATGGCGATCATGTCTGTCTGACTGCCCCAACAAGCAGCACTTACCATTTTCAATATCAAGCAAGTGTTCGAGTTGGGTCAATGCAACAGACTTGGAGGGCAGGTCTTCCTGCTTCCTTGGGTAGAGAAGTCGTGCAGTCTTCTTAAATACAAATTTTAGCCATTGAAACTAAACTACGCCTTTTCATGCATTTAAATGTCAAAGGGAGGGGGACGTCAGGAATGTATTGCGGTTAATGAATGGCTCTAATCGTTTTCAGTTCATGCAATCGTTAACAGTGTGAGCAGCCGTTTTCTGAGAAATCCACTGCCGCGACAACCCCAAAAGGAAGCACTTGTGAGAAGAAAAACATTGGTGTTTCAATTTGAGGTCGTCACAAAGTGACCACGTTAAAATTTTTCAGCAATGCAAAAGCAGCAAATATCATCCAGGAATTGAGTTCCCACCATGTCCCAAGGGCCAGGAACCTAATGTGTGTGCAGCAACAATACCCCAACAAAAGCACTTACTGCAGTAAAATTCCCAGTCAGTACAATTGTTTGGGGTGTGTTAATGACCAAGAACGTCATGCTATTGCAAATGGATGCTGAAACTCCTGAGAATAGGTTCTGGAACAGGGATATCGTCAAGGCCTCCATTTGACATGGTCATGATTTGATAGCATCAACCTTTGAAAAGACAGTTTGAAAAGTTCAAAGAATACCCCAATGAGAAGCACTTACTGCTTTCAGAACACAAGTGAGTGCTTAAGTTTGCGTAATCTTGCTGACATATTAGCATGCTCAAGTTGGTTGAGGTCAAGACATTAAATTGAGCAATCGTGACCGACACTAGAAAAAAGAACAAACAGAACTACCCCAACGAGAAGCACTTACTGCTTTCAGAACACAGGTGAGCGCTTAGGTTTGAGTAATTTTGCTGACAGTTTAGCTTGGTTGGGGTCAAGACATTGCATTGACCAATTTTGACCTATGGTAGATTGGAACGTCACCAGGACCACCCCAACGAGAAGAAGCAGGTAGTGCTTTGAGAACACAAGTGAGTGCTTAGGTTTGAGTAACCTTGCTGATGTATTTGCCTGCTCACCTTGAAATTTCTCAAGGCACATCCATAAAGTGCCACTATGGACACAAATCATGGAGATCATGTCGGTCTGACTGCCCCAATAAGTAGCACTTTACTATTTTCCATTTCAAGCAAGTGTTCGAGTTGGGTCAATGCAACAGACTTGGAGATTAGGTCTTCCTTCTTATGAGCATTGCCAGTTCCCTGATGGACCATACCTGCCACGTCAAACTTTTTTCTGCTTCCTTGGGTAGAGAAGTTGTGCAGTCTTCTTAAATACAAATTTCAGCCATTGAAAGTAAAGTCCGCCTTTCACTCATATAAATGTCAAAGGGATGACGTGACGTCAGGAATGTATTGTGGTTAATGAATGGCTATAATCGTTGTCAATTCATGCAGTAGTTGTCAGTGGGAACAGCTGTGTAGGATTTGGTCCACAATGCGGGAAGCGCGCTATCGCTGGATTTTTGTTTTTTGACCCCATTCCTTCAGCTGTCTTCTGAGAGTTTCGCTGCAGAGACAACCCCAAAAGGACGCACTTGTGAAAAGAAAAACATCAGTGTTTCGATTTGAGGTCATCACAAAGTGACTATGTGAATATTTTTCAAGAATGCTAAAGCAGCAAATACCATCCAGGACATTAAATTAAACAATTGTGACCAATGGTAGATTGGAAAGTCACCAAGACTACCCCAACGAGAAGCACTTACTGCTTTCAGAACACGGGTGAATGCTTAGGTTTGAGTAATCTTGCTGACAATTTAGCTTGGTTAAAGACATTACATTGAACAATTTTACCCAACGTGATTGGAAAGTCGCCAGGACTACCCCCAACGAGAAGCACTTACTGCTTTCAGAACACAAGTGAGTGCCTAGGTTTGAGTAATCCTGCTGACACTTTAGGATGCTCAACTGGAAATTTCTAAAATACATTCCCCCCCCCCCATTCTATATGGTTTAGATCACATCCACATAGTGCCACAACATACACAAATCATGGCGATCATACGTCGGTCTGACTGCCCCAACAAGTAGCACTTACTGTTTTCAAATTCAAGCGAGTGTTCGAGTTGGCTCAATGCAACGGACTTGGAAAGCAGGTCTTCCTTCCTATGAGCATTACCAGTTCCCATACCTGCCACGTCATAATTCTTTCTGCTTCCTTGGGTAGAGAAGTTGTGCAATCTGGTAGACTGGGAAGTCACCAAAACTACCCCAACAAGAATCACTTACTGCTTTCAGAACACGGGTGAATGCTTAGGTTTGAGTAATCTTGCTGACAATTTGGCTTGGATGGGGTCAAGACAATGCATTGAAATATTTTGACCAATGGTAGAAGGAAAAACCAACAGAACTACCCCAACGAGAAGCACTTACTGCTTTCGGAACACACGTGAGTGCTTAGGTTTGAGTAATTTTGCTGACAATTTAGCTTGGTTGGGGTCAAGACATTGCAAGTTCAGCTGTGTAGGATTTTGTCCACAATGCGGGAAGCGCGCTATCGCTGGATTTTTGTTTTTTGAGCCCATTCCTTCAGCTGTCTTCTGAGAGTTTCGCTGCAGAGACAACCCCAAAAGGAAGCACTTGTGAAAAGAAAAACATCTGTGTTTCGATTTGAGGTCATCACAAAGTGACTACGTGAATATTTTTCAGGAATGCTAAAGCAGCAAATACCATCCAGGACATTAAATTGAACAATTGTGACCAATGGTAGATTGGAAAGTCACCAGGACTACCCCAACGAGAAGCACTTACTGCTTTCAGAACACGGGTGAATGCTTAGGTTTGAGTAATCTTGCTGACAATTTAGCTTGGTTAAAGACATTAAATTAAACAATTTTACCCAACGTGATTGGAAAGTCGCCAGGACTACCCCCAACGAAAAGCACTTACTGCTTTCAGAACACAAGTGAGTGCCTAGGTTTGAGTAATCCTGCTGACAATTTAGGATGCTCAACTGGAAATTTCTAAAATACATCCCCCCCCCTCATTCTATATGGTTTAGATCACATCCACATAGTGCCACAATAGACACAAATCATGGCGATCATACGTCGGTCTGACTGCCCCAACAAGTAGCACTTACTGTTTTCAAATTCAAGCAAGTGTTCGAGTTGGCTCAATGCAACGGACTTCGAAAGCCGGTCTTCCTTCCTATGAATATTACCAGTTCCCATACCTGCCACGTCATACTTCTTTCTGCTTCCTTGTGTAGAGAAGTGCAATCTTGTAGACTGGGAAGTCACCAAAACTACCCCAACAAGAATCACTTACTGCTTTCAGAACACGGGTGAATGCTTAGGTTTGAGTAATCTTGCTGACAATTTGGCTTGGATCGGGTCAAGACATTGCATTGAAATATTTTCACCAATGGTAGAAGGAAAAACCAACAGAACTACCCCAACGAGAAGCACTTACCGCTTTCAGAACACACGTGAGTGCTTAGGTTTGAGTAATTTTGCTGACAATTTAGCTTGGTTGGGGCCAAGACATTGCATTGAATAATTTTGACCAATGGTAGATTGGAAAGTCACCAGGACGACCCCAACGAGAAGAAGCACGTACTGCTTTCAGAACACAAGTGAGTGCTTAGGTTTGAGTAATCCTGCCGACATATTTAGCTTGGTTCGGGTCAAGACATTACATTGAACAATTTTGACCATTGGTCGTTTGGGAAGTCACCAAGACTACCCCAACGAGAAGCATTTACAGCTTTCAGAAACCAGTTGAGTGCTTAGGTTTGAGTCATCTTGCTGACAATTTAGCTTTGTTGGGGTCAATACGTTGCATTGAACAATTTTGACCAATGGAAGATTGGAAAGTCACCAGGACTACCCCAACGAGAAGCACTTACTGCAGTGGGTGCTTAGGTTTGAATGTATTGCGGTTATGAATGGCTCTAATCGTTTTCAGTACATGCAATCGTTAACAGTGTGAGCAGCCGTTTTCTGAGAAATCCACTGCCGCGACAACCCCAAAAGGAAGCACTTGTGAGAAGAAAAACATTGGTGTTTCAATTTGAGGTCGTCACAAAGTGACTACGCTTTGTGCAATCTGGTAGACTGGGAAGTCACCAAAACTACCCCAACAAGAATCACTTACTGCTTTCAGAACACGGGTGAATGCTTAGGTTTGAGTAATCTTGCTGACAATTTGGCTTGGATCGGGTCAAGACATTGCATTGAAATATTTTGACCAATGGTAGAAGGAAAAACCAACAGAACTACCCCAACGAGAAGCACTTACTGCTTTCAGAACACACGTGAGTGCTTAGGTTTGAGTAATTTTGCTGACAATTTAGCTTGGTTGGGGTCAAGACATTGCATTGAATAATTTTGACCAATGGTAGATTGGAAAGTCACCAGGACGACCCCAACGAGAAGCACTTACTGCTTTCAGAACACAAGTGAGTGCTTAGGTTTGAGTAATCCTGCCGACATATTAGCGTGTTCACCTGGACATCCGTGTAGTGCCACGACGGACACAAATCATGGCGATCATGTCTGTCTGACTGCCCCAACAAGCAGCACTTACCATTTTCAAACTCAAGCAAGTGTTCGAGTTGGGTCAATGCAACAGACTTGGAGGGCAGGTCTTCCTGCTTCCTTGGGTAGAGAAGTCGTGCAGTCTTCTTAAATACAAATTTTAGCCATTGAAACTAAACTCCGCCTTTTCACGCATTTAAATGTCAAAGGGAGGGGGACGTCAGGAATGTATTGCGGTTAATGAATGGCTCTAATCGTTTTCATTTCATGCAATCGTTAACAATGTGAACAGCCGTTTTCTGAGAAATCCACTGCCGCGACAACCCCAAAAGGAAGCACTTGTGAGAAGAAAAACATTGGTGTTTCAATTTGAGGTCGTCACAAAGTGACCACGTGAACATTTTTCAGCAATGCAAAAGCAGCAAATATCATCCAGGAATTGAGTTCCCACCATGTCCCAAGGGCCAGGAACCTAATGTGTGTGCAGCAACAATACCCCAACAAAAGCACTTACTGCAGTAAAATTCCCAGTCAGTACAATTGTTTGGGGTGTGTTAATGACCAAGAACGTCATGCTATTGCAAATGGATGCTGAAACTCCTGAGAATAGGTTCCGGAACAGGGATATCGTCAAGGCCTCCATTTGACATGGTCATGATTTGATAGCATCAACTTTTGAAAAGACAGTTTGAAAAGTTCAAAGAATACCCCAATGAGAAGCACTTACTGCTTTCAGAACACAAGTGAGTACTTAAGTTTGCGTAATCTTACTGACATATTAGCATGCTCAAGTTGGTTGAGGTCAAGACATTAAATTGAGCAATCGTGACCGACACTAGAAAGAAGAACCAACAGAACTACCCCAACGAGAAGCACTTACTGCTTTCAGAACACACGTGAGTGCTTAGGTTTGAGTAATTTTGCTGACAATTTAGCTTGGTTGGGGTCAAGACATTGCATTGAATAATTTTGACCAATGGTAGATTGGAAAGTCACCAGGACGACCCCAACGAGAAGCACTTACTGCTTTCAGAACACAAGTGAGTGCTTAGGTTTGAGTAATCCTGCCGACATATTAGCGTGTTCACCTGGACATTTCTAAAGGTACATCCGTGTAGTGCCACTACGGACACAAATCATGGCGATCATGTCTGTCTGACTGCCCCAACAAGCAGCACTTACCATTTTCAATATCAAGCAAGTGTTCGAGTTGGGTCAATGCAACAGACTTGGAGGGCAGGTCTTCCTGCTTCCTTGGGTAGAGAAGTCGTGCAGTCTTCTTAAATACAAATTTTAGCCATTGAAATTAACTCCGCCTTTTCATACATTTAAATGTCAAAGGGAGGGGGGACATCAGGAATGTAATGCGGTTAATGAATGGCTCTAATCGTTTTCAGTTCATGCAGTCGTTAACAGTGTGAGCAGCCGTTTTCTGAGAAATCCACTGCCGCGACAACCCCAAAAGGAAGCACTTGTGAGAAGAAAAACATTCGTGTTTCAATTTGAGGTCGTCACAAAGTGACCACGTGAACATTTTTCAGCAATGCAAAAGCAGCAAATATCATCCAGGAATTGAGTTCCCACCATGTCCCAAGGGCCAGGAACCTAATGTATGTGCAGCAACAATACCCCAACAAAAGCACTTACTGCAGTAAAATTCCCAGTCAGTACAATTGTTTGGGGTGTGTTAATGACCAAGAACGTCATGCTATTGCAAATGGATGCTGAAACTCCTGAGAATAGGTTCTGGAACAGGGATATCGTCAAGGCCTCCATTTGACATGGTCATGATTTGATAGCATCAACCTTTGAAAAGACAGTTTGAAAAAGTTCAAAGAATACCCCAATGAGAAGCACTTACTGCTTTCAGAACACAAGTGAGTGCTTAAATTTGCGTAATCTTGCTGACATATTAGCATGCTCAAGTTGGTTGAGGTCAAGACATTAAATTGAGCAATCGTGACCGACACTAGAAAGAAGAACCAACAGAACGACCCCAACGAGAAGCACTTACTGCTTTCAGAACACAGGTGAGTGCTTAGGTTTGAGTAATTTTGCTGACAATTTAGCTTGGTTGGGGTCAAGACATTGCATTGACCAATTTTGACCTATGGTAGATTGGAACGTCACCAGGACCACCCCAACGAGAAGAAGCAGGTAGTGCTTTGAGAACACAAGTGAGTGCTTAGGTTTGAATAACCTTGCTGACGTATTTGCCTGCTCACCTGGAAATTTCTCAAGGCACATCCATATAGTGCCACTATGGACACAAATCATGGAGATCATGTCGGTCTGACTGCCCCAACAAGTAGCACTTTACTATTTTCCATTTCAAGCAAGTGTTCGAGTTGGGTCAATGCAACGGACCTGGAGATTAGGTCTTCCTTCTTATGAGCATTGCCAGTTCCCTGATGAACCATACCTGCCACGTCAAACTTTTTTCTGCTTCCTTGGGTAGAGAAGTTGTGCAGTCTTCCTAAATACAAATTTCAGCCATTGAAAGTAAAGTCCGCCTTACTGCTTTCAGAACACGGGTGAATGCTTAGGTTTGAGTAATCTTGCTGACAATTTAGCTTGGTTAAAGACATTACATTGAACAATTTTACCCAACGTGATTGGAAAGTCGCCAGGACTACCCCCAACGAGAAGCACTTACTGCTTTCAGAACACAAGTGAGTGCCTAGGTTTGAGTAATCCTGCTGACACTTTAGGATGCTCAACTGGAAATTTCTAAAATACATTCCCCCCCCCCATTCTATATGGTTTAGATCACATCCACATAGTGCCACAACATACACAAATCATGGCGATCATACGTCGGTCTGACTGCCCCAACAAGTAGCACTTACTGTTTTCAAATTCAAGCGAGTGTTCGAGTTGGCTCAATGCAACGGACTTGGAAAGCAGGTCTTCCTTCCTATGAGCATTACCAGTTCCCATACCTGCCACGTCATAATTCTTTCTGCTTCCTTGGGTAGAGAAGTTGTGCAATCTGGTAGACTGGGAAGTCACCAAAACTACCCCAACAAGAATCACTTACTGCTTTCAGAACACGGGTGAATGCTTAGGTTTGAGTAATCTTGCTGACAATTTGGCTTGGATGGGGTCAAGACAATGCATTGAAATATTTTGACCAATGGTAGAAGGAAAAACCAACAGAACTACCCCAACGAGAAGCACTTACTGCTTTCGGAACACACGTGAGTGCTTAGGTTTGAGTAATTTTGCTGACAATTTAGCTTGGTTGGGGTCAAGACATTGCAAGTTCAGCTGTGTAGGATTTTGTCCACAATGCGGGAAGCGCGCTATCGCTGGATTTTTGTTTTTTGACCCCATTCCTTCAGCTGTCTTCTGAGAGTTTCGCTGCAGAGACAACCCCAAAAGGAAGCACTTGTGAAAAGAAAAACATCTGTGTTTCGATTTGAGGTCATCACAAAGTGACTACGTGAATATTTTTCAGGAATGCTAAAGCAGCAAATACCATCCAGGACATTTAATTGAACAATTGTGACCAATGGTAGATTGGAAAGTCACCAGGACTACCCCAACGAGAAGCACTTACTGCTTTCAGAACACGGGTGAATGCTTAGGTTTGAGTAATCTTGCTGACAATTTAGCTTGGTTAAAGACATTAAATTAAACAATTTTACCCAACGTGATTGGAAAGTCGCCAGGACTACCCCCAACGAAAAGCACTTACTGCTTTCAGAACACAAGTGAGTGCCTAGGTTTGAGTAATCCTGCTGACAATTTAGGATGCTCAACTGGAAATTTCTAAAATACATCCCCCCCCCCTCATTCTATATGGTTTAGATCACATCCACATAGTGCCACAATAGACACAAATCATGGCGATCATACGTCGGTCTGACTGCCCCAACAAGTAGCACTTACTGTTTTCAAATTCAAGCAAGTGTTCGAGTTGGCTCAATGCAACGGACTTCGAAAGCCGGTCTTCCTTCCTATGAATATTACCAGTTCCCATACCTGCCACGTCATACTTCTTTCTGCTTCCTTGTGTAGAGAAGTGCAATCTTGTAGACTGGGAAGTCACCAAAACTACCCCAACAAGAATCACTTACTGCTTTCAGAACACGGGTGAATGCTTAGGTTTGAGTAATCTTGCTGACAATTTGGCTTGGATCGGGTCAAGACATTGCATTGAAATATTTTCACCAATGGTAGAAGGAAAAACCAACAGAACTACCCCAACGAGAAGCACTTACCGCTTTCAGAACACACGTGAGTGCTTAGGTTTGAGTAATTTTGCTGACAATTTAGCTTGGTTGGGGCCAAGACATTGCATTGAATAATTTTGACCAATGGTAGATTGGAAAGTCACCAGGACGACCCCAACGAGAAGAAGCACGTACTGCTTTCAGAAAACAAGTGAGTGCTTAGGTTTGAGTAATCCTGCCGACATATTTAGCTTGGTTCGGGTCAAGACATTACATTGAACAATTTTGACCATTGGTCGTTTGGGAAGTCACCAAGACTACCCCAACGAGAAGCACTTACAGCTTTCAGAAACCAGTTGAGTGCTTAGGTTTGAGTCATCTTGCTGACAATTTAGCTTTGTTGGGGTCAATACGTTGCATTGAACAATTTTGACCAATGGAAGATTGGAAAGTCACCAGGACTACCCCAACGAGAAGCACTTACTGCAGTGGGTGCTTAGGTTTGAATGTATTGCGGTTAATGAATGGCTCTAATCGTTTTCAGTACATGCAATCGTTAACAGTGTGAGCAGCCGTTTTCTGAGAAATCCACTGCCGCGACAACCCCAAAAGGAAGCACTTGTGAGAAGAAAAACACTGGTGTTTCAATTTGAGGTCGTCACAAAGTGACTACGCTTTGTGCAATCTGGTAGACTGGGAAGTCACCAAAACTACCCCAACAAGAATCACTTACTGCTTTCAGAACACGGGTGAATGCTTAGGTTTGAGTAATCTTGCTGACAATTTGGCTTGGATGGGGTCAAGACAATGCATTGAAATATTTTGACCAATGGTAGAAGGAAAAACCAACAGAACTACCCCAACGAGAAGCACTTACTGCTTTCGGAACACACGTGAGTGCTTAGGTTTGAGTAATTTTGCTGACAATTTAGCTTGGTTGGGGTCAAGACATTGCAAGTTCAGCTGTGTAGGATTTTGTCCACAATGCGGGAAGCGCGCTATCGCTGGATTTTTGTTTTTTGAGCCCATTCCTTCAGCTGTCTTCTGAGAGTTTCGCTGCAGAGACAACCCCAAAAGGAAGCACTTGTGAAAAGAAAAACATCTGTGTTTCGATTTGAGGTCATCACAAAGTGACTACGTGAATATTTTTCAGGAATGCTAAAGCAGCAAATACCATCCAGGACATTAAATTGAACAATTGTGACCAATGGTAGATTGGAAAGTCACCAGGACTACCCCAACGAGAAGCACTTACTGCTTTCAGAACACGGGTGAATGCTTAGGTTTGAGTAATCTTGCTGACAATTTAGCTTGGTTAAAGACATTAAATTAAACAATTTTACCCAACGTGATTGGAAAGTCGCCAGGACTACCCCCAACGAAAAGCACTTACTGCTTTCAGAACACAAGTGAGTGCCTAGGTTTGAGTAATCCTGCTGACAATTTAGGATGCTCAACTGGAAATTTCTAAAATACATCCCCCCCCCTCATTCTATATGGTTTAGATCACATCCACATAGTGCCACAATAGACACAAATCATGGCGATCATACGTCGGTCTGACTGCCCCAACAAGTAGCACTTACTGTTTTCAAATTCAAGCAAGTGTTCGAGTTGGCTCAATGCAACGGACTTCGAAAGCCGGTCTTCCTTCCTATGAATATTACCAGTTCCCATACCTGCCACGTCATACTTCTTTCTGCTTCCTTGTGTAGAGAAGTGCAATCTTGTAGACTGGGAAGTCACCAAAACTACCCCAACAAGAATCACTTACTGCTTTCAGAACACGGGTGAATGCTTAGGTTTGAGTAATCTTGCTGACAATTTGGCTTGGATCGGGTCAAGACATTGCATTGAAATATTTTCACCAATGGTAGAAGGAAAAACCAACAGAACTACCCCAACGAGAAGCACTTACCGCTTTCAGAACACACGTGAGTGCTTAGGTTTGAGTAATTTTGCTGACAATTTAGCTTGGTTGGGGCCAAGACATTGCATTGAATAATTTTGACCAATGGTAGATTGGAAAGTCACCAGGACGACCCCAACGAGAAGAAGCACGTACTGCTTTCAGAACACAAGTGAGTGCTTAGGTTTGAGTAATCCTGCCGACATATTTAGCTTGGTTCGGGTCAAGACATTACATTGAACAATTTTGACCATTGGTCGTTTGGGAAGTCACCAAGACTACCCCAACGAGAAGCATTTACAGCTTTCAGAAACCAGTTGAGTGCTTAGGTTTGAGTCATCTTGCTGACAATTTAGCTTTGTTGGGGTCAATACGTTGCATTGAACAATTTTGACCAATGGAAGATTGGAAAGTCACCAGGACTACCCCAACGAGAAGCACTTACTGCAGTGGGTGCTTAGGTTTGAATGTATTGCGGTTAATGAATGGCTCTAATCGTTTTCAGTACATGCAATCGTTAACAGTGTGAGCAGCCGTTTTCTGAGAAATCCACTGCCGCGACAACCCCAAAAGGAAGCACTTGTGAGAAGAAAAACATTGGTGTTTCAATTTGAGGTCGTCACAAAGTGACTACGCTTTGTGCAATCTGGTAGACTGGGAAGTCACCAAAACTACCCCAACAAGAATCACTTACTGCTTTCAGAACACGGGTGAATGCTTAGGTTTGAGTAATCTTGCTGACAATTTGGCTTGGATCGGGTCAAGACATTGCATTGAAATATTTTGACCAATGGTAGAAGGAAAAACCAACAGAACTACCCCAACGAGAAGCACTTACTGCTTTCAGAACACACGTGAGTGCTTAGGTTTGAGTAATTTTGCTGACAATTTAGCTTGGTTGGGGTCAAGACATTGCATTGAATAATTTTGACCAATGGTAGATTGGAAAGTCACCAGGACGACCCCAACGAGAAGCACTTACTGCTTTCAGAACACAAGTGAGTGCTTAGGTTTGAGTAATCCTGCCGACATATTAGCGTGTTCACCTGGACATCCGTGTAGTGCCACGACGGACACAAATCATGGCGATCATGTCTGTCTGACTGCCCCAACAAGCAGCACTTACCATTTTCAAACTCAAGCAAGTGTTCGAGTTGGGTCAATGCAACAGACTTGGAGGGCAGGTCTTCCTGCTTCCTTGGGTAGAGAAGTCGTGCAGTCTTCTTAAATACAAATTTTAGCCATTGAAACTAAACTCCGCCTTTTCACGCATTTAAATGTCAAAGGGAGGGGGACGTCAGGAATGTATTGCGGTTAATGAATGGCTCTAATCGTTTTCATTTCATGCAATCGTTAACAATGTGAACAGCCGTTTTCTGAGAAATCCACTGCCGCGACAACCCCAAAAGGAAGCACTTGTGAGAAGAAAAACATTGGTGTTTCAATTTGAGGTCGTCACAAAGTGACCACGTGAACATTTTTCAGCAATGCAAAAGCAGCAAATATCATCCAGGAATTGAGTTCCCACCATGTCCCAAGGGCCAGGAACCTAATGTGTGTGCAGCAACAATACCCCAACAAAAGCACTTACTGCAGTAAAATTCCCAGTCAGTACAATTGTTTGGGGTGTGTTAATGACCAAGAACGTCATGCTATTGCAAATGGATGCTGAAACTCCTGAGAATAGGTTCCGGAACAGGGATATCGTCAAGGCCTCCATTTGACATGGTCATGATTTGATAGCATCAACTTTTGAAAAGACAGTTTGAAAAGTTCAAAGAATACCCCAATGAGAAGCACTTACTGCTTTCAGAACACAAGTGAGTACTTAAGTTTGCGTAATCTTACTGACATATTAGCATGCTCAAGTTGGTTGAGGTCAAGACATTAAATTGAGCAATCGTGACCGACACTAGAAAGAAGAACCAACAGAACTACCCCAACGAGAAGCACTTACTGCTTTCAGAACACACGTGAGTGCTTAGGTTTGAGTAATTTTGCTGACAATTTAGCTTGGTTGGGGTCAAGACATTGCATTGAATAATTTTGACCAATGGTAGATTGGAAAGTCACCAGGACGACCCCAACGAGAAGCACTTACTGCTTTCAGAACACAAGTGAGTGCTTAGGTTTGAGTAATCCTGCCGACATATTAGCGTGTTCACCTGGACATTTCTAAAGGTACATCCGTGTAGTGCCACTACGGACACAAATCATGGCGATCATGTCTGTCTGACTGCCCCAACAAGCAGCACTTACCATTTTCAATATCAAGCAAGTGTTCGAGTTGGGTCAATGCAACAGACTTGGAGGGCAGGTCTTCCTGCTTCCTTGGGTAGAGAAGTCGTGCAGTCTTCTTAAATACAAATTTTAGCCATTGAAATTAACTCCGCCTTTTCATACATTTAAATGTCAAAGGGAGGGGGGACATCAGGAATGTAATGCGGTTAATGAATGGCTCTAATCGTTTTCAGTTCATGCAGTCGTTAACAGTGTGAGCAGCCGTTTTCTGAGAAATCCACTGCCGCGACAACCCCAAAAGGAAGCACTTGTGAGAAGAAAAACATTCGTGTTTCAATTTGAGGTCGTCACAAAGTGACCACGTGAACATTTTTCAGCAATGCAAAAGCAGCAAATATCATCCAGGAATTGAGTTCCCACCATGTCCCAAGGGCCAGGAACCTAATGTATGTGCAGCAACAATACCCCAACAAAAGCACTTACTGCAGTAAAATTCCCAGTCAGTACAATTGTTTGGGGTGTGTTAATGACCAAGAACGTCATGCTATTGCAAATGGATGCTGAAACTCCTGAGAATAGGTTCTGGAACAGGGATATCGTCAAGGCCTCCATTTGACATGGTCATGATTTGATAGCATCAACCTTTGAAAAGACAGTTTGAAAAAGTTCAAAGAATACCCCAATGAGAAGCACTTACTGCTTTCAGAACACAAGTGAGTGCTTAAATTTGCGTAATCTTGCTGACATATTAGCATGCTCAAGTTGGTTGAGGTCAAGACATTAAATTGAGCAATCGTGACCGACACTAGAAAGAAGAACCAACAGAACTACCCCAACGAGAAGCACTTACTGCTTTCAGAACACAGGTGAGTGCTTAGGTTTGAGTAATTTTGCTGACAATTTAGCTTGGTTGGGGTCAAGACATTGCATTGAATAATTTTGACCAATGGTAGATTGGAAAGTCACCAGGACGACCCCAACGAGAAGCACTTACTGCTTTCAGAACACAAGTGAGTGCTTAGGTTTGAGTAATCCTGCCGACATATTAGCGTGTTCACCTGGACATTTCTAAAGGTACATCCGTGTAGTGCCACGACGGACACAAATCATGGCGATCATGTCTGTCTGACTGCCCCAACAAGCAGCACTTACCATTTTCAATATCAAGCAAGTGTTCGAGTTGGGTCAATGCAACAGACTTGGAGGGCAGGTCTTCCTGCTTCCTTGGGTAGAGAAGTCGTGCAGTCTTCTTAAATACAAATTTTAGCCATTGAAATTAACTCCGCCTTTTCATACATTTAAATGTCAAAGGGAGGGGGGACATCAGGAATGTAATGCGGTTAATGAATGGCTCTAATCGTTTTCAGTTCATGCAGTCGTTAACAGTGTGAGCAGCCGTTTTCTGAGAAATCCACTGCCGCGACAACCCCAAAAGGAAGCACTTGTGAGAAGAAAAACATTCGTGTTTCAATTTGAGGTCGTCACAAAGTGACCACGTGAACATTTTTCAGCAATGCAAAAGCAGCAAATATCATCCAGGAATTGAGTTCCCACCATGTCCCAAGGGCCAGGAACCTAATGTATGTGCAGCAACAATACCCCAACAAAAGCACTTACTGCAGTAAAATTCCCAGTCAGTACAATTGTTTGGGGTGTGTTAATGACCAAGAACGTCATGCTATTGCAAATGGATGCTGAAACTCCTGAGAATAGGTTCTGGAACAGGGATATCGTCAAGGCCTCCATTTGACATGGTCATGATTTGATAGCATCAACCTTTGAAAAGACAGTTTGAAAAAGTTCAAAGAATACCCCAATGAGAAGCACTTACTGCTTTCAGAACACAAGTGAGTGCTTAAATTTGCGTAATCTTGCTGACATATTAGCATGCTCAAGTTGGTTGAGGTCAAGACATTAAATTGAGCAATCGTGACCGACACTAGAAAGAAGAACCAACAGAACTACCCCAACGAGAAGCACTTACTGCTTTCAGAACACAGGTGAGTGCTTAGGTTTGAGTAATTTTGCTGACAATTTAGCTTGGTTGGGGTCAAGACATTGCATTGACCAATTTTGACCTATGGTAGATTGGAACGTCACCAGGACCACCCCAACGAGAAGAAGCAGGTAGTGCTTTGAGAACACAAGTGAGTGCTTAGGTTTGAATAACCTTGCTGACGTATTTGCCTGCTCACCTGGAAATTTCTCAAGGCACATCCATATAGTGCCACTATGGACACAAATCATGGAGATCATGTCGGTCTGACTGCCCCAACAAGTAGCACTTTACTATTTTCCATTTCAAGCAAGTGTTCGAGTTGGGTCAATGCAACGGACCTGGAGATTAGGTCTTCCTTCTTATGAGCATTGCCAGTTCCCTGATGAACCATACCTGCCACGTCAAACTTTTTTCTGCTTCCTTGGGTAGAGAAGTTGTGCAGTCTTCCTAAATACAAATTTCAGCCATTGAAAGTAAAGTCCGCCTTACTGCTTTCAGAACACGGGTGAATGCTTAGGTTTGAGTAATCTTGCTGACAATTTAGCTTGGTTAAAGACATTACATTGAACAATTTTACCCAACGTGATTGGAAAGTCGCCAGGACTACCCCCAACGAGAAGCACTTACTGCTTTCAGAACACAAGTGAGTGCCTAGGTTTGAGTAATCCTGCTGACACTTTAGGATGCTCAACTGGAAATTTCTAAAATACATTCCCCCCCCCCATTCTATATGGTTTAGATCACATCCACATAGTGCCACAACATACACAAATCATGGCGATCATACGTCGGTCTGACTGCCCCAACAAGTAGCACTTACTGTTTTCAAATTCAAGTGAGTGTTCGAGTTGGCTCAATGCAACGGACTTGGAAAGCAGGTCTTCCTTCCTATGAGCATTACCAGTTCCCATACCTGCCACGTCATAATTCTTTCTGCTTCCTTGGGTAGAGAAGTTGTGCAATCTGGTAGACTGGGAAATCACCAAAACTACCCCAACAAGAATCACTTACTGCTTTCAGAACACGGGTGAATGCTTAGGTTTGAGTAATCTTGCTGACAATTTGGCTTGGATGGGGTCAAGACAATGCATTGAAATATTTTGACCAATGGTAGAAGGAAAAACCAACAGAACTACCCCAACGAGAAGCACTTACTGCTTTCGGAACACACGTGAGTGCTTAGGTTTGAGTAATTTTGCTGACAATTTAGCTTGGTTGGGGTCAAGACATTGCAAGTTCAGCTGTGTAGGATTTTGTCCACAATGCGGGAAGCGCGCTATCGCTGGATTTTTGTTTTTTGACCCCATTCCTTCAGCTGTCTTCTGAGAGTTTCGCTGCAGAGACAACCCCAAAAGGAAGCACTTGTGAAAAGAAAAACATCGGTGTTTCGATTTGAGGTCATCACAAAGTGACTACGTGAATATTTTTCAGGAATGCTAAAGCAGCAAATACCATCCAGGACATTAAATTGAACAATTGTGACCAATGGTAGATTGGAAAGTCACCAGGACTACCCCAACGAGAAGCACTTACTGCTTTCAGAACACGGGTGAATGCTTAGGTTTCAGTAATCTTGCTGACAATTTAGCTTGGTTAAAGACATTAAATTGAACAATTTTACCCAACGTGATTGGAAAGTCGCCAGGACTACCCCCAACGAGAAGCACTTACTGCTTTCAGAACACAAGTGAGTGCCTAGGTTTGAGTAATCCTGCTGACAATATAGGATGCTCAACTGGAAATTTCTAAAATACATCCCCCCCCCTCATTCTATATGGTTTAGATCACATCCACATAGTGCCACAATAGACACAAATCGTGGCGATCATACGTCGGTCTAACTGCCCCAACAAGTAGCACTTACTGTTTTCAAATTCAAGCAAGTGTTCGAGTTGGCTCAATGCAACGGACTTCGAAAGCCGGTCTTCCTTCCTATGAATATTACCAGTTCCCATACCTGCCACGTCATACTTCTTTCTGCTTCCTTGTGTAGAGAAGTTGTGCAATCTGGTAGACTGGGAAGTCACCAAAACTACCCCAACAAGAATCACTTACTGCTTTCAGAACACGGGTGAATGCTTAGGTTTGAGTAATCTTGCTGACAATTTGGCTTGGATCGGGTCAAGACATTGCATTGAAATATTTTGACCAATGGTAGAAGGAAAAACCAACAGAACTACCCCAACGAGAAGCACTTACTGCTTTCAGAACACACGTGAGTGCTTAGGTTTGAGTAATTTTGCTGACAATTTAGCTTGGTTGGGGTCAAGACATTGCATTGAATAATTTTGACCAATGGTAGATTGGAAAGTCACCAGGACGACCCCAACGAGAAGCACTTACTGCTTTCAGAACACAAGTGAGTGCTTAGGTTTGAGTAATCCTGCCGACATATTAGCGTGTTCACCTGGACATTTCTAAAGGTACATCCGTGTAGTGCCACGACGGACACAAATCATGGCGATCATGTCTGTCTGACTGCCCCAACAAGCAGCACTTACCATTTTCAAATTCAAGCAAGTGTTCGAGTTGGGTCAATGCAACAGACTTGGAGGGCAGGTCTTCCTGCTTCCTTGGGTAGAGAAGTCGTGCAGTCTTCTTAAATACAAATTTTAGCCATTGAAACTAAACTCCGCCTTTTCATACATTTAAATGTCAAAGGGAGGGGGCACATCAGGAATGTAATGCGGTTAATGAATGGCTCTAATCGTTTTCAGTTCATGCAATCGTTAACAGTGTGAACAGCCGTTTTCTGAGAAATCCACTGCCGCGACAACCCCAAAAGGAAGCACTTGTGAGAAGAAAAACATTGGTGTTTCAATTTGAGGTCGTCACAAAGTGACCACGTGAACATTTTTCAGCAATGCAAAAGCAGCAAATATCATCCAGGAATTGAGTTCCCACCATGTCCCAAGGGCCAGGAACCTAATGTGTGTGCAGCAACAATACCCCAACAAAAGCACTTACTGCAGTAAAATTCCCAGTCAGTACAATTGTTTGGGGTGTGTTAATGACCAAGAACGTCATGCTATTGCAAATGGATGCTGAAACTCCTGAGAATAGGTTCTGGAACAGGGATATCGTCAAGGCCTCCATTTGACATGGTCATGATTTGATAGCATCAACCTTTGAAAAGACAGTTTGAAAAGTTCAAAGAATACCCCAATGAGAAGCACTTACTGCTTTCAGAACACAAGTGAGTACTTAAGTTTGCGTAATCTTACTGACATATTAGCATGCTCAAGTTGGTTGAGGTCAAGACATTAAATTGAGCAATCGTGACCGACACTAAAAAGAAGAACCAACAGAACTACCCCAACGAGAAGCACTTACTGCTTTCAGAACACACGTGAGTGCTTAGGTTTGAGTAATTTTGCTGACAATTTAGCTTGGTTGGGGTCAAGACATTGCATTGAATAATTTTGACCAATGGTAGATTGGAAAGTCACCAGGACGACCCCAACGAGAAGCACTTACTGCTTTCAGAACACAAGTGAGTGCTTAGGTTTGAGTAATCCTGCCGACATAGTAGCGTGTTCACCTGGACATTTCTAAAGGTACATCCGTGTAGTGCCACGACGGACACAAATCATGGCGATCATGTCTGTCTGACTGCCCCAACAAGCAGCACTTACCATTTTCAATATCAAGCAAGTGTTCGAGTTGGGTCAATGCAACAGACTTGGAGGGCAGGTCTTCCTGCTTCCTTGGGTAGAGAAGTCGTGCAGTCTTCTTAAATACAAATTTTAGCCATTGAAACTAAACTACGCCTTTTCATGCATTTAAATGTCAAAGGGAGGGGGACGTCAGGAATGTATTGCGGTTAATGAATGGCTCTAATCGTTTTCAGTTCATGCAATCGTTAACAGTGTGAGCAGCCGTTTTCTGAGAAATCCACTGCCGCGACAACCCCAAAAGGAAGCACTTGTGAGAAGAAAAACATTGGTGTTTCAATTTGAGGTCGTCACAAAGTGACCACGTTAAAATTTTTCAGCAATGCAAAAGCAGCAAATATCATCCAGGAATTGAGTTCCCACCATGTCCCAAGGGCCAGGAACCTAATGTGTGTGCAGCAACAATACCCCAACAAAAGCACTTACTGCAGTAAAATTCCCAGTCAGTACAATTGTTTGGGGTGTGTTAATGACCAAGAACGTCATGCTATTGCAAATGGATGCTGAAACTCCTGAGAATAGGTTCTGGAACAGGGATATCGTCAAGGCCTCCATTTGACATGGTCATGATTTGATAGCATCAACCTTTGAAAAGACAGTTTGAAAAGTTCAAAGAATACCCCAATGAGAAGCACTTACTGCTTTCAGAACACAAGTGAGTGCTTAAGTTTGCGTAATCTTGCTGACATATTAGCATGCTCAAGTTGGTTGAGGTCAAGACATTAAATTGAGCAATCGTGACCGACACTAGAAAAAAGAACAAACAGAACTACCCCAACGAGAAGCACTTACTGCTTTCAGAACACAGGTGAGCGCTTAGGTTTGAGTAATTTTGCTGACAGTTTAGCTTGGTTGGGGTCAAGACATTGCATTGACCAATTTTGACCTATGGTAGATTGGAACGTCACCAGGACCACCCCAACGAGAAGAAGCAGGTAGTGCTTTGAGAACACAAGTGAGTGCTTAGGTTTGAGTAACCTTGCTGATGTATTTGCCTGCTCACCTTGAAATTTCTCAAGGCACATCCATAAAGTGCCACTATGGACACAAATCATGGAGATCATGTCGGTCTGACTGCCCCAATAAGTAGCACTTTACTATTTTCCATTTCAAGCAAGTGTTCGAGTTGGGTCAATGCAACAGACTTGGAGATTAGGTCTTCCTTCTTATGAGCATTGCCAGTTCCCTGATGGACCATACCTGCCACGTCAAACTTTTTTCTGCTTCCTTGGGTAGAGAAGTTGTGCAGTCTTCTTAAATACAAATTTCAGCCATTGAAAGTAAAGTCCGCCTTTCACTCATATAAATGTCAAAGGGATGACGTGACGTCAGGAATGTATTGTGGTTAATGAATGGCTATAATCGTTGTCAATTCATGCAGTAGTTGTCAGTGGGAACAGCTGTGTAGGATTGGGTCCACAATGCGGGAAGCGCGCTATCGCTGGATTTTTGTTTTTTGACCCCATTCCTTCAGCTGTCTTCTGAGAGTTTCGCTGCAGAGACAACCCCAAAAGGAAGCACTTGTGAAAAGAAAAACATCAGTGTTTCGATTTGAGGTCATCACAAAGTGACTACGTGAATATTTTTCAAGAATGCTAAAGCAGCAAATACCATCCAGGACATTAAATTAAACAATTGTGACCAATGGTAGATTGGAAAGTCACCAAGACTACCCCAACGACAAGCACTTACTGCTTTCAGAACACGGGTGAATGCTTAGGTTTGAGTAATCTTGCTGACAATTTAGCTTGGTTAAAGACATTACATTGAACAATTTTACCCAACGTGATTGGAAAGTCGCCAGGACTACCCCCAACGAGAAGCACTTACTGCTTTCAGAACACAAGTGAGTGCCTAGGTTTGAGTAATCCTGCTGACACTTTAGGATGCTCAACTGGAAATTTCTAAAATACATTCCCCCCCCCCATTCTATATGGTTTAGATCACATCCACATAGTGCCACAACATACACAAATCATGGCGATCATACGTCGGTCTGACTGCCCCAACAAGTAGCACTTACTGTTTTCAAATTCAAGCGAGTGTTCGAGTTGGCTCAATGCAACGGACTTGGAAAGCAGGTCTTCCTTCCTATGAGCATTACCAGTTCCCATACCTGCCACGTCATAATTCTTTCTGCTTCCTTGGGTAGAGAAGTTGTGCAATCTGGTAGACTGGGAAGTCACCAAAACTACCCCAACAAGAATCACTTACTGCTTTCAGAACACGGGTGAATGCTTAGGTTTGAGTAATCTTGCTGACAATTTGGCTTGGATGGGGTCAAGACAATGCATTGAAATATTTTGACCAATGGTAGAAGGAAAAACCAACAGAACTACCCCAACGAGAAGCACTTACTGCTTTCGGAACACACGTGAGTGCTTAGGTTTGAGTAATTTTGCTGACAATTTAGCTTGGTTGGGGTCAAGACATTGCAAGTTCAGCTGTGTAGGATTTTGTCCACAATGCGGGAAGCGCGCTATCGCTGGATTTTTGTTTTTTGACCCCATTCCTTCAGCTGTCTTCTGAGAGTTTCGCTGCAGAGACAACCCCAAAAGGAAGCACTTGTGAAAAGAAAAACATCGGTGTTTCGATTTGAGGTCATCACAAAGTGACTACGTGAATATTTTTCAGGAATGCTAAAGCAGCAAATACCATCCAGGACATTAAATTGAACAATTGTGACCAATGGTAGATTGGAAAGTCACCAGGACTACCCCAACGAGAAGCACTTACTGCTTTCAGAACACGGGTGAATGCTTAGGTTTCAGTAATCTTGCTGACAATTTAGCTTGGTTAAAGACATTAAATTGAACAATTTTACCCAACGTGATTGGAAAGTCGCCAGGACTACCCCCAACGAGAAGCACTTACTGCTTTCAGAACACAAGTGAGTGCCTAGGTTTGAGTAATCCTGCTGACAATATAGGATGCTCAACTGGAAATTTCTAAAATACATCCCCCCCCCTCATTCTATATGGTTTAGATCACATCCACATAGTGCCACAATAGACACAAATCGTGGCGATCATACGTCGGTCTAACTGCCCCAACAAGTAGCACTTACTGTTTTCAAATTCAAGCAAGTGTTCGAGTTGGCTCAATGCAACGGACTTCGAAAGCCGGTCTTCCTTCCTATGAATATTACCAGTTCCCATACCTGCCACGTCATACTTCTTTCTGCTTCCTTGTGTAGAGAAGTTGTGCAATCTGGTAGACTGGGAAGTCACCAAAACTACCCCAACAAGAATCACTTACTGCTTTCAGAACACGGGTGAATGCTTAGGTTTGAGTAATCTTGCTGACAATTTGGCTTGGATCGGGTCAAGACATTGCATTGAAATATTTTGACCAATGGTAGAAGGAAAAACCAACAGAACTACCCCAACGAGAAGCACTTACTGCTTTCAAAACACACGTGAGTGCTTAGGTTTGAGTAATTTTGCTGACAATTTAGCTTGGTTGGGGTCAAGACATTGCATTGAATAATTTTGACCAATGGTAGATTGGAAAGTCACCAGGACGACCCCAACGAGAAGCACTTACTGCTTTCAGAACACAAGTGAGTGCTTAGGTTTGAGTAATCCTGCCGACATATTAGCGTGTTCACCTGGACATTTCTAAAGGCACATCCGTGTAGTGCCGCGACGGACACAAATCATGGCGATCATGTCTGTCTGACCGCCCCAACAAGCAGCACTTACCATTTTCAAATTCAAGCAAGTGTTCGAGTTGGGTCAATGCAACAGACTTGGAGGGCAGGTCTTCCTGCTTCCTTGGGTAGAGAAGTCGTGCAGTCTTCTTAAATACAAATTTTAGCCATTGAAACTAAACTCCGCCTTTTCATACATTTAAATGTCAAAGGGAGGGGGACGTCAGGAATGTATTGCGGTTAATGAATGGCTCTAATCGTTTTCAGTTCATGCAGTCGTTAACAGTGTGAGCAGCCGTTTTCTGAGAAATCCACTGCCGCGACAACCCCAAAAGGAAGCACTTGTGAGAAGAAAAACATTAGTGTTTCAATTTGAGGTCGTCACAAAGTGACTACGTGAACATTTTTCAGCAATGCAAAAGCAGCAAATATCATCCAGGATTTGAGTTCCCACCATGTCCCAAGGGCCAGGAACCTAATGTGTGTGCAGCAACATTACCCCAACAAAAGCACTTACTGCAGTAAAATTCCCAGTCAGTACAATTGTTTGGGGTGTGTTAATGACCAAGAACGTCATGCTATTGCAAATGGATGCTGAAACTCCTGAGAATAGGTTCTGGAACAGGGATATCGTCAAGGCCTCCATTTGACATGGTCATGATTTGATAGCATCAACTTTTGAAAAGACAGTTTGAAAAGTTCAAAGAATACCCCAATGAGAAGCACTTACTGCTTTCAGAACACAAGTGAGTGCTTAAATTTGCGTAATCTTGCTTACATATTAGCATGCTCAAGTTGGTTGAGGTCAAGACATTAAATTGAGCAATCGTGACCGACACTAGAAAGAAGAACCAACAGAACTACCCCAACGAGAAGCACTTACTGCTTTCAGAACACAGGTGAGCGCTTAGGTTTGAGTAATTTTGCTGACAATTTAGCTTGGTTGGGGTCAAGACATTGCATTGACCAATTTTGACCTATGGTAGATTGGAACGTCACCAGGACCACCCCAACGAGAAGAAGCAGGTAGAGCTTTGAGAACACAAGTGAGTGCTTAGGTTTGAGTAACCTTGCTGACGTATTTGCCTGCTCACCTGGAAATTTCTCAAGGCACATCCATAAAGTGCCACTATGGACACAAATCATGGAGATCATGTCGGTCTGACTGCCCCAACAAGTAGCACTTTACTATTTTCCATTTCAAGCAAGTGTTCGAGTTGGGTCAATGCAACAGACTTGGAGATTAGGTCTTCCTTCTTATGAGCATTGCCAGTTCCCTGATGGACCATACCTGCCACGTCAAACTTTTTCCTGCTTCCTTGGGTAGAGAAGTTGTGCAGTCTTCTTAAATACAAATTTCAGCCATTGAAAGTAAAGTCCGCCTTTCAATCATATAAATGTCAAAGGGATGACGTGACGTCAGGAATGTATTGTGGTTAATTAATGGCTATAATCGTTGTCAATTCATGCAGTAGTTGTCAGTGGGAACAGCTGTGTAGGATTTGGTCCACAATGCGGGAAGCGCCCTATCGCTGGATTTTTGTTTTTTGACCCCATTCCTTCAGCTGTCTTCTGAGAGTTTCGCTGCAGAGACAACCCCAAAAGGAAGCACTTGTGAAAAGAAAAACATCGGTGTTTCGATTTGAGGTCATCACAAAGTGACTACGTGAATATTTTTCAGGAATGCTAAAGCAGCAAATACCATCCAGGACATTAAATTGAACAATTGTGACCAATGGTAGATTGGAAAGCCACCAGGACTACCCCAACGAGAAGCACTTACTGCTTTCAGAACACGGGTGAATGCTTAGGTTTGAGTAATCTTGCTGACAATTTAGCTTGGTTAAAGACATTACATTGAACAATTTTACCCAACGTGATTGGAAAGTCGCCAGGACTACCCCCAACGAGAAGCACTTACTGCTTTCAGAACACAAGTGAGTGCCTAGGTTTGAGTAATCCTGCTGACAATTTAGGATGCTTAACTGGAAATTTCTAAAATACATCCCCCCCCCCCCCTCATTCTATATGGTTTAGATCACATCCACATAGTGCCACAATAGACACAAATCATGGCGATCATACGACGGTCTGACTGCCCCAACAAGTAGCACTTACTGTTTTCAAATTCAAGCAAGTGTTCGAGTTGGCTCAATGCAACGGACTTGGAAAGCCGGTCTTCCTTCCTATGAATATTACCAGTTCCCATACCTGCCACGTCATACTTCTTTCTGCTTCCTTGTGTAGAGAAGTTGTGCAATCTGGTAGACTGGGAAGTCACCAAAACTACCCCAACAAGAATCACTTACTGCTTTCAGAACACGGGTGAATGCTTAGGTTTGAGTAATCTTGCTGACAATTTGGCTTGGATCGGGTCAAGACATTGCATTGAAATATTTTGACCAATGGTAGAAGGAAAAACCAACAGAACTACCCCAACGAGAAGCACTTACTGCTTTCAGAACACACGTGAGTGCTTAGGTTTGAGTAATTTTGCTGACAATTTAGCTTGGTTGGGGTCAAGACATTGCATTGAATAATTTTGGCCAATGGTAGATTGGAAAGTCACCAGGACGACCCCAACGAGAAGCACTTACTGCTTTCAGAACACAAGTGAGTGCTTAGGTTTGAGTAATCCTGCCGACATATTAGCGTGTTCACCTGGACATTTCTAAAGGTACATCCGTGTAGTGCCACGACGGACACAAATCATGGCGATCATGTCTGTCTGACTGCCCCAACAAGCAGCACTTACCATTTTCAAATTCAAGCAAGTGTTCGAGTTGGGTCAATGCAACAGACTTGGAGGGCAGGTCTTCCTGCTTCCTTGGGTAGAGAAGTCGTGCAGTCTTCTTAAATACAAATTTTAGCCATTGAAACTAAACTCCGCCTTTTCATACATTTAAATGTCAAAGGGAGGGGGCACATCAGGAATGTAATGCGGTTAATGAATGGCTCTAATCGTTTTCAGTTCATGCAATCGTTAACAGTGTGAACAGCCGTTTTCTGAGAAATCCACTGCCGCGACAACCCCAAAAGGAAGCACTTGTGAGAAGAAAAACATTGGTGTTTCAATTTGAGGTCGTCACAAAGTGACCACGTGAACATTTTTCAGCAATGCAAAAGCAGCAAATATCATCCAGGAATTGAGTTCCCACCATGTCCCAAGGGCCAGGAACCTAATGTGTGTGCAGCAACAATACCCCAACAAAAGCACTTACTGCAGTAAAATTCCCAGTCAGTACAATTGTTTGGGGTGTGTTAATGACCAAGAACGTCATGCTATTGCAAATGGATGCTGAAACTCCTGAGAATAGGTTCTGGAACAGGGATATCGTCAAGGCCTCCATTTGACATGGTCATGATTTGATAGCATCAACCTTTGAAAAGACAGTTTGAAAAGTTCAAAGAATACCCCAATGAGAAGCACTTACTGCTTTCAGAACACAAGTGAGTACTTAAGTTTGCGTAATCTTACTGACATATTAGCATGCTCAAGTTGGTTGAGGTCAAGACATTAAATTGAGCAATCGTGACCGACACTAAAAAGAAGAACCAACAGAACTACCCCAACGAGAAGCACTTACTGCTTTCAGAACACACGTGAGTGCTTAGGTTTGAGTAATTTTGCTGACAATTTAGCTTGGTTGGGGTCAAGACATTGCATTGAATAATTTTGACCAATGGTAGATTGGAAAGTCACCAGGACGACCCCAACGAGAAGCACTTACTGCTTTCAGAACACAAGTGAGTGCTTAGGTTTGAGTAATCCTGCCGACATAGTAGCGTGTTCACCTGGACATTTCTAAAGGTACATCCGTGTAGTGCCACGACGGACACAAATCATGGCGATCATGTCTGTCTGACTGCCCCAACAAGCAGCACTTACCATTTTCAATATCAAGCAAGTGTTCGAGTTGGGTCAATGCAACAGACTTGGAGGGCAGGTCTTCCTGCTTCCTTGGGTAGAGAAGTCGTGCAGTCTTCTTAAATACAAATTTTAGCCATTGAAACTAAACTACGCCTTTTCATGCATTTAAATGTCAAAGGGAGGGGGACGTCAGGAATGTATTGCGGTTAATTAATGGCTCTAATCGTTTTCAGTTCATGCAATCGTTAACAGTGTGAGCAGCCGTTTTCTGAGAAATCCACTGCCGCGACAACCCCAAAAGGAAGCACTTGTGAGAAGAAAAACATTGGTGTTTCAATTTGAGGTCGTCACAAAGTGACCACGTTAAAATTTTTCAGCAATGCAAAAGCAGCAAATATCATCCAGGAATTGAGTTCCCACCATGTCCCAAGGGCCAGGAACCTAATGTGTGTGCAGCAACAATACCCCAACAAAAGCACTTACTGCAGTAAAATTCCCAGTCAGTACAATTGTTTGGGGTGTGTTAATGACCAAGAACGTCATGCTATTGCAAATGGATGCTGAAACTCCTGAGAATAGGTTCTGGAACAGGGATATCGTCAAGGCCTCCATTTGACATGGTCATGATTTGATAGCATCAACCTTTGAAAAGACAGTTTGAAAAGTTCAAAGAATACCCCAATGAGAAGCACTTACTGCTTTCAGAACACAAGTGAGTGCTTAAGTTTGCGTAATCTTGCTGACATATTAGCATGCTCAAGTTGGTTGAGGTCAAGACATTAAATTGAGCAATCGTGACCGACACTAGAAAAAAGAACAAACAGAACTACCCCAACGAGAAGCACTTACTGCTTTCAGAACACAGGTGAGCGCTTAGGTTTGAGTAATTTTGCTGACAGTTTAGCTTGGTTGGGGTCAAGACATTGCATTGACCAATTTTGACCTATGGTAGATTGGAACGTCACCAGGACCACCCCAACGAGAAGAAGCAGGTAGTGCTTTGAGAACACAAGTGAGTGCTTAGGTTTGAGTAACCTTGCTGATGTATTTGCCTGCTCACCTTGAAATTTCTCAAGGCACATCCATAAAGTGCCACTATGGACACAAATCATGGAGATCATGTCGGTCTGACTGCCCCAATAAGTAGCACTTTACTATTTTCCATTTCAAGCAAGTGTTCGAGTTGGGTCAATGCAACAGACTTGGAGATTAGGTCTTCCTTCTTATGAGCATTGCCAGTTCCCTGATGGACCATACCTGCCACGTCAAACTTTTTTCTGCTTCCTTGGGTAGAGAAGTTGTGCAGTCTTCTTAAATACAAATTTCAGCCATTGAAAGTAAAGTCCGCCTTTCACTCATATAAATGTCAAAGGGATGACGTGACGTCAGGAATGTATTGTGGTTAATGAATGGCTATAATCGTTGTCAATTCATGCAGTAGTTGTCAGTGGGAACAGCTGTGTAGGATTTGGTCCACAATGCGGGAAGCGCGCTATCGCTGGATTTTTGTTTTTTGACCCCATTCCTTCAGCTGTCTTCTGAGAGTTTCGCTGCAGAGACAACCCCAAAAGGACGCACTTGTGAAAAGAAAAACATCAGTGTTTCGATTTGAGGTCATCACAAAGTGACTATGTGAATATTTTTCAAGAATGCTAAAGCAGCAAATACCATCCAGGACATTAAATTAAACAATTGTGACCAATGGTAGATTGGAAAGTCACCAAGACTACCCCAACGAGAAGCACTTACTGCTTTCAGAACACGGGTGAATGCTTAGGTTTGAGTAATCTTGCTGACAATTTAGCTTGGTTAAAGACATTACATTGAACAATTTTACCCAACGTGATTGGAAAGTCGCCAGGACTACCCCCAACGAGAAGCACTTACTGCTTTCAGAACACAAGTGAGTGCCTAGGTTTGAGTAATCCTGCTGACACTTTAGGATGCTCAACTGGAAATTTCTAAAATACATTCCCCCCCCCCCATTCTATATGGTTTAGATCACATCCACATAGTGCCACAACATACACAAATCATGGCGATCATACGTCGGTCTGACTGCCCCAACAAGTAGCACTTACTGTTTTCAAATTCAAGCGAGTGTTCGAGTTGGCTCAATGCAACGGACTTGGAAAGCAGGTCTTCCTTCCTATGAGCATTACCAGTTCCCATACCTGCCACGTCATAATTCTTTCTGCTTCCTTGGGTAGAGAAGTTGTGCAATCTGGTAGACTGGGAAGTCACCAAAACTACCCCAACAAGAATCACTTACTGCTTTCAGAACACGGGTGAATGCTTAGGTTTGAGTAATCTTGCTGACAATTTGGCTTGGATGGGGTCAAGACAATGCATTGAAATATTTTGACCAATGGTAGAAGGAAAAACCAACAGAACTACCCCAACGAGAAGCACTTACTGCTTTCGGAACACACGTGAGTGCTTAGGTTTGAGTAATTTTGCTGACAATTTAGCTTGGTTGGGGTCAAGACATTGCAAGTTCAGCTGTGTAGGATTTTGTCCACAATGCGGGAAGCGCGCTATCGCTGGATTTTTGTTTTTTGAGCCCATTCCTTCAGCTGTCTTCTGAGAGTTTCGCTGCAGAGACAACCCCAAAAGGAAGCACTTGTGAAAAGAAAAACATCTGTGTTTCGATTTGAGGTCATCACAAAGTGACTACGTGAATATTTTTCAGGAATGCTAAAGCAGCAAATACCATCCAGGACATTAAATTGAACAATTGTGACCAATGGTAGATTGGAAAGTCACCAGGACTACCCCAACGAGAAGCACTTACTGCTTTCAGAACACGGGTGAATGCTTAGGTTTGAGTAATCTTGCTGACAATTTAGCTTGGTTAAAGACATTAAATTAAACAATTTTACCCAACGTGATTGGAAAGTCGCCAGGACTACCCCCAACGAAAAGCACTTACTGCTTTCAGAACACAAGTGAGTGCCTAGGTTTGAGTAATCCTGCTGACAATTTAGGATGCTCAACTGGAAATTTCTAAAATACATCCCCCCCCCTCATTCTATATGGTTTAGATCACATCCACATAGTGCCACAATAGACACAAATCATGGCGATCATACGTCGGTCTGACTGCCCCAACAAGTAGCACTTACTGTTTTCAAATTCAAGCAAGTGTTCGAGTTGGCTCAATGCAACGGACTTCGAAAGCCGGTCTTCCTTCCTATGAATATTACCAGTTCCCATACCTGCCACGTCATACTTCTTTCTGCTTCCTTGTGTAGAGAAGTGCAATCTTGTAGACTGGGAAGTCACCAAAACTACCCCAACAAGAATCACTTACTGCTTTCAGAACACGGGTGAATGCTTAGGTTTGAGTAATCTTGCTGACAATTTGGCTTGGATCGGGTCAAGACATTGCATTGAAATATTTTCACCAATGGTAGAAGGAAAAACCAACAGAACTACCCCAACGAGAAGCACTTACCGCTTTCAGAACACACGTGAGTGCTTAGGTTTGAGTAATTTTGCTGACAATTTAGCTTGGTTGGGGCCAAGACATTGCATTGAATAATTTTGACCAATGGTAGATTGGAAAGTCACCAGGACGACCCCAACGAGAAGAAGCACGTACTGCTTTCAGAACACAAGTGAGTGCTTAGGTTTGAGTAATCCTGCCGACATATTTAGCTTGGTTCGGGTCAAGACATTACATTGAACAATTTTGACCATTGGTCGTTTGGGAAGTCACCAAGACTACCCCAACGAGAAGCATTTACAGCTTTCAGAAACCAGTTGAGTGCTTAGGTTTGAGTCATCTTGCTGACAATTTAGCTTTGTTGGGGTCAATACGTTGCATTGAACAATTTTGACCAATGGAAGATTGGAAAGTCACCAGGACTACCCCAACGAGAAGCACTTACTGCAGTGGGTGCTTAGGTTTGAATGTATTGCGGTTAATGAATGGCTCTAATCGTTTTCAGTACATGCAATCGTTAACAGTGTGAGCAGCCGTTTTCTGAGAAATCCACTGCCGCGACAACCCCAAAAGGAAGCACTTGTGAGAAGAAAAACATTGGTGTTTCAATTTGAGGTCGTCACAAAGTGACTACGCTTTGTGCAATCTGGTAGACTGGGAAGTCACCAAAACTACCCCAACAAGAATCACTTACTGCTTTCAGAACACGGGTGAATGCTTAGGTTTGAGTAATCTTGCTGACAATTTGGCTTGGATCGGGTCAAGACATTGCATTGAAATATTTTGACCAATGGTAGAAGGAAAAACCAACAGAACTACCCCAACGAGAAGCACTTACTGCTTTCAGAACACACGTGAGTGCTTAGGTTTGAGTAATTTTGCTGACAATTTAGCTTGGTTGGGGTCAAGACATTGCATTGAATAATTTTGACCAATGGTAGATTGGAAAGTCACCAGGACGACCCCAACGAGAAGCACTTACTGCTTTCAGAACACAAGTGAGTGCTTAGGTTTGAGTAATCCTGCCGACATATTAGCGTGTTCACCTGGACATCCGTGTAGTGCCACGACGGACACAAATCATGGCGATCATGTCTGTCTGACTGCCCCAACAAGCAGCACTTACCATTTTCAAACTCAAGCAAGTGTTCGAGTTGGGTCAATGCAACAGACTTGGAGGGCAGGTCTTCCTGCTTCCTTGGGTAGAGAAGTCGTGCAGTCTTCTTAAATACAAATTTTAGCCATTGAAACTAAACTCCGCCTTTTCACGCATTTAAATGTCAAAGGGAGGGGGACGTCAGGAATGTATTGCGGTTAATGAATGGCTCTAATCGTTTTCATTTCATGCAATCGTTAACAATGTGAACAGCCGTTTTCTGAGAAATCCACTGCCGCGACAACCCCAAAAGGAAGCACTTGTGAGAAGAAAAACATTGGTGTTTCAATTTGAGGTCGTCACAAAGTGACCACGTGAACATTTTTCAGCAATGCAAAAGCAGCAAATATCATCCAGGAATTGAGTTCCCACCATGTCCCAAGGGCCAGGAACCTAATGTGTGTGCAGCAACAATACCCCAACAAAAGCACTTACTGCAGTAAAATTCCCAGTCAGTACAATTGTTTGGGGTGTGTTAATGACCAAGAACGTCATGCTATTGCAAATGGATGCTGAAACTCCTGAGAATAGGTTCCGGAACAGGGATATCGTCAAGGCCTCCATTTGACATGGTCATGATTTGATAGCATCAACTTTTGAAAAGACAGTTTGAAAAGTTCAAAGAATACCCCAATGAGAAGCACTTACTGCTTTCAGAACACAAGTGAGTACTTAAGTTTGCGTAATCTTACTGACATATTAGCATGCTCAAGTTGGTTGAGGTCAAGACATTAAATTGAGCAATCGTGACCGACACTAGAAAGAAGAACCAACAGAACTACCCCAACGAGAAGCACTTACTGCTTTCAGAACACACGTGAGTGCTTAGGTTTGAGTAATTTTGCTGACAATTTAGCTTGGTTGGGGTCAAGACATTGCATTGAATAATTTTGACCAATGGTAGATTGGAAAGTCACCAGGACGACCCCAACGAGAAGCACTTACTGCTTTCAGAACACAAGTGAGTGCTTAGGTTTGAGTAATCCTGCCGACATATTAGCGTGTTCACCTGGACATTTCTAAAGGTACATCCGTGTAGTGCCACTACGGACACAAATCATGGCGATCATGTCTGTCTGACTGCCCCAACAAGCAGCACTTACCATTTTCAATATCAAGCAAGTGTTCGAGTTGGGTCAATGCAACAGACTTGGAGGGCAGGTCTTCCTGCTTCCTTGGGTAGAGAAGTCGTGCAGTCTTCTTAAATACAAATTTTAGCCATTGAAATTAACTCCGCCTTTTCATACATTTAAATGTCAAAGGGAGGGGGGACATCAGGAATGTAATGCGGTTAATGAATGGCTCTAATCGTTTTCAGTTCATGCAGTCGTTAACAGTGTGAGCAGCCGTTTTCTGAGAAATCCACTGCCGCGACAACCCCAAAAGGAAGCACTTGTGAGAAGAAAAACATTCGTGTTTCAATTTGAGGTCGTCACAAAGTGACCACGTGAACATTTTTCAGCAATGCAAAAGCAGCAAATATCATCCAGGAATTGAGTTCCCACCATGTCCCAAGGGCCAGGAACCTAATGTATGTGCAGCAACAATACCCCAACAAAAGCACTTACTGCAGTAAAATTCCCAGTCAGTACAATTGTTTGGGGTGTGTTAATGACCAAGAACGTCATGCTATTGCAAATGGATGCTGAAACTCCTGAGAATAGGTTCTGGAACAGGGATATCGTCAAGGCCTCCATTTGACATGGTCATGATTTGATAGCATCAACCTTTGAAAAGACAGTTTGAAAAAGTTCAAAGAATACCCCAATGAGAAGCACTTACTGCTTTCAGAACACAAGTGAGTGCTTAAATTTGCGTAATCTTGCTGACATATTAGCATGCTCAAGTTGGTTGAGGTCAAGACATTAAATTGAGCAATCGTGACCGACACTAGAAAGAAGAACCAACAGAACGACCCCAACGAGAAGCACTTACTGCTTTCAGAACACAGGTGAGTGCTTAGGTTTGAGTAATTTTGCTGACAATTTAGCTTGGTTGGGGTCAAGACATTGCATTGACCAATTTTGACCTATGGTAGATTGGAACGTCACCAGGACCACCCCAACGAGAAGAAGCAGGTAGTGCTTTGAGAACACAAGTGAGTGCTTAGGTTTGAATAACCTTGCTGACGTATTTGCCTGCTCACCTGGAAATTTCTCAAGGCACATCCATATAGTGCCACTATGGACACAAATCATGGAGATCATGTCGGTCTGACTGCCCCAACAAGTAGCACTTTACTATTTTCCATTTCAAGCAAGTGTTCGAGTTGGGTCAATGCAACGGACCTGGAGATTAGGTCTTCCTTCTTATGAGCATTGCCAGTTCCCTGATGAACCATACCTGCCACGTCAAACTTTTTTCTGCTTCCTTGGGTAGAGAAGTTGTGCAGTCTTCCTAAATACAAATTTCAGCCATTGAAAGTAAAGTCCGCCTTACTGCTTTCAGAACACGGGTGAATGCTTAGGTTTGAGTAATCTTGCTGACAATTTAGCTTGGTTAAAGACATTACATTGAACAATTTTACCCAACGTGATTGGAAAGTCGCCAGGACTACCCCCAACGAGAAGCACTTACTGCTTTCAGAACACAAGTGAGTGCCTAGGTTTGAGTAATCCTGCTGACACTTTAGGATGCTCAACTGGAAATTTCTAAAATACATTCCCCCCCCCCATTCTATATGGTTTAGATCACATCCACATAGTGCCACAACATACACAAATCATGGCGATCATACGTCGGTCTGACTGCCCCAACAAGTAGCACTTACTGTTTTCAAATTCAAGCGAGTGTTCGAGTTGGCTCAATGCAACGGACTTGGAAAGCAGGTCTTCCTTCCTATGAGCATTACCAGTTCCCATACCTGCCACGTCATAATTCTTTCTGCTTCCTTGGGTAGAGAAGTTGTGCAATCTGGTAGACTGGGAAGTCACCAAAACTACCCCAACAAGAATCACTTACTGCTTTCAGAACACGGGTGAATGCTTAGGTTTGAGTAATCTTGCTGACAATTTGGCTTGGATGGGGTCAAGACAATGCATTGAAATATTTTGACCAATGGTAGAAGGAAAAACCAACAGAACTACCCCAACGAGAAGCACTTACTGCTTTCAGAACACACGTGAGTGCTTAGGTTTGAGTAATTTTGCTGACAATTTAGCTTGGTTGGGGTCAAGACATTGCAAGTTCAGCTGTGTAGGATTTGGTCCACAATGCGGGAAGCGCGCTATCGCTGGATTTTTGTTTTTTGACCCCATTCCTTCAGCTGTCTTCTGAGAGTTTCGCTGCAGAGACAACCCCAAAAGGAAGCACTTGTGAAAAGAAAAACATCTGTGTTTCGATTTGAGGTCATCACAAAGTGACTACGTGAATATTTTTCAGGAATGCTAAAGCAGCAAATACCATCCAGGACATTAAATTGAACAATTGTGACCAATGGTAGATTGGAAAGTCACCAGGACTACCCCAAAGAGAAGCACTTACTGCTTTCAGAACACGGGTGAATGCTTAGGTTTGAGTAATCTTGCTGACAATTTAGCTTGGTTAAAGACATTAAATTAAACAATTTTACCCAACGTGATTGGAAAGTCGCCAGGACTACCCCCAACGAAAAGCACTTACTGCTTTCAGAACACAAGTGAGTGCCTAGGTTTGAGTAATCCTGCTGACAATTTAGGATGCTCAACTGGAAATTTCTAAAATACACCCCCCCCCCCCTCATTCTATATGGTTTAGATCACATCCACATAGTGCCACAATAGACACAAATCATGGCGATCATACGTCGGTCTGACTGCCCCAACAAGTAGCACTTACTGTTTTCAAATTCAAGCAAGTGTTCGAGTTGGCTCAATGCAACGGACTTCGAAAGCCGGTCTTCCTTCCTATGAATATTACCAGTTCCCATACCTGCCACGTCATACTTCTTTCTGCTTCCTTGTGTAGAGAAGTGCAATCTTGTAGACTGGGAAGTCACCAAAACTACCCCAACAAGAATCACTTACTGCTTTCAGAACACGGGTGAATGCTTAGGTTTGAGTAATCTTGCTGACAATTTGGCTTGGATCGGGTCAAGACATTGCATTGAAATATTTTCACCAATGGTAGAAGGAAAAACCAACAGAACTACCCCAACGAGAAGCACTTACCGCTTTCAGGACACACGTGAGTGCTTAGGTTTGAGTAATTTTGCTGACAATTTAGCTTGGTTGGGGCCAAGACATTGCATTGAATAATTTTGACCAATGGTAGATTGGAAAGTCACCAGGACGACCCCAACGAGAAGAAGCACGTACTGCTTTCAGAACACAAGTGAGTGCTTAGGTTTGAGTAATCCTGCCGACATATTTAGCTTGGTTCGGGTCAAGACATTACATTGAACAATTTTGACCATTGGTCGTTTGGGAAGTCACCAAGACTACCCCAACGAGAAGCACTTACAGCTTTCAGAAACCAGTTGAGTGCTTAGGTTTGAGTCATCTTGCTGACAATTTAGCTTTGTTGGGGTCAATACGTTGCATTGAACAATTTTGACCAATGGAAGATTGGAAAGTCACCAGGACTACCCCAACGAGAAGCACTTACTGCAGTGGGTGCTTAGGTTTGAATGTATTGCGGTTAATGAATGGCTCTAATCGTTTTCAGTACATGCAATCGTTAACAGTGTGAGCAGCCGTTTTCTGAGAAATCCACTGCCGCGACAACCCCAAAAGGAAGCACTTGTGAGAAGAAAAACATTGGTGTTTCAATTTGAGGTCGTCACAAAGTGACTACGCTTTGTGCAATCTGGTAGACTGGGAAGTCACCAAAACTACCCCAACAAGAATCACTTACTGCTTTCAGAACACGGGTGAATGCTTAGGTTTGAGTAATCTTGCTGACAATTTGGCTTGGATCGGGTCAAGACATTGCATTGAAATATTTTGACCAATGGTAGAAGGAAAAACCAACAGAACTACCCCAACGAGAAGCACTTACTGCTTTCAGAACACACGTGAGTGCTTAGGTTTGAGTAATTTTGCTGACAATTTAGCTTGGTTGGGGTCAAGACATTGCATTGAATAATTTTGACCAATGGTAGATTGGAAAGTCACCAGGACGACCCCAACGAGAAGCACTTACTGCTTTCAGAACACAAGTGAGTGCTTAGGTTTGAGTAATCCTGCCGACATATTAGCGTGTTCACCTGGACATTTCTAAAGGTACATCGTTAACAGTGTGAGCAGCCGTTTTCTGAGAAATCCACTGCCGCGACAACCCCAAAAGGAAGCACTTGTGAGAAGAAAAACATTGGTGTTTCAATTTGAGGTCGTCACAAAGTGACCACGTGAACATTTTTCAGCAATGCAAAAGCAGCAAATATCATCCAGGAATTGAGTTCCCACCATGTCCCAAGGGCCAGGAACCTAATGTGTGTGCAGCAACAATACCCCAACAAAAGCACTTACTGCAGTAAAATTCCCAGTCAGTACAATTGTTTGGGGTGTGTTAATGACCAAGAACGTCATGCTATTGCAAATGGATGCTGAAACTCCTGAGAATAGGTTCTGGAACAGGGATATCGTCAAGGCCTCCATTTGACATGGTCATGATTTGATAGCATCAACCTTTGAAAAGACAGTTTGAAAAGTTCAAAGAATACCCCAATGAGAAGCACTTACTGCTTTCAGAACACAAGTGAGTACTTAAGTTTGCGTAATCTTACTGACATATTAGCATGCTCAAGTTGGTTGAGGTCAAGACATTAAATTGAGCAATCGTGACCGACACTAAAAAGAAGAACCAACAGAACTACCCCAACGAGAAGCACTTACTGCTTTCAGAACACACGTGAGTGCTTAGGTTTGAGTAATTTTGCTGACAATTTAGCTTGGTTGGGGTCAAGACATTGCATTGAATAATTTTGACCAATGGTAGATTGGAAAGTCACCAGGACGACCCCAACGAGAAGCACTTACTGCTTTCAGAACACAAGTGAGTGCTTAGGTTTGAGTAATCCTGCCGACATAGTAGCGTGTTCACCTGGACATTTCTAAAGGTACATCCGTGTAGTGCCACGACGGACACAAATCATGGCGATCATGTCTGTCTGACTGCCCCAACAAGCAGCACTTACCATTTTCAATATCAAGCAAGTGTTCGAGTTGGGTCAATGCAACAGACTTGGAGGGCAGGTCTTCCTGCTTCCTTGGGTAGAGAAGTCGTGCAGTCTTCTTAAATACAAATTTTAGCCATTGAAACTAAACTACGCCTTTTCATGCATTTAAATGTCAAAGGGAGGGGGACGTCAGGAATGTATTGCGGTTAATGAATGGCTCTAATCGTTTTCAGTTCATGCAATCGTTAACAGTGTGAGCAGCCGTTTTCTGAGAAATCCACTGCCGCGACAACCCCAAAAGGAAGCACTTGTGAGAAGAAAAACATTGGTGTTTCAATTTGAGGTCGTCACAAAGTGACCACGTTAAAATTTTTCAGCAATGCAAAAGCAGCAAATATCATCCAGGAATTGAGTTCCCACCATGTCCCAAGGGCCAGGAACCTAATGTGTGTGCAGCAACAATACCCCAACAAAAGCACTTACTGCAGTAAAATTCCCAGTCAGTACAATTGTTTGGGGTGTGTTAATGACCAAGAACGTCATGCTATTGCAAATGGATGCTGAAACTCCTGAGAATAGGTTCTGGAACAGGGATATCGTCAAGGCCTCCATTTGACATGGTCATGATTTGATAGCATCAACCTTTGAAAAGACAGTTTGAAAAGTTCAAAGAATACCCCAATGAGAAGCATTTACTGCTTTCAGAACACAAGTGAGTGCTTAAATTTGCGTAATCTTGCTGACATATTAGCATGCTCAAGTTGGTTGAGGTCAAGACATTAAATTGAGCAATCGTGACCGACACTAGAAAAAAGAACAAACAGAACTACCCCAACGAGAAGCACTTACTGCTTTCAGAACACAGGTGAGCGCTTAGGTTTGAGTAATTTTGCTGACAGTTTAGCTTGGTTGGGGTCAAGACATTGCATTGACCAATTTTGACCTATGGTAGATTGGAACGTCACCAGGACCACCCCAACGAGAAGAAGCAGGTAGTGCTTTGAGAACACAAGTGAGTGCTTAGGTTTGAGTAACCTTGCTGATGTATTTGCCTGCTCACCTTGAAATTTCTCAAGGCACATCCATAAAGTGCCACTATGGACACAAATCATGGAGATCATGTCGGTCTGACT
This sequence comes from Syngnathus leptorhynchus, assembly GCF_054491065.1. Taxonomy (NCBI): domain Eukaryota; kingdom Metazoa; phylum Chordata; class Actinopteri; order Syngnathiformes; family Syngnathidae; genus Syngnathus; species Syngnathus leptorhynchus. The sequence goes on along the minus strand of NC_141201.1, from coordinate 16,012,297 downwards.
GCCCCAATAAGTAGCACTTTACTATTTTCCATTTCAAGCAAGTGTTCGAGTTGGGTCAATGCAACAGACTTGGAGATTAGGTCTTCCTTCTTATGAGCATTGCCAGTTCCCTGATGGACCATACCTGCCACGTCAAACTTTTTTCTGCTTCCTTGGGTAGAGAAGTTGTGCAGTCTTCTTAAATACAAATTTCAGCCATTGAAAGTAAAGTCCGCCTTTCACTCATATAAATGTCAAAGGGATGACGTGACGTCAGGAATGTATTGTGGTTAATGAATGGCTATAATCGTTGTCAATTCATGCAGTAGTTGTCAGTGGGAACAGCTGTGTAGGATTGGGTCCACAATGCGGGAAGCGCGCTATCGCTGGATTTTTGTTTTTTGACCCCATTCCTTCAGCTGTCTTCTGAGAGTTTCGCTGCAGAGACAACCCCAAAAGGAAGCACTTGTGAAAAGAAAAACATCAGTGTTTCGATTTGAGGTCATCACAAAGTGACTACGTGAATATTTTTCAAGAATGCTAAAGCAGCAAATACCATCCAGGACATTAAATTAAACAATTGTGACCAATGGTAGATTGGAAAGTCACCAAGACTACCCCAACGAGAAGCACTTACTGCTTTCAGAACACGGGTGAATGCTTAGGTTTGAGTAATCTTGCTGACAATTTAGCTTGGTTAAAGACATTACATTGAACAATTTTACCCAACGTGATTGGAAAGTCGCCAGGACTACCCCCAACGAGAAGCACTTACTGCTTTCAGAACACAAGTGAGTGCCTAGGTTTGAGTAATCCTGCTGACACTTTAGGATGCTCAACTGGAAATTTCTAAAATACATTCCCCCCCCCCATTCTATATGGTTTAGATCACATCCACATAGTGCCACAACATACACAAATCATGGCGATCATACGTCGGTCTGACTGCCCCAACAAGTAGCACTTACTGTTTTCAAATTCAAGCGAGTGTTCGAGTTGGCTCAATGCAACGGACTTGGAAAGCAGGTCTTCCTTCCTATGAGCATTACCAGTTCCCATACCTGCCACGTCATAATTCTTTCTGCTTCCTTGGGTAGAGAAGTTGTGCAATCTGGTAGACTGGGAAGTCACCAAAACTACCCCAACAAGAATCACTTACTGCTTTCAGAACACGGGTGAATGCTTAGGTTTGAGTAATCTTGCTGACAATTTGGCTTGGATGGGGTCAAGACAATGCATTGAAATATTTTGACCAATGGTAGAAGGAAAAACCAACAGAACTACCCCAACGAGAAGCACTTACTGCTTTCAGAACACACGTGAGTGCTTAGGTTTGAGTAATTTTGCTGACAATTTAGCTTGGTTGGGGTCAAGACATTGCAAGTTCAGCTGTGTAGGATTTGGTCCACAATGCGGGAAGCGCGCTATCGCTGGATTTTTGTTTTTTGACCCCATTCCTTCAGCTGTCTTCTGAGAGTTTCGCTGCAGAGACAACCCCAAAAGGAAGCACTTGTGAAAAGAAAAACATCTGTGTTTCGATTTGAGGTCATCACAAAGTGACTACGTGAATATTTTTCAGGAATGCTAAAGCAGCAAATACCATCCAGGACATTAAATTGAACAATTGTGACCAATGGTAGATTGGAAAGTCACCAGGACTACCCCAAAGAGAAGCACTTACTGCTTTCAGAACACGGGTGAATGCTTAGGTTTGAGTAATCTTGCTGACAATTTAGCTTGGTTAAAGACATTAAATTAAACAATTTTACCCAACGTGATTGGAAAGTCGCCAGGACTACCCCCAACGAAAAGCACTTACTGCTTTCAGAACACAAGTGAGTGCCTAGGTTTGAGTAATCCTGCTGACAATTTAGGATGCTCAACTGGAAATTTCTAAAATACACCCCCCCCCCCCTCATTCTATATGGTTTAGATCACATCCACATAGTGCCACAATAGACACAAATCATGGCGATCATACGTCGGTCTGACTGCCCCAACAAGTAGCACTTACTGTTTTCAAATTCAAGCAAGTGTTCGAGTTGGCTCAATGCAACGGACTTCGAAAGCCGGTCTTCCTTCCTATGAATATTACCAGTTCCCATACCTGCCACGTCATACTTCTTTCTGCTTCCTTGTGTAGAGAAGTGCAATCTTGTAGACTGGGAAGTCACCAAAACTACCCCAACAAGAATCACTTACTGCTTTCAGAACACGGGTGAATGCTTAGGTTTGAGTAATCTTGCTGACAATTTGGCTTGGATCGGGTCAAGACATTGCATTGAAATATTTTCACCAATGGTAGAAGGAAAAACCAACAGAACTACCCCAACGAGAAGCACTTACCGCTTTCAGGACACACGTGAGTGCTTAGGTTTGAGTAATTTTGCTGACAATTTAGCTTGGTTGGGGCCAAGACATTGCATTGAATAATTTTGACCAATGGTAGATTGGAAAGTCACCAGGACGACCCCAACGAGAAGAAGCACGTACTGCTTTCAGAACACAAGTGAGTGCTTAGGTTTGAGTAATCCTGCCGACATATTTAGCTTGGTTCGGGTCAAGACATTACATTGAACAATTTTGACCATTGGTCGTTTGGGAAGTCACCAAGACTACCCCAACGAGAAGCACTTACAGCTTTCAGAAACCAGTTGAGTGCTTAGGTTTGAGTCATCTTGCTGACAATTTAGCTTTGTTGGGGTCAATACGTTGCATTGAACAATTTTGACCAATGGAAGATTGGAAAGTCACCAGGACTACCCCAACGAGAAGCACTTACTGCAGTGGGTGCTTAGGTTTGAATGTATTGCGGTTAATGAATGGCTCTAATCGTTTTCAGTACATGCAATCGTTAACAGTGTGAGCAGCCGTTTTCTGAGAAATCCACTGCCGCGACAACCCCAAAAGGAAGCACTTGTGAGAAGAAAAACATTGGTGTTTCAATTTGAGGTCGTCACAAAGTGACTACGCTTTGTGCAATCTGGTAGACTGGGAAGTCACCAAAACTACCCCAACAAGAATCACTTACTGCTTTCAGAACACGGGTGAATGCTTAGGTTTGAGTAATCTTGCTGACAATTTGGCTTGGATCGGGTCAAGACATTGCATTGAAATATTTTGACCAATGGTAGAAGGAAAAACCAACAGAACTACCCCAACGAGAAGCACTTACTGCTTTCAGAACACACGTGAGTGCTTAGGTTTGAGTAATTTTGCTGACAATTTAGCTTGGTTGGGGTCAAGACATTGCATTGAATAATTTTGACCAATGGTAGATTGGAAAGTCACCAGGACGACCCCAACGAGAAGCACTTACTGCTTTCAGAACACAAGTGAGTGCTTAGGTTTGAGTAATCCTGCCGACATATTAGCGTGTTCACCTGGACATTTCTAAAGGTACATCGTTAACAGTGTGAGCAGCCGTTTTCTGAGAAATCCACTGCCGCGACAACCCCAAAAGGAAGCACTTGTGAGAAGAAAAACATTGGTGTTTCAATTTGAGGTCGTCACAAAGTGACCACGTGAACATTTTTCAGCAATGCAAAAGCAGCAAATATCATCCAGGAATTGAGTTCCCACCATGTCCCAAGGGCCAGGAACCTAATGTGTGTGCAGCAACAATACCCCAACAAAAGCACTTACTGCAGTAAAATTCCCAGTCAGTACAATTGTTTGGGGTGTGTTAATGACCAAGAACGTCATGCTATTGCAAATGGATGCTGAAACTCCTGAGAATAGGTTCTGGAACAGGGATATCGTCAAGGCCTCCATTTGACGCATGATGCATGATTTGATAGCATCAACCTTTGAAAAGACAGTTTGAAAAGTTCAAAGAATACCCCAATGAGAAGCACTTACTGCTTTCAGAACACAAGTGAGTACTTAAGTTTGCGTAATCTTACTGACATATTAGCATGCTCAAGTTGGTTGAGGTCAAGACATTAAATTGAGCAATCGTGACCGACACTAGAAAGAAGAACCAACAGAACTACCCCAACGAGAAGCACTTACTGCTTTCAGAACACACGTGAGTGCTTAGGTTTGAGTAATTTTGCTGACAATTTAGCTTGGTTGGGGTCAAGACATTGCATTGAATAATTTTGACCAATGGTAGATTGGAAAGTCACCAGGACGACCCCAACGAGAAGCACTTACTGCTTTCAGAACACAAGTGAGTGCTTAGGTTTAAGTAATCCTGCCGACATATTAGCGTGTTCACCTGGACATTTCTAAAGGTACATCCGTGTAGTGCCACGACGGACACAAATCATGGCGATCATGTCTGTCTGACTGCCCCAACAAGCAGCACTTACCATTTTCAATATCAAGCAAGTGTTCGAGTTGGGTCAATGCAACAGACTTGGAGGGCAGGTCTTCCTGCTTCCTTGGGTAGAGAAGTCGTGCAGTCTTCTTAAATACAAATTTTAGCCATTGAAACTAAACTCCGCCTTTTCATACATTTAAATGTCAAAGGGAGGGGGCACATCAGGAATGTAATGCGGTTAATGAATGGCTCTAATCGTTTTCAGTTCATGCAATCGTTAACAGTGTGAACAGCCGTTTTCTGAGAAATCCACTGCCGCGACAACCCCAAAAGGAAGCACTTGTGAGAAGAAAAACATTGGTGTTTCAATTTGAGGTCGTCACAAAGTGACCACGTGAACATTTTTCAGCAATGCAAAAGCAGCAAATATCATCCAGGAATTGAGTTCCCACCATGTCCCAAGGGCCAGGAACCTAATGTGTGTGCAGCAACAATACCCCAACAAAAGCACTTACTGCAGTAAAATTCCCAGTCAGTACAATTGTTTGGGGTGTGTTAATGACCAAGAACGTCATGCTATTGCAAATGGATGCTGAAACTCCTGAGAATAGGTTCTGGAACAGGGATATCGTCAAGGCCTCCATTTGACATGGTCATGATTTGATAGCATTAACCTTTGAAAAGACAGTTTGAAAAGTTCAAAGAATACCCCAATGAGAAGCACTTACTGCTTTCAGAACACAAGTGAGTACTTAAGTTTGCGTAATCTTACTGACATATTAGCATGCTCAAGTTGGTTGAGGTCAAGACATTAAATTGAGCAATCGTGACCGACACTAAAAAGAAGAACCAACAGAACTACCCCAACGAGAAGCACTTACTGCTTTCAGAACACACGTGAGTGCTTAGGTTTGAGTAATTTTGCTGACAATTTAGCTTGGTTGGGGTCAAGACATTGCATTGAATAATTTTGACCAATGGTAGATTGGAAAGTCACCAGGACGACCCCAACGAGAAGCACTTACTGCTTTCAGAACACAAGTGAGTGCTTAGGTTTGAGTAATCCTGCCGACATATTTAGCTTGGTTCGGGTCAAGACATTACATTGAACAATTTTGACCATTGGTCGTTTGGGAAGTCACCAAGACTACCCCAACGAGAAGCACTTACAGCTTTCAGAAACCAGTTGAGTGCTTAGGTTTGAGTCATCTTGCTGACAATTTAGCTTTGTTGGGGTCAATACGTTGCATTGAACAATTTTGACCAATGGAAGATTGGAAAGTCACCAGGACTACCCCAACGAGAAGCACTTACTGCAGTGGGTGCTTAGGTTTGAATGTATTGCGGTTAATGAATGGCTCTAATCGTTTTCAGTACATGCAATCGTTAACAGTGTGAGCAGCCGTTTTCTGAGAAATCCACTGCCGCGACAACCCCAAAAGGAAGCACTTGTGAGAAGAAAAACATTGGTGTTTCAATTTGAGGTCGTCACAAAGTGACTACGCTTTGTGCAATCTGGTAGACTGGGAAGTCACCAAAACTACCCCAACGAGAATCACTTACTGCTTTCAGAACACGGGTGAATGCTTAGGTTTGAGTAATCTTGCTGACAATTTGGCTTGGATCGGGTCAAGACATTGCATTGAAATATTTTGACCAATGGTAGAAGGAAAAACCAACAGAACTACCCCAACGAGAAGCACTTACTGCTTTCAGAACACACGTGAGTGCTTAGGTTTGAGTAATTTTGCTGACAATTTAGCTTGGTTGGGGTCGACATTGCATTGAATAATTTTGACCAATGGTAGATTGGAAAGTCACCAGGACGACCCCAACGAGAAGCACTTACTGCTTTCAGAACACAAGTGAGTGCTTAGGTTTGAGTAATCCTGCCGACATATTAGTGTGTTCACCTGGACATTTCTAAAGGTACATCCGTGTAGTGCCACGACGGACACAAATCATGGCGATCATGTCTGTCTGACTGCCCCAACAAGCAGCACTTACCATTTTCAAACTCAAGCAAGTGTTCGAGTTGGGTCAATGCAACAGACTTGGAGGGCAGGTCTTCCTGCTTCCTTGGGTAGAGAAGTCGTGCAGTCTTCTTAAATACAAATTTTAGCCATTGAAACTAAACTCCGCCTTTTCACGCATTTAAATGTCAAAGGGAGGGGGACGTCAGGAATGTATTGCGGTTAATGAATGGCTCTAATCGTTTTCAGTTCATGCAATCGTTAACAATGTGAACAGCCGTTTTCTGAGAAATCCACTGCCGCGACAACCCCAAAAGGAAGCACTTGTGAGAAGAAAAACATTGGTGTTTCAATTTGAGGTCGTCACAAAGTGACCACGTGAACATTTTTCAGCAATGCAAAAGCAGCAAATATCATCCAGGAATTGAGTTCCCACCATGTCCCAAGGGCCAGGAACCTAATGTGTGTGCAGCAACAATACCCCAACAAAAGCACTTACTGCAGTAAAATTCCCAGTCAGTACAATTGTTTGGGGTGTGTTAATGACCAAGAACGTCATGCTATTGCAAATGGATGCTGAAACTCCTGAGAATAGGTTCCAAAACAGGGATATCGTCAAGGCCTCCATTTGACATGGTCATGATTTGATAGCATCAACTTTTGAAAAGACAGTTTGAAAAGTTCAAAGAATACCCCAATGAGAAGCACTTACTGCTTTCAGAACACAAGTGAGTACTTAAGTTTGCGTAATCTTACTGACATATTAGCATGCTCAAGTTGGTTGAGGTCAAGACATTAAATTGAGCAATCGTGACCGACACTAGAAAGAAGAACCAACAGAACTACCCCAACGAGAAGCACTTACTGCTTTCAGAACACAGGTGAGTGCTTAGGTTTGAGTAATTTTGCTGACAATTTAGCTTGGTTGGGGTCAAGACATTGCATTGAATAATTTTGACCAATGGTAGATTGGAAAGTCACCAGGACGACCCCAACGAGAAGCACTTACTGCTTTCAGAACACAAGTGAGTGCTTAGGTTTGAGTAATCCTGCCGACATATTAGCGTGTTCACCTGGACATTTCTAAAGGTACATCCGTGTAGTGCCACGACGGACACAAATCATGGCGATCATGTCTGTCTGACTGCCCCAACAAGCAGCACTTACCATTTTCAATATCAAGCAAGTGTTCGAGTTGGGTCAATGCAACAGACTTGGAGGGCAGGTCTTCCTGCTTCCTTGGGTAGAGAAGTCGTGCAGTCTTCTTAAATACAAATTTTAGCCATTGAAATTAACTCCGCCTTTTCATACATTTAAATGTCAAAGGGAGGGGGGACATCAGGAATGTAATGCGGTTAATGAATGGCTCTAATCGTTTTCAGTTCATGCAGTCGTTAACAGTGTGAGCAGCCGTTTTCTGAGAAATCCACTGCCGCGACAACCCCAAAAGGAAGCACTTGTGAGAAGAAAAACATTCGTGTTTCAATTTGAGGTCGTCACAAAGTGACCACGTGAACATTTTTCAGCAATGCAAAAGCAGCAAATATCATCCAGGAATTGAGTTCCCACCATGTCCCAAGGGCCAGGAACCTAATGTATGTGCAGCAACAATACCCCAACAAAAGCACTTACTGCAGTAAAATTCCCAGTCAGTACAATTGTTTGGGGTGTGTTAATGACCAAGAACGTCATGCTATTGCAAATGGATGCTGAAACTCCTGAGAATAGGTTCTGGAACAGGGATATCGTCAAGGCCTCCATTTGACATGGTCATGATTTGATAGCATCAACCTTTGAAAAGACAGTTTGAAAAAGTTCAAAGAATACCCCAATGAGAAGCACTTACTGCTTTCAGAACACAAGTGAGTGCTTAAATTTGCGTAATCTTGCTGACATATTAGCATGCTCAAGTTGGTTGAGGTCAAGACATTAAATTGAGCAATCGTGACCGACACTAGAAAGAAGAACCAACAGAACGACCCCAACGAGAAGCACTTACTGCTTTCAGAACACAGGTGAGTGCTTAGGTTTGAGTAATTTTGCTGACAATTTAGCTTGGTTGGGGTCAAGACATTGCATTGACCAATTTTGACCTATGGTAGATTGGAACGTCACCAGGACCACCCCAACGAGAAGAAGCAGGTAGTGCTTTGAGAACACAAGTGAGTGCTTAGGTTTGAGTAACCTTGCTGACGTATTTGCCTGCTCACCTGGAAATTTCTCAAGGCACATCCATATAGTGCCACTATGGACACAAATCATGGAGATCATGTCGGTCTGACTGCCCCAACAAGTAGCACTTTACTATTTTCCATTTCAAGCAAGTGTTCGAGTTGGGTCAATGCAACGGACCTGGAGATTAGGTCTTCCTTCTTATGAGCATTGCCAGTTCCCTGATGAACCATACCTGCCACGTCAAACTTTTTTCTGCTTCCTTGGGTAGAGAAGTTGTGCAGTCTTCCTAAATACAAATTTCAGCCATTGAAAGTAAAGTCCGCCTTACTGCTTTCAGAACACGGGTGAATGCTTAGGTTTGAGTAATCTTGCTGACAATTTAGCTTGGTTAAAGACATTACATTGAACAATTTTACCCAACGTGATTGGAAAGTCGCCAGGACTACCCCCAACGAGAAGCACTTACTGCTTTCAGAACACAAGTGAGTGCCTAGGTTTGAGTAATCCTGCTGACACTTTAGGATGCTCAACTGGAAATTTCTAAAATACATTCCCCCCCCCCATTCTATATGGTTTAGATCACATCCACATAGTGCCACAACATACACAAATCATGGCGATCATACGTCAGTCTGACTGCCCCAACAAGTAGCACTTACTGTTTTCAAATTCAAGCGAGTGTTCGAGTTGGCTCAATGCAACGGACTTGGAAAGCAGGTCTTCCTTCCTATGAGCATTACCAGTTCCCATACCTGCCACGTCATAATTCTTTCTGCTTCCTTGGGTAGAGAAGTTGTGCAATCTGGTAGACTGGGAAGTCACCAAAACTACCCCAACAAGAATCACTTACTGCTTTCAGAACACGGGTGAATGCTTAGGTTTGAGTAATCTTGCTGACAATTTGGCTTGGATGGGGTCAAGACAATGCATTGAAATATTTTGACCAATGGTAGAAGGAAAAACCAACAGAACTACCCCAACGAGAAGCACTTACTGCTTTCGGAACACACGTGAGTGCTTAGGTTTGAGTAATTTTGCTGACAATTTAGCTTGGTTGGGGTCAAGACATTGCAAGTTCAGCTGTGTAGGATTTTGTCCACAATGCGGGAAGCGCGCTATCGCTGGATTTTTGTTTTTTGACCCCATTCCTTCAGCTGTCTTCTGAGAGTTTCGCTGCAGAGACAACCCCAAAAGGAAGCACTTGTGAAAAGAAAAACATCGGTGTTTCGATTTGAGGTCATCACAAAGTGACTACGTGAATATTTTTCAGGAATGCTAAAGCAGCAAATACCATCCAGGACATTAAATTGAACAATTGTGACCAATGGTAGATTGGAAAGTCACCAGGACTACCCCAACGAGAAGCACTTACTGCTTTCAGAACACGGGTGAATGCTTAGGTTTCAGTAATCTTGCTGACAATTTAGCTTGGTTAAAGACATTAAATTGAACAATTTTACCCAACGTGATTGGAAAGTCGCCAGGACTACCCCCAACGAGAAGCACTTACTGCTTTCAGAACACAAGTGAGTGCCTAGGTTTGAGTAATCCTGCTGACAATTTAGGATGCTCAACTGGAAATTTCTAAAATACATTCCCCCCCCTCATTCTATATGGTTTAGATCACATCCACATAGTGCCACAATAGACACAAATCGTGGCGATCATACGTCGGTCTAACTGCCCCAACAAGTAGCACTTACTGTTTTCAAATTCAAGCAAGTGTTCGAGTTGGCTCAATGCAACGGACTTCGAAAGCCGGTCTTCCTTCCTATGAATATTACCAGTTCCCATACCTGCCACGTCATACTTCTTTCTGCTTCCTTGTGTAGAGAAGTTGTGCAATCTGGTAGACTGGGAAGTCACCAAAACTACCCCAACAAGAATCACTTACTGCTTTCAGAACACGGGTGAATGCTTAGGTTTGAGTAATCTTGCTGACAATTTGGCTTGGATCGGGTCAAGACATTGCATTGAAATATTTTGACCAATGGTAGAAGGAAAAACCAACAGAACTACCCCAACGAGAAGCACTTACTGCTTTCAAAACACACGTGAGTGCTTAGGTTTGAGTAATTTTGCTGACAATTTAGCTTGGTTGGGGTCAAGACATTGCATTGAATAATTTTGACCAATGGTAGATTGGAAAGTCACTAGGACGACCCCAACGAGAAGCACTTACTGCTTTCAGAACACAAGTGAGTGCTTAGGTTTGAGTAATCCTGCCGACATATTAGCGTGTTCACCTGGACATTTCTAAAGGCACATCCGTGTAGTGCCACGACGGACACAAATCATGGCGATCATGTCTGTCTGACTGCCCCAACAAGCAGCACTTACCATTTTCAAATTCAAGCAAGTGTTCGAGTTGGGTCAATGCAACAGACTTGGAGGGCAGGTCTTCCTGCTTCCTTGGGTAGAGAAGTCGTGCAGTCTTCTTAAATACAAATTTTAGCCATTGAAACTAAACTCCGCCTTTTCATACATTTAAATGTCAAAGGGAGGGGGCACATCAGGAATGTAATGCGGTTAATGAATGGCTCTAATCGTTTTCAGTTCATGCAATCGTTAACAGTGTGAACAGCCGTTTTCTGAGAAATCCACTGCCGCGACAACCCCAAAAGGAAGCACTTGTGAGAAGAAAAACATTGGTGTTTCAATTTGAGGTCGTCACAAAGTGACCACGTGAACATTTTTCAGCAATGCAAAAGCAGCAAATATCATCCAGGAATTGAGTTCCCACCATGTCCCAAGGGCCAGGAACCTAATGTGTGTGCAGCAACAATACCCCAACAAAAGCACTTACTGCAGTAAAATTCCCAGTCAGTACAATTGTTTGGGGTGTGTTAATGACCAAGAACGTCATGCTATTGCAAATGGATGCTGAAACTCCTGAGAATAGGTTCTGGAACAGGGATATCGTCAAGGCCTCCATTTGACATGGTCATGATTTGATAGCATCAACCTTTGAAAAGACAGTTTGAAAAGTTCAAAGAATACCCCAATGAGAAGCACTTACTGCTTTCAGAACACAAGTGAGTACTTAAGTTTGCGTAATCTTACTGACATATTAGCATGCTCAAGTTGGTTGAGGTCAAGACATTAAATTGAGCAATCGTGACCGACACTAAAAAGAAGAACCAACAGAACTACCCCAACGAGAAGCACTTACTGCTTTCAGAACACACGTGAGTGCTTAGGTTTGAGTAATTTTGCTGACAATTTAGCTTGGTTGGGGTCAAGACATTGCATTGAATAATTTTGACCAATGGTAGATTGGAAAGTCACCAGGACGACCCCAACGAGAAGCACTTACTGCTTTCAGAACACAAGTGAGTGCTTAGGTTTGAGTAATCCTGCCGACATAGTAGCGTGTTCACCTGGACATTTCTAAAGGTACATCCGTGTAGTGCCACGACGGACACAAATCATGGCGATCATGTCTGTCTGACTGCCCCAACAAGCAGCACTTACCATTTTCAATATCAAGCAAGTGTTCGAGTTGGGTCAATGCAACAGACTTGGAGGGCAGGTCTTCCTGCTTCCTTGGGTAGAGAAGTCGTGCAGTCTTCTTAAATACAAATTTTAGCCATTGAAACTAAACTACGCCTTTTCATGCATTTAAATGTCAAAGGGAGGGGGACGTCAGGAATGTATTGCGGTTAATGAATGGCTCTAATCGTTTTCAGTTCATGCAATCGTTAACAGTGTGAGCAGCCGTTTTCTGAGAAATCCACTGCCGCGACAACCCCAAAAGGAAGCACTTGTGAGAAGAAAAACATTGGTGTTTCAATTTGAGGTTGTCACAAAGTGACCACGTTAAAATTTTTCAGCAATGCAAAAGCAGCAAATATCATCCAGGAATTGAGTTCCCACCATGTCCCAAGGGCCAGGAACCTAATGTGTGTGCAGCAACAATACCCCAACAAAAGCACTTACTGCAGTAAAATTCCCAGTCAGTACAATTGTTTGGGGTGTGTTAATGACCAAGAACGTCATGCTATTGCAAATGGATGCTGAAACTCCTGAGAATAGGTTCTGGAACAGGGATATCGTCAAGGCCTCCATTTGACATGGTCATGATTTGATAGCATCAACCTTTGAAAAGACAGTTTGAAAAGTTCAAAGAATACCCCAATGAGAAGCACTTACTGCTTTCAGAACACAAGTGAGTGCTTAAGTTTGCGTAATCTTGCTGACATATTAGCATGCTCAAGTTGGTTGAGGTCAAGACATTAAATTGAGCAATCGTGACCGACACTAGAAAAAAGAACAAACAGAACTACCCCAACGAGAAGCACTTACTGCTTTCAGAACACAGGTGAGCGCTTAGGTTTGAGTAATTTTGCTGACAGTTTAGCTTGGTTGGGGTCAAGACATTGCATTGACCAATTTTGACCTATGGTAGATTGGAACGTCACCAGGACCACCCCAACGAGAAGAAGCAGGTAGAGCTTTGAGAACACAAGTGAGTGCTTAGGTTTGAGTAACCTTGCTGACGTATTTGCCTGCTCACCTGGAAATTTCTCAAGGCACATCCATAAAGTGCCACTATGGACACAAATCATGGAGATCATGTCGGTCTGACTGCCCCAACAAGTAGCACTTTACTATTTTCCATTTCAAGCAAGTGTTCGAGTTGGGTCAATGCAACAGACTTGGAGATTAGGTCTTCCTTCTTATGAGCATTGCCAGTTCCCTGATGGACCATACCTGCCACGTCAAACTTTTTCCTGCTTCCTTGGGTAGAGAAGTTGTGCAGTCTTCTTAAATACAAATTTCAGCCATTGAAAGTAAAGTCCGCCTTTCAATCATATAAATGTCAAAGGGATGACGTGACGTCAGGAATGTATTGTGGTTAATTAATGGCTATAATCGTTGTCAATTCATGCAGTAGTTGTCAGTGGGAACAGCTGTGTAGGATTTGGTCCACAATGCGGGAAGCGCCCTATCGCTGGATTTTTGTTTTTTGACCCCATTCCTTCAGCTGTCTTCTGAGAGTTTCGCTGCAGAGACAACCCCAAAAGGAAGCACTTGTGAAAAGAAAAACATCGGTGTTTCGATTTGAGGTCATCACAAAGTGACTACGTGAATATTTTTCAGGAATGCTAAAGCAGCAAATACCATCCAGGACATTAAATTGAACAATTGTGACCAATGGTAGATTGGAAAGCCACCAGGACTACCCCAACGAGAAGCACTTACTGCTTTCAGAACACGGGTGAATGCTTAGGTTTGAGTAATCTTGCTGACAATTTAGCTTGGTTAAAGACATTACATTGAACAATTTTACCCAACGTGATTGGAAAGTCGCCAGGACTACCCCCAACGAGAAGCACTTACTGCTTTCAGAACACAAGTGAGTGCCTAGGTTTGAGTAATCCTGCTGACAATTTAGGATGCTCAACTGGAAATTTCTAAAATACACCCCCCCCCCCTCTTTCTATATGGTTTAGATCACATCCACATAGTGCCACAATAGACACAAATCATGGCGATCATACGTCGGTCTGACTGCCCCAACAAGTAGCACTTACTGTTTTCAAATTCAAGCAAGTGTTCGAGTTGGCTCAATGCAACGGACTTGGAAAGCAGGTCTTCCTTCCTATGAGCATTACCAGTTCCCATACCTGCCACGTCATAATTCTTTCTGCTTCCTTGGGTAGAGAAGTTGTGCAATCTGGTAGACTGGGAAGTCACCAAAACTACCCCAACAAGAATCACTTACTGCTTTCAGAACACGGGTGAATGCTTAGGTTTGAGTAATCTTGCTGACAATTTGGCTTGGATGGGGTCAAGACAATGCATTGAAATATTTTGACCAATGGTAGAAGGAAAAACCAACAGAACTACCCCAACGAGAAGCACTTACTGCTTTCGGAACACACGTGAGTGCTTAGGTTTGAGTAATTTTGCTGACAATTTAGCTTGGTTGGGGTCAAGACATTGCAAGTTCAGCTGTGTAGGATTTTGTCCACAATGCGGGAAGCGCGCTATCGCTGGATTTTTGTTTTTTGACCCCATTCCTTCAGCTGTCTTCTGAGAGTTTCGCTGCAGAGACAACCCCAAAAGGAAGCACTTGTGAAAAGAAAAACATCTGTGTTTCGATTTGAGGTCATCACAAAGTGACTACGTGAATATTTTTCAGGAATGCTAAAGCAGCAAATACCATCCAGGACATTTAATTGAACAATTGTGACCAATGGTAGATTGGAAAGTCACCAGGACTACCCCAACGAGAAGCACTTACTGCTTTCAGAACACGGGTGAATGCTTAGGTTTGAGTAATCTTGCTGACAATTTAGCTTGGTTAAAGACATTAAATTAAACAATTTTACCCAACGTGATTGGAAAGTCGCCAGGACTACCCCCAACGAAAAGCACTTACTGCTTTCAGAACACAAGTGAGTGCCTAGGTTTGAGTAATCCTGCTGACAATTTAGGATGCTCAACTGGAAATTTCTAAAATACATCCCCCCCCCCTCATTCTATATGGTTTAGATCACATCCACATAGTGCCACAATAGACACAAATCATGGCGATCATACGTCGGTCTGACTGCCCCAACAAGTAGCACTTACTGTTTTCAAATTCAAGCAAGTGTTCGAGTTGGCTCAATGCAACGGACTTCGAAAGCCGGTCTTCCTTCCTATGAATATTACCAGTTCCCATACCTGCCACGTCATACTTCTTTCTGCTTCCTTGTGTAGAGAAGTGCAATCTTGTAGACTGGGAAGTCACCAAAACTACCCCAACAAGAATCACTTACTGCTTTCAGAACACGGGTGAATGCTTAGGTTTGAGTAATCTTGCTGACAATTTGGCTTGGATCGGGTCAAGACATTGCATTGAAATATTTTCACCAATGGTAGAAGGAAAAACCAACAGAACTACCCCAACGAGAAGCACTTACCGCTTTCAGAACACACGTGAGTGCTTAGGTTTGAGTAATTTTGCTGACAATTTAGCTTGGTTGGGGCCAAGACATTGCATTGAATAATTTTGACCAATGGTAGATTGGAAAGTCACCAGGACGACCCCAACGAGAAGAAGCACGTACTGCTTTCAGAACACAAGTGAGTGCTTAGGTTTGAGTAATCCTGCCGACATATTTAGCTTGGTTCGGGTCAAGACATTACATTGAACAATTTTGACCATTGGTCGTTTGGGAAGTCACCAAGACTACCCCAACGAGAAGCACTTACAGCTTTCAGAAACCAGTTGAGTGCTTAGGTTTGAGTCATCTTGCTGACAATTTAGCTTTGTTGGGGTCAATACGTTGCATTGAACAATTTTGACCAATGGAAGATTGGAAAGTCACCAGGACTACCCCAACGAGAAGCACTTACTGCAGTGGGTGCTTAGGTTTGAATGTATTGCGGTTAATGAATGGCTCTAATCGTTTTCAGTACATGCAATCGTTAACAGTGTGAGCAGCCGTTTTCTGAGAAATCCACTGCCGCGACAACCCCAAAAGGAAGCACTTGTGAGAAGAAAAACACTGGTGTTTCAATTTGAGGTCGTCACAAAGTGACTACGCTTTGTGCAATCTGGTAGACTGGGAAGTCACCAAAACTACCCCAACAAGAATCACTTACTGCTTTCAGAACACGGGTGAATGCTTAGGTTTGAGTAATCTTGCTGACAATTTGGCTTGGATCGGGTCAAGACATTGCATTGAAATATTTTGACCAATGGTAGAAGGAAAAACCAACAGAACTACCCCAACGAGAAGCACTTACTGCTTTCAGAACACACGTGAGTGCTTAGGTTTGAGTAATTTTGCTGACAATTTAGCTTGGTTGGGGTCGACATTGCATTGAATAATTTTGACCAATGGTAGATTGGAAAGTCACCAGGACGACCCCAACGAGAAGCACTTACTGCTTTCAGAACACAAGTGAGTGCTTAGGTTTGAGTAATCCTGCCGACATATTAGTGTGTTCACCTGGACATTTCTAAAGGTACATCCGTGTAGTGCCACGACGGACACAAATCATGGCGATCATGTCTGTCTGACTGCCCCAACAAGCAGCACTTACCATTTTCAAACTCAAGCAAGTGTTCGAGTTGGGTCAATGCAACAGACTTGGAGGGCAGGTCTTCCTGCTTCCTTGGGTAGAGAAGTCGTGCAGTCTTCTTAAATACAAATTTTAGCCATTGAAACTAAACTCCGCCTTTTCACGCATTTAAATGTCAAAGGGAGGGGGACGTCAGGAATGTATTGCGGTTAATGAATGGCTCTAATCGTTTTCATTTCATGCAATCGTTAACAATGTGAACAGCCGTTTTCTGAGAAATCCACTGCCGCGACAACCCCAAAAGGAAGCACTTGTGAGAAGAAAAACATTGGTGTTTCAATTTGAGGTCGTCACAAAGTGACCACGTGAACATTTTTCAGCAATGCAAAAGCAGCAAATATCATCCAGGAATTGAGTTCCCACCATGTCCCAAGGGCCAGGAACCTAATGTGTGTGCAGCAACAATACCCCAACAAAAGCACTTACTGCAGTAAAATTCCCAGTCAGTACAATTGTTTGGGGTGTGTTAATGACCAAGAACGTCATGCTATTGCAAATGGATGCTGAAACTCCTGAGAATAGGTTCCGGAACAGGGATATCGTCAAGGCCTCCATTTGACATGGTCATGATTTGATAGCATCAACTTTTGAAAAGACAGTTTGAAAAGTTCAAAGAATACCCCAATGAGAAGCACTTACTGCTTTCAGAACACAAGTGAGTACTTAAGTTTGCGTAATCTTACTGACATATTAGCATGCTCAAGTTGGTTGAGGTCAAGACATTAAATTGAGCAATCGTGACCGACACTAGAAAGAAGAACCAATAGAACTACCCCAACGAGAAGCACTTACTGCTTTCAGAACACACGTGAGTGCTTAGGTTTGAGTAATTTTGCTGACAATTTAGCTTGGTTGGGGTCAAGACATTGCATTGAATAATTTTGACCAATGGTAGATTGGAAAGTCACCAGGACGACCCCAACGAGAAGCACTTACTGCTTTCAGAACACAAGTGAGTGCTTAGGTTTGAGTAATCCTGCCGACATATTAGCGTGTTCACCTGGACATTTCTAAAGGTACATCCGTGTAGTGCCACGACGGACACAAATCATGGCGATCATGTCTGTCTGACTGCCCCAACAAGCAGCACTTACCATTTTCAATATCAAGCAAGTGTTCGAGTTGGGTCAATGCAACAGACTTGGAGGGCAGGTCTTCCTGCTTCCTTGGGTAGAGAAGTCGTGCAGTCTTCTTAAATACAAATTTTAGCCATTGAAATTAACTCCGCCTTTTCATACATTTAAATGTCAAAGGGAGGGGGGACATCAGGAATGTAATGCGGTTAATGAATGGCTCTAATCGTTTTCAGTTCATGCAGTCGTTAACAGTGTGAGCAGCCGTTTTCTGAGAAATCCACTGCCGCGACAACCCCAAAAGGAAGCACTTGTGAGAAGAAAAACATTCGTGTTTCAATTTGAGGTCGTCACAAAGTGACCACGTGAACATTTTTCAGCAATGCAAAAGCAGCAAATATCATCCAGGAATTGAGTTCCCACCATGTCCCAAGGGCCAGGAACCTAATGTATGTGCAGCAACAATACCCCAACAAAAGCACTTACTGCAGTAAAATTCCCAGTCAGTACAATTGTTTGGGGTGTGTTAATGACCAAGAACGTCATGCTATTGCAAATGGATGCTGAAACTCCTGAGAATAGGTTCTGGAACAGGGATATCGTCAAGGCCTCCATTTGACATGGTCATGATTTGATAGCATCAACCTTTGAAAAGACAGTTTGAAAAGTTCAAAGAATACCCCAATGAGAAGCACTTACTGCTTTCAGAACACAAGTGAGTGCTTAAGTTTGCGTAATCTTGCTGACATATTAGCATGCTCAAGTTGGTTGAGGTCAAGACATTAAATTGAGCAATCGTGACCGACACTAGAAAAAAGAACAAACAGAACTACCCCAACGAGAAGCACTTACTGCTTTCAGAACACAGGTGAGCGCTTAGGTTTGAGTAATTTTGCTGACAGTTTAGCTTGGTTGGGGTCAAGACATTGCATTGACCAATTTTGACCTATGGTAGATTGGAACGTCACCAGGACCACCCCAACGAGAAGAAGCAGGTAGTGCTTTGAGAACACAAGTGAGTGCTTAGGTTTGAGTAACCTTGTTGATGTATTTGCCTGCTCACCTTGAAATTTCTCAAGGCACATCCATAAAGTGCCACTATGGACACAAATCATGGAGATCATGTCGGTCTGACTGCCCCAATAAGTAGCACTTTACTATTTTCCATTTCAAGCAAGTGTTCGAGTTGGGTCAATGCAACAGACTTGGAGATTAGGTCTTCCTTCTTATGAGCATTGCCAGTTCCCTGATGGACCATACCTGCCACGTCAAACTTTTTTCTGCTTCCTTGGGTAGAGAAGTTGTGCAGTCTTCTTAAATACAAATTTCAGCCATTGAAAGTAAAGTCCGCCTTTCACTCATATAAATGTCAAAGGGATGACGTGACGTCAGGAATGTATTGTGGTTAATGAATGGCTATAATCGTTGTCAATTCATGCAGTAGTTGTCAGTGGGAACAGCTGTGTAGGATTGGGTCCACAATGCGGGAAGCGCGCTATCGCTGGATTTTTGTTTTTTGACCCCATTCCTTCAGCTGTCTTCTGAGAGTTTCGCTGCAGAGACAACCCCAAAAGGAAGCACTTGTGAAAAGAAAAACATCAGTGTTTCGATTTGAGGTCATCACAAAGTGACTACGTGAATATTTTTCAAGAATGCTAAAGCAGCAAATACCATCCAGGACATTAAATTAAACAATTGTGACCAATGGTAGATTGGAAAGTCACCAAGACTACCCCAACGAGAAGCACTTACTGCTTTCAGAACACGGGTGAATGCTTAGGTTTGAGTAATCTTGCTGACAATTTAGCTTGGTTAAAGACATTACATTGAACAATTTTACCCAACGTGATTGGAAAGTCGCCAGGACTACCCCCAACGAGAAGCACTTACTGCTTTCAGAACACAAGTGAGTGCCTAGGTTTGAGTAATCCTGCTGACACTTTAGGATGCTCAACTGGAAATTTCTAAAATACATCCCCCCCCCCCATTCTATATGGTTTAGATCACATCCACATAGTGCCACAACATACACAAATCATGGCGATCATACGTCGGTCTGACTGCCCCAACAAGTAGCACTTACTGTTTTCAAATTTAAGCGAGTGTTCGAGTTGGCTCAATGCAACGGACTTGGAAAGCAGGTCTTCCTTCCTATGAGCATTACCAGTTCCCATACCTGCCACGTCATACTTCTTTCTGCTTCCTTGGGTAGAGAAGTTGTGCAATCTGGTAGACTGGGAAGTCACCAAAACTACCCCAACAAGAATCACTTACTGCTTTCAGAACACGGGTGAATGCTTAGGTTTGAGTAATCTTGCTGACAATTTGGCTTGGATGGGGTCAAGACAATGCATTGAAATATTTTGACCAATGGTAGAAGGAAAAACCAACAGAACTACCCCAACGAGAAGCACTTACCGCTTTCAGAACACACGTGAGTGCTTAGGTTTGAGTAATTTTGCTGACAATTTAGCTTGGTTGGGGCCAAGACATTGCATTGAATAATTTTGACCAATGGTAGATTGGAAAGTCACCAGGACGACCCCAACGAGAAGAAGCACGTACTGCTTTCAGAACACAAGTGAGTGCTTAGGTTTGAGTAATCCTGCCGACATATTTAGCTTGGTTCGGGTCAAGACATTACATTGAACAATTTTGACCATTGGTCGTTTGGGAAGTCACCAAGACTACCCCAACGAGAAGCACTTACAGCTTTCAGAAACCAGTTGAGTGCTTAGGTTTGAGTCATCTTGCTGACAATTTAGCTTTGTTGGGGTCAATACGTTGCATTGAACAATTTTGACCAATGGAAGATTGGAAAGTCACCAGGACTACCCCAACGAGAAGCACTTACTGCAGTGGGTGCTTAGGTTTGAATGTATTGCGGTTAATGAATGGCTCTAATCGTTTTCAGTACATGCAATCGTTAACAGTGTGAGCAGCCGTTTTCTGAGAAATCCACTGCCGCGACAACCCCAAAAGGAAGCACTTGTGAGAAGAAAAACACTGGTGTTTCAATTTGAGGTCGTCACAAAGTGACTACGCTTTGTGCAATCTGGTAGACTGGGAAGTCACCAAAACTACCCCAACAAGAATCACTTACTGCTTTCAGAACACGGGTGAATGCTTAGGTTTGAGTAATCTTGCTGACAATTTGGCTTGGATCGGGTCAAGACATTGCATTGAAATATTTTGACCAATGGTAGAAGGAAAAACCAACAGAACTACCCCAACGAGAAGCACTTACTGCTTTCAGAACACACGTGAGTGCTTAGGTTTGAGTAATTTTGCTGACAATTTAGCTTGGTTGGGGTCGACATTGCATTGAATAATTTTGACCAATGGTAGATTGGAAAGTCACCAGGACGACCCCAACGAGAAGCACTTACTGCTTTCAGAACACAAGTGAGTGCTTAGGTTTGAGTAATCCTGCCGACATATTAGTGTGTTCACCTGGACATTTCTAAAGGTACATCCGTGTAGTGCCACGACGGACACAAATCATGGCGATCATGTCTGTCTGACTGCCCCAACAAGCAGCACTTACCATTTTCAAACTCAAGCAAGTGTTCGAGTTGGGTCAATGCAACAGACTTGGAGGGCAGGTCTTCGTGCTTCCTTGGGTAGAGAAGTCGTGCAGTCTTCTTAAATACAAATTTTAGCCATTGAAACTAAACTCCGCCTTTTCACGCATTTAAATGTCAAAGGGAGGGGGACGTCAGGAATGTATTGCGGTTAATGAATGGCTCTAATCGTTTTCATTTCATGCAATCGTTAACAATGTGAACAGCCGTTTTCTGAGAAATCCACTGCCGCGACAACCCCAAAAGGAAGCACTTGTGAGAAGAAAAACATTGGTGTTTCAATTTGAGGTCGTCACAAAGTGACCACGTGAACATTTTTCAGCAATGCAAAAGCAGCAAATATCATCCAGGAATTGAGTTCCCACCATGTCCCAAGGGCCAGGAACCTAATGTGTGTGCAGCAACAATACCCCAACAAAAGCACTTACTGCAGTAAAATTCCCAGTCAGTACAATTGTTTGGGGTGTGTTAATGACCAAGAACGTCATGCTATTGCAAATGGATGCTGAAACTCCTGAGAATAGGTTCCGGAACAGGGATATCGTCAAGGCCTCCATTTGACATGGTCATGATTTGATAGCATCAACTTTTGAAAAGACAGTTTGAAAAGTTCAAAGAATACCCCAATGAGAAGCACTTACTGCTTTCAGAACACAAGTGAGTACTTAAGTTTGCGTAATCTTACTGACATATTAGCATGCTCAAGTTGGTTGAGGTCAAGACATTAAATTGAGCAATCGTGACCGACACTAGAAAGAAGAACCAATAGAACTACCCCAACGAGAAGCACTTACTGCTTTCAGAACACACGTGAGTGCTTAGGTTTGAGTAATTTTGCTGACAATTTAGCTTGGTTGGGGTCAAGACATTGCATTGAATAATTTTGACCAATGGTAGATTGGAAAGTCACCAGGACGACCCCAACGAGAAGCACTTACTGCTTTCAGAACACAAGTGAGTGCTTAGGTTTGAGTAATCCTGCCGACATATTAGCGTGTTCACCTGGACATTTCTAAAGGTACATCCGTGTAGTGCCACGACGGACACAAATCATGGCGATCATGTCTGTCTGACTGCCCCAACAAGCAGCACTTACCATTTTCAATATCAAGCAAGTGTTCGAGTTGGGTCAATGCAACAGACTTGGAGGGCAGGTCTTCCTGCTTCCTTGGGTAGAGAAGTCGTGCAGTCTTCTTAAATACAAATTTTAGCCATTGAAATTAACTCCGCCTTTTCATACATTTAAATGTCAAAGGGAGGGGGGACATCAGGAATGTAATGCGGTTAATGAATGGCTCTAATCGTTTTCAGTTCATGCAGTCGTTAACAGTGTGAGCAGCCGTTTTCTGAGAAATCCACTGCCGCGACAACCCCAAAAGGAAGCACTTGTGAGAAGAAAAACATTCGTGTTTCAATTTGAGGTCGTCACAAAGTGACCACGTGAACATTTTTCAGCAATGCAAAAGCAGCAAATATCATCCAGGAATTGAGTTCCCACCATGTCCCAAGGGCCAGGAACCTAATGTATGTGCAGCAACAATACCCCAACAAAAGCACTTACTGCAGTAAAATTCCCAGTCAGTACAATTGTTTGGGGTGTGTTAATGACCAAGAACGTCATGCTATTGCAAATGGATGCTGAAACTCCTGAGAATAGGTTCTGGAACAGGGATATCGTCAAGGCCTCCATTTGACATGGTCATGATTTGATAGCATCAACCTTTGAAAAGACAGTTTGAAAAAGTTCAAAGAATACCCCAATGAGAAGCACTTACTGCTTTCAGAACACAAGTGAGTGCTTAAATTTGCGTAATCTTGCTGACATATTAGCATGCTCAAGTTGGTTGAGGTCAAGACATTAAATTGAGCAATCGTGACCGACACTAGAAAGAAGAACCAACAGAACTACCCCAACGAGAAGCACTTACTGCTTTCAGAACACAGGTGAGTGCTTAGGTTTGAGTAATTTTGCTGACAATTTAGCTTGGTTGGGGTCAAGACATTGCATTGACCAATTTTGACCTATGGTAGATTGGAACGTCACCAGGACCACCCCAACGAGAAGAAGCAGGTAGTGCTTTGAGAACACAAGTGAGTGCTTAGGTTTGAATAACCTTGCTGACGTATTTGCCTGCTCACCTGGAAATTTCTCAAGGCACATCCATATAGTGCCACTATGGACACAAATCATGGAGATCATGTCGGTCTGACTGCCCCAACAAGTAGCACTTTACTATTTTCCATTTCAAGCAAGTGTTCGAGTTGGGTCAATGCAACGGACCTGGAGATTAGGTCTTCCTTCTTATGAGCATTGCCAGTTCCCTGATGAACCATACCTGCCACGTCAAACTTTTTTCTGCTTCCTTGGGTAGAGAAGTTGTGCAGTCTTCCTAAATACAAATTTCAGCCATTGAAAGTAAAGTCCGCCTTACTGCTTTCAGAACACGGGTGAATGCTTAGGTTTGAGTAATCTTGCTGACAATTTAGCTTGGTTAAAGACATTACATTGAACAATTTTACCCAACGTGATTGGAAAGTCGCCAGGACTACCCCCAACGAGAAGCACTTACTGCTTTCAGAACACAAGTGAGTGCCTAGGTTTGAGTAATCCTGCTGACACTTTAGGATGCTCAACTGGAAATTTCTAAAATACATTCCCCCCCCCCATTCTATATGGTTTAGATCACATCCACATAGTGCCACAACATACACAAATCATGGCTATCATACGTCGGTCTGACTGCCCCAACAAGTAGCACTTACTGTTTTCAAATTCAAGCGAGTGTTCGAGTTGGCTCAATGCAACGGACTTGGAAAGCAGGTCTTCCTTCCTATGAGCATTACCAGTTCCCATACCTGCCACGTCATAATTCTTTCTGCTTCCTTGGGTAGAGAAGTTGTGCAATCTGGTAGACTGGGAAGTCACCAAAACTACCCCAACAAGAATCACTTACTGCTTTCAGAACACGGGTGAATGCTTAGGTTTGAGTAATCTTGCTGACAATTTGGCTTGGATGGGGTCAAGACAATGCATTGAAATATTTTGACCAATGGTAGAAGGAAAAACCAACAGAACTACCCCAACGAGAAGCACTTACTGCTTTCGGAACACACGTGAGTGCTTACGTTTGAGTAATTTTGCTGACAATTTAGCTTGGTTGGGGTCAAGACATTGCAAGTTCAGCTGTGTAGGATTTTGTCCACAATGCGGGAAGCGCGCTATCGCTGGATTTTTGTTTTTGGACCCCATTCCTTCAGCTGTCTTCTGAGAGTTTCGCTGCAGAGACAACCCCAAAAGGAAGCACTTGTGAAAAGAAAAACATCGGTGTTTCGATTTGAGGTCATCACAAAGTGACTACGTGAATATTTTTCAGGAATGCTAAAGCAGCAAATACCATCCAGGACATTAAATTGAACAATTGTGACCAATGGTAGATTGGAAAGTCACCAGGACTACCCCAACGAGAAGCACTTACTGCTTTCAGAACACGGGTGAATGCTTAGGTTTCAGTAATCTTGCTGACAATTTAGCTTGGTTAAAGACATTAAATTGAACAATTTTACCCAACGTGATTGGAAAGTCGCCAGGACTACCCCCAACGAGAAGCACTTACTGCTTTCAGAACACAAGTGAGTGCCTAGGTTTGAGTAATCCTGCTGACAATATAGGATGCTCAACTGGAAATTTCTAAAATACATCCCCCCCCCTCATTCTATATGGTTTAGATCACATCCACATAGTGCCACAATAGACACAAATCGTGGCGATCATACGTCGGTCTAACTGCCCCAACAAGTAGCACTTACTGTTTTCAAATTCAAGCAAGTGTTCGAGTTGGCTCAATGCAACGGACTTCGAAAGCCGGTCTTCCTTCCTATGAATATTACCAGTTCCCATACCTGCCACGTCATACTTCTTTCTGCTTCCTTGTGTAGAGAAGTTGTGCAATCTGGTAGACTGGGAAGTCACCAAAACTACCCCAACAAGAATCACTTACTGCTTTCAGAACACGGGTGAATGCTTAGGTTTGAGTAATCTTGCTGACAATTTGGCTTGGATCGGGTCAAGACATTGCATTGAAATATTTTGACCAATGGTAGAAGGAAAAACCAACAGAACTACCCCAACGAGAAGCACTTACTGCTTTCAGAACACACGTGAGTGCTTAGGTTTGAGTAATTTTGCTGACAATTTAGCTTGGTTGGGGTCAAGACATTGCATTGAATAATTTTGACCAATGGTAGATTGGAAAGTCACCAGGACGACCCCAACGAGAAGCACTTACTGCTTTCAGAACACAAGTGAGTGCTTAGGTTTGAGTAATCCTGCCGACATATTAGCGTGTTCACCTGGACATTTCTAAAGGTACATCCGTGTAGTGCCACGACGGACACAAATCATGGCGATCATGTCTGTCTGACTGCCCCAACAAGCAGCACTTACCATTTTCAAATTCAAGCAAGTGTTCGAGTTGGGTCAATGCAACAGACTTGGAGGGCAGGTCTTTCTGCTTCCTTGGGTAGAGAAGTCGTGCAGTCTTCTTAAATACAAATTTTAGCCATTGAAACTAAACTCCGCCTTTTCATACATTTAAATGTCAAAGGGAGGGGGCACATCAGGAATGTAATGCGGTTAATGAATGGCTCTAATCGTTTTCAGTTCATGCAATCGTTAACAGTGTGAACAGCCGTTTTCTGAGAAATCCACTGCCGCGACAACCCCAAAAGGAAGCACTTGTGAGAAGAAAAACATTGGTGTTTCAATTTGAGGTCGTCACAAAGTGACCACGTGAACATTTTTCAGCAATGCAAAAGCAGCAAATATCATCCAGGAATTGAGTTCCCACCATGTCCCAAGGGCCAGGAACCTAATGTGTGTGCAGCAACAATACCCCAACAAAAGCACTTACTGCAGTAAAATTCCCAGTCAGTACAATTGTTTGGGGTGTGTTAATGACCAAGAACGTCATGCTATTGCAAATGGATGCTGAAACTCCTGAGAATAGGTTCTGGAACAGGGATATCGTCAAGGCCTCCATTTGACATGGTCATGATTTGATAGCATCAACCTTTGAAAAGACAGTTTGAAAAGTTCAAAGAATACCCCAATGAGAAGCACTTACTGCTTTCAGAACACAAGTGAGTACTTAAGTTTGCGTAATCTTACTGACATATTAGCATGCTCAAGTTGGTTGAGGTCAAGACATTAAATTGAGCAATCGTGACCGACACTAAAAAGAAGAACCAACAGAACTACCCCAACGAGAAGCACTTACTGCTTTCAGAACACACGTGAGTGCTTAGGTTTGAGTAATTTTGCTGACAATTTAGCTTGGTTGGGGTCAAGACATTGCATTGAATAATTTTGACCAATGGTAGATTGGAAAGTCACCAGGACGACCCCAACGAGAAGCACTTACTGCTTTCAGAACACAAGTGAGTGCTTAGGTTTGAGTAATCCTGCCGACATAGTAGCGTGTTCACCTGGACATTTCTAAAGGTACATCCGTGTAGTGCCACGACGGACACAAATCATGGCGATCATGTCTGTCTGACTGCCCCAACAAGCAGCACTTACCATTTTCAATATCAAGCAAGTGTTCGAGTTGGGTCAATGCAACAGACTTGGAGGGCAGGGCTTCCTGCTTCCTTGGGTAGAGAAGTCGTGCAGTCTTCTTAAATACAAATTTTAGCCATTGAAACTAAACTACGCCTTTTCATACATTTAAATGTCAAAGGGAGGGGGACGTCAGGAATGTATTGCGGTTAATGAATGGGTCTAATCGTTTTCAGTTCATGCAATCGTTAACAGTGTGAGCAGCCGTTTTCTGAGAAATCCACTGCCGCGACAACCCCAAAAGGAAGCACTTGTGAGAAGAAAAACATTGGTGTTTCAATTTGAGGTCGTCACAAAGTGACCACGTTAAAATTTTTCAGCAATGCAAAAGCAGCAAATATCATCCAGGAATTGAGTTCCCACCATGTCCCAAGGGCCAGGAACCTAATGTGTGTGCAGCAACAATACCCCAACAAAAGCACTTACTGCAGTAAAATTCCCAGTCAGTACAATTGTTTGGGGTGTGTTAATGACCAAGAACGTCATGCTATTGCAAATGGATGCTGAAACTCCTGAGAATAGGTTCTGGAACAGGGATATCGTCAAGGCCTCCATTTGACATGGTCATGATTTGATAGCATCAACCTTTGAAAAGACAGTTTGAAAAGTTCAAAGAATACCCCAATGAGAAGCACTTACTGCTTTCAGAACACAAGTGAGTGCTTAAATTTGCGTAATCTTGCTGACATATTAGCATGCTCAAGTTGGTTGAGGTCAAGACATTAAATTGAGCAATCGTGACCGACACTAGAAAAAAGAACAAACAGAACTACCCCAACGAGAAGCACTTACTGCTTTCAGAACACAGGTGAGCGCTTAGGTTTGAGTAATTTTGCTGACAGTTTAGCTTGGTTGGGGTCAAGACATTGCATTGACCAATTTTGACCTATGGTAGATTGGAACGTCACCAGGACCACCCCAACGAGAAGAAGCAGGTAGTGCTTTGAGAACACAAGTGAGTGCTTAGGTTTGAGTAACCTTGCTGATGTATTTGCCTGCTCACCTTGAAATTTCTCAAGGCACATCCATAAAGTGCCACTATGGACACAAATCATGGAGATCATGTCGGTCTGACTGCCCCAATAAGTAGCACTTTACTATTTTCCATTTCAAGCAAGTGTTCGAGTTGGGTCAATGCAACAGACTTGGAGATTAGGTCTTCCTTCTTATGAGCATTGCCAGTTCCCTGATGGACCATACCTGCCACGTCAAATTTTTTTCTGCTTCCTTGGGTAGAGAAGTTGTGCAGTCTTCTTAAATACAAATTTCAGCCATTGAAAGTAAAGTCCGCCTTTCACTCATATAAATGTCAAAGGGATGACGTGACGTCAGGAATGTATTGTGGTTAATGAATGGCTATAATCGTTGTCAATTCATGCAGTAGTTGTCAGTGGGAACAGCTGTGTAGGATTTGGTCCACAATGCGGGAAGCGCGCTATCGCTGGATTTTTGTTTTTTGACCCCATTCCTTCAGCTGTCTTCTGAGAGTTTCGCTGCAGAGACAACCCCAAAAGGAAGCACTTGTGAAAAGAAAAACATCAGTGTTTCGATTTGAGGTCATCACAAAGTGACTACGTGAATATTTTTCAAGAATGCTAAAGCAGCAAATACCATCCAGGACATTAAATTAAACAATTGTGACCAATGGTAGATTGGAAAGTCACCAAGACTACCCCAACGAGAAGCACTTACTGCTTTCAGAACACGGGTGAATGCTTAGGTTTGAGTAATCTTGCTGACAATTTAGCTTGGTTAAAGACATTACATTGAACAATTTTACCCAACGTGATTGGAAAGTCGCCAGGACTACCCCCAACGAGAAGCACTTACTGCTTTCAGAACACAAGTGAGTGCCTAGGTTTGAGTAATCCTGCTGACACTTTAGGATGCTCAACTGGAAATTTCTAAAATACATTCCCCCCCCCCATTCTATATGGTTTAGATCACATCCACATAGTGCCACAACATACACAAATCATGGCGATCATACGTCGGTCTGACTGCCCCAACAAGTAGCACTTACTGTTTTCAAATTCAAGCGAGTGTTCGAGTTGGCTCAATGCAACGGACTTGGAAAGCAGGTCTTCCTTCCTATGAGCATTACCAGTTCCCATACCTGCCACGTCATAATTCTTTCTGCTTCCTTGGGTAGAGAAGTTGTGCAATCTGGTAGACTGGGAAGTCACCAAAACTACCCCAACAAGAATCACTTACTGCTTTCAGAACACGGGTGAATGCTTAGGTTTGAGTAATCTTGCTGACAATTTGGCTTGGATGGGGTCAAGACAATGCATTGAAATATTTTGACCAATGGTAGAAGGAAAAACCAACAGAACTACCCCAACGAGAAGCACTTACTGCTTTCGGAACACACGTGAGTGCTTAGTTTTGAGTAATTTTGCTGACAATTTAGCTTGGTTGGGGTCAAGACATTGCAAGTTCAGCTGTGTAGGATTTGGTCCACAATGCGGGAAGCGCGCTATCGCTGGATTTTTGTTTTTTGACCCCATTCCTTCAGCTGTCTCCTGAGAGTTTCGCTGCAGAGACAACCCCAAAAGGAAGCACTTGTGAAAAGAAAAACATCTGTGTTTCGATTTGAGGTCATCACAAAGTGACTACGTGAATATTTTTCAGGAATGCTAAAGCAGCAAATACCATCCAGGACATTTAATTGAACAATTGTGACCAATGGTAGATTGGAAAGTCACCAGGACTACCCCAACGAGAAGCACTTACTGCTTTCAGAACACGGGTGAATGCTTAGGTTTGAGTAATCTTGCTGACAATTTAGCTTGGTTAAAGACATTAAATTAAACAATTTTACCCAACGTGATTGGAAAGTCGCCAGGACTACCCCCAACGAAAAGCACTTACTGCTTTCAGAACACAAGTGAGTGCCTAGGTTTGAGTAATCCTGCTGACAATTTAGGATGCTCAACTGGAAATTTCTAAAATACATCCCCCCCCCCTCATTCTATATGGTTTAGATCACATCCACATAGTGCCACAATAGACACAAATCATGGCGATCATACGTCGGTCTGACTGCCCCAACAAGTAGCACTTACTGTTTTCAAATTCAAGCAAGTGTTCGAGTTGGCTCAATGCAACGGACTTCGAAAGCCGGTCTTCCTTCCTATGAATATTACCAGTTCCCATACCTGCCACGTCATACTTCTTTCTGCTTCCTTGTGTAGAGAAGTGCAATCTTGTAGACTGGGAAGTCACCAAAACTACCCCAACAAGAATCACTTACTGCTTTCAGAACACGGGTGAATGCTTAGGTTTGAGTAATCTTGCTGACAATTTGGCTTGGATCGGGTCAAGACATTGCATTGAAATATTTTCACCAATGGTAGAAGGAAAAACCAACAGAACTACCCCAACGAGAAGCACTTACCGCTTTCAGGACACACGTGAGTGCTTAGGTTTGAGTAATTTTGCTGACAATTTAGCTTGGTTGGGGCCAAGACATTGCATTGAATAATTTTGACCAATGGTAGATTGGAAAGTCACCAGGACGACCCCAACGAGAAGAAGCACGTACTGCTTTCAGAACACAAGTGAGTGCTTAGGTTTGAGTAATCCTGCCGACATATTTAGCTTGGTTCGGGTCAAGACATTACATTGAACAATTTTGACCATTGGTCGTTTGGGAAGTCACCAAGACTACCCCAACGAGAAGCACTTACAGCTTTCAGAAACCAGTTGAGTGCTTAGGTTTGAGTCATCTTGCTGACAATTTAGCTTTGTTGGGGTCAATACGTTGCATTGAACAATTTTGACCAATGGAAGATTGGAAAGTCACCAGGACTACCCCAACGAGAAGCACTTACTGCAGTGGGTGCTTAGGTTTGAATGTATTGCGGTTAATGAATGGCTCTAATCGTTTTCAGTACATGCAATCGTTAACAGTGTGAGCAGCCGTTTTCTGAGAAATCCACTGCCGCGACAACCCCAAAAGGAAGCACTTGTGAGAAGAAAAACATTGGTGTTTCAATTTGAGGTCGTCACAAAGTGACTACGCTTTGTGCAATCTGGTAGACTGGGAAGTCACCAAAACTACCCCAACAAGAATCACTTACTGCTTTCAGAACACGGGTGAATGCTTAGGTTTGAGTAATCTTGCTGACAATTTGGCTTGGATCGGGTCAAGACATTGCATTGAAATATTTTGACCAATGGTAGAAGGAAAAACCAACAGAACTACCCCAACGAGAAGCACTTACTGCTTTCAAAACACACGTGAGTGCTTAGGTTTGAGTAATTTTGCTGACAATTTAGCTTGGTTGGGGTCAAGACATTGCATTGAATAATTTTGACCAATGGTAGATTGGAAAGTCACTAGGACGACCCCAACGAGAAGCACTTACTGCTTTCAGAACACAAGTGAGTGCTTAGGTTTGAGTAATCCTGCCGACATATTAGCGTGTTCACCTGGACATTTCTCAAGGCACATCCGTGTAGTGCCACGACGGACACAAATCATGGCGATCATGTCTGTCTGACTGCCCCAACAAGCAGCACTTACCATTTTCAAATTCAAGCAAGTGTTCGAGTTGGGTCAATGCAACAGACTTGGAGGGCAGGTCTTCCTGCTTCCTTGGGTAGAGAAGTCGTGCAGTCTTCTTAAATACAAATTTTAGCCATTGAAACTAAACTCCGCCTTTTCATACATTTAAATGTCAAAGGGAGGGGGACGTCAGGAATGTATTGCGGTTAATGAATGGCTCTAATCGTTTTCAGTTCATGCAGTCGTTAACAGTGTGAGCAGCCGTTTTCTGAGAAATCCACTGCCGCGACAACCCCAAAAGGAAGCACTTGTGAGAAGAAAAACATTAGTGTTTCAATTTGAGGTCGTCACAAAGTGACTACGTGAACATTTTTCAGCAATGCAAAAGCAGCAAATATCATCCAGGATTTGAGTTCCCACCATGTCCCAAGGGCCAGGAACCTAATGTGTGTGCAGCAACATTACCCCAACAAAAGCACTTACTGCAGTAAAATTCCCAGTCAGTACAATTGTTTGGGGTGTGTTAATGACCAAGAACGTCATGCTATTGCAAATGGATGCTGAAACTCCTGAGAATAGGTTCTGGAACAGGGATATCGTCAAGGCCTCCATTTGACATGGTCATGATTTGATAGCATCAACTTTTGAAAAGACAGTTTGAAAAGTTCAAAGAATACCCCAATGAGAAGCACTTACTGCTTTCAGAACACAAGTGAGTGCTTAAATTTGCGTAATCTTGCTGACATATTAGCATGCTCAAGTTGGTTGAGGTCAAGACATTAAATTGAGCAATCGTGACCGACACTAGAAAGAAGAACCAACAGAACTACCCCAACGAGAAGCACTTACTGCTTTCAGAACACAGGTGAGCGCTTAGGTTTGAGTCATTTTGCTGACAATTTAGCTTGGTTGGGGTCAAGACATTGCATTGACCAATTTTGACCTATGGTAGATTGGAACGTCACCTTAGGTTTGAGTAACCTTGCTGACGTATTTGCCTGCTCACCTGGAAATTTCTCAAGGCACATCCATATAGTGCCACTATGGACACAAATCATGGAGATCATGTCGGTCTGACTGCCCCAACAAGTAGCACTTTACTATTTTCCATTTCAAGCAAGTGTTCGAGTTGGGTCAATGCAACGGACCTGGAGATTAGGTCTTCCTTCTTATGAGCATTGCCAGTTCCCTGATGAACCATACCTGCCACGTCAAACTTTTTTCTGCTTCCTTGGGTAGAGAAGTTGTGCAGTCTTCCTAAATACAAATTTCAGCCATTGAAAGTAAAGTCCGCCTTACTGCTTTCAGAACACGGGTGAATGCTTAGGTTTGAGTAATCTTGCTGACAATTTAGCTTGGTTAAAGACATTACATTGAACAATTTTACCCAACGTGATTGGAAAGTCGCCAGGACTACCCCCAACGAGAAGCACTTACTGCTTTCAGAACACAAGTGAGTGCCTAGGTTTGAGTAATCCTGCTGACAATTTAGGATGCTCAACTGGAAATTTCTAAAATACATCCCCCCCCCCCCCCATTCTATATGGTTTAGATCACATCCACATAGTGCCACAATAGACACAAATCATGGCGATCATACGTCGGTCTGACTGCCCCAACAAGTAGCACTTACTGTTTTCAAATTAAAGCAAGTGTTCGAGTTGGCTCAATGCAACAGACTTGGAAAGCCGGTCTTCCTTCCTATGAATATTACCAGTTCCCATACCTGCTGCGTCATACTTCTTTCTGCTTCCTTGGGTAGAGAAGTTGTGCAATCTGGTAGACTGGGAAGTCACCAAAACTACCCCAACAAGAATCACTTACTGCTTTCAGAACACAGGTGAATGCTTAGGTTTGAGTAATCTTGCTGACAATTTGGCTTGGATGGGGTCAAGACATTGCATTGAAATATTTTCACCAATGGTAGAAGGAAAAACCAACAGAACTACCCCAACGAGAAGCACTTACTGCTTTCAGAACACACTTGAGTGCTTAGGTTTGAGTAATTTTGCTGACAATTTAGCTTGGTTGGGGTCAAGACTGTTGGAATATATTTCTAATTTAACTTGAACGCGAGTTACTAATCTGACTCCAATTTGTGACCTTACCCAACTGCCACTCTTCCAACAATTTGCGCGCTCGTTCTGCAATAGAAAGGTATCAGGAAGCTGGCATTTTCACACACGAGTGGATTTATTCCTAACACACAAATCTAATACATCACCTGGGTCTCGGGTCCCTCTCAATACACCTCTGTACGTCTCTGTTCCCACCAGCAGACGTACTCTACTTCCGAGTTGCCCAGCCATTAGTTATACTACACAATATGCAAATGGCACATCAACAAAGGCATTCTGTCATTATTCTATTGGCTATGTGTACACTGCATTTAACTTTAGCTTGCTCTTATTGGTCTTTCTTCTTCTGCAGAATCATTTGCTCGCTCCTCCTGGTTGTAGTTTTCCATACAGGGTCCCCAGTTGTTATCTACCCGCTGCCCCTGGGTCATCTTGTACTCCTTGCTGCTCCTGCGTCATTGTTTAATCTGGAACATTTCATTCGTGCACATCCTTGCCCACATATCTTGTTTTGTCTCCATCGTCACACACTCAGCACTTTACAGATTCATACTCTCATACACAAGATGTCTAATGAACTACTTTAAGATCAAACTCTTATATTCCTTTAATCCCTCTCATGACCTCAGACCACTGAGGTCATCACTCGAATACCTTGTTTTATTGTTAAACACAAAATTTCATACCCTCCTCATGGCCTCAGGTCCCTGAGGCCACCTTCACATACTCACATCCCGGAGGGCCACAGCTGTCTCCGCCTCCTGGGGGTCCTTCTGAGGGATCATCATGTATTGGCCACCCGGAGGGAGTGGCCCCAACGTGCGTTCAATTGTCTTAACAGTTAATGATCTGATACATGGAATACAGCAACATCCGCATAACACCATAATAGCAGCAAACACAGCGATAGAAATCAGTACTGATGCAATCCAGCTTTTATATTTGCCAAAGACGTTTAACCAGTCAGAGTACCAACTGGTGTCCACACCTGAGTGCTCCTTCATTTTGTTACTTAGCGTGCGCAGACCCTCCAATGCCTTAGTGAGCCGACCGTCAGGAGACGTATTGTTGGGAATCAGAGTACAGCACTGATCCCCAAAAATACCACAGACTCCTCCTCTTTCCGCTAACACCATATCTAAACCTATTCTATTTTGGAATGCCATAAGAGACGTGGCTGCTAATTGCTCATGCACTGCCTGGAGTGCCGAGGTGGTGAAGTTCGCCAATCGTTGGACATTGTAGTGGACATAATTAATCCGGTCCACATTTTTGTTTACTGTAATGAGCAGGAAAATACTCTCCCATCCTGCCGCCACTTGATTCACCAATTTGTATTCATCAGGAACCCCTCTCGGAACTCCAATTGCATCTATGTACGTGGGGTCTCCTGTATTCAACCATTCTTGCATGTCCTTTTTCCTCCTCACAAGGAAGGGGATTCTTCCCCACCGTCCAACGCCTTCCCAATTTATTCTGGACACGTCTAATGCTGTCACACTAATTGGCATGATCAGCGTTACTAGGGTGCACTTACCTGAGGCATTGGAGGGAAGCCTATCGTACAACACTTTTGCTCCACACCACAGCCAAACATCAGCACGAGCGAGAGGGATTCCTGCTGGCAAAGACACATTTTCATTACACCATGACTCCTGGATATTTCCAATCCCAGGGCCAGTCCTTGTCCCGTGGTTGATAATTGTCCAATTTATCTAACAAATCAAGCCATTGTTGAGTCCAGTTGAAAATTGTCACCCAAGCTTTCACCTGTGTCAGTTGTTTACACTTCAGATTTAGCAGTAGTTGTTGTGTCTGTGTCAGCGTCTTACCACCATCTTGCTCTGCTTCTTACCATACCGTTCCATTGCAGGACTGATACACCATCACTCGTTCTTCTTTCGCTCCATCACTTCTGAAAATAGTCAATAAACTTAAACATTTGCATCGTCGTCGTCGTTGTTCAGACACTTTCGAGTCCGACTTGGATCCAATTCTCGCCATTGTCACATTCCCTCTCTTGACCTGCCTGTTCGGGCGGTCAATCTTTAAGCCCACCATTGGCAGGCACTGTGCCCCTGTGTCCTCCATACCTTTGGCTGCTTCCTTCGGCCATCGATATTGAGGACGGCGGACCGGACTGGAGCAATCAACTTCCAATTGGATCGGCTGAACCGTATGACAAAAACCAACATCGAATGGACCCTGTGACCACAAGGTCTGTGGCATTTGATCCAGCATCGCCTGTGCAGACTCATGGTCCGTCTGTTCCCGCCCATGATGGCGGGCCAGGAAGACCAATTCAAGGTCTGACTCATCTACCATTTTTGCCATTATTCTGTAACTTTTGGTTGCGGCCGAATGCCACACATCTGAAATCTCAGTCATCATCCAGTCATGTTGTTGTGTTAATCGTTTCACCATGGGCCCCAATTGGCGGGGCTCATGGCCTGGCGACACAGCCAGTGACAGGCAAACCTTCCTCACTCATTCGATACCATTGCTCTTGCTTCGGCGACAACTATACATATGCTGCCACCCCCTCGGGGCCCACAAAGATGCATGGTGATTGTAATGTCCAATCATCTCCCTCAATTTCTTCAAACGCATCTCTATATATCTCATCTGATTCTCTATCATAATATAGAGTGCAATGCAATGGATCCACTGGGGGGTGGTACGGTGCCAATGCCTGGATCCATGGTTTCCACAGGAGGTACGTGGAGTAGACACCTCTCCCAAACGGAGTCTCAGGATTCAATCTCGCCCAGTAGATTCGTGCCGTTTCTGGTACTGTGGGGAGTGGTGCCATCAACCACTGACCCTGAGGTGTCACAGGCTGGGAGCATTCCAGAACCTGTCCGTCAGGAAATGTCACTGTAAGTCCCTTCTCGCCGCACAGAATCTGGGCTCTCAATGCTGACATGTCTCTGCCCATCAAGTTGATGGGTGTGTCCATTGCATGAACATATGAATGATATAGTTTCTGTCCGGTGTTTGTGATTTCCGTTTTCAATGGTCGAGTGAAGGGCAGAGTCTGAGGACGTCCCGAGAAGCCGACCAACGTTGTAACTCGTTTCGACAACGCTGTACTTGGCCGTGGCATGTTGATCGATGAATGTGTTGCTCCAGTGTCCATCAACATCTGGACCGGAGTGTCTGCCACTGTCAACCGAAGCATTGGCTCTGCCTGGCCTGTGCTTCCCGAGCTTCCCAGGCCCCACTATTCGTCCGGGCCGTACCACGGGTCGGCTTGGTAATACTGCCCATGTGGATTCGGCTGTGGCCCCGGGCGGGGCTGCTGTGGTCCACTTTGGTGTGGTGGCCCTGCTTGCTGGTTCTGCTGCTCCGCCCCTGCTGGTGGTGGGTTGCCATTACAATCTCGCGCCCAGTGATCAGGGGCCCCGCAGTTGAAGCAAGTCCCTGGAGCGAACCAATTCCGCCCCAGTCCTGGGAGGGCGCCTTAACCTCGCCCTCTGTATCCACCACGGAACCCTTGGCCTCAGCCCCGTCCAGCCCCCACTGGAGTCTGATACATCTGTTTTTGTTTAACCTTTTCTTGTTTTGCCTCACCATGCAACTTTGCCAACTGTAATTTAACCAAACTAGTCGCCAGAGCGTCAGTTTCCTTTTGATCTTTATTTGCTTTTTCCATGTAGATGCGGCAATGGTGTATCAAATGCCTCTTGAATCTCGGTTCCGGACAGACCAAATGTCCAGATCAACTCTCATGATCGCTTGCACCTCATTTGGGAGGCCGTTCAGCATCGCCGTCCTGAACATCATCTTAGCTTCAGGGTAGTTGCCTGGGTGTTTACCTGTGGTCTCAATCCACATTCATTTTAAAGATATTAATTTCATTCTTTAACATCTACATTGGTTGTTGACAAAGTACACAAATAAACAACATACTTTCTCCATGGCCAGATGCATGCAACACAGTGGCTCACCCTGCAAAGGCCAAATAGATCTTTTTAAATCAACACAATGCAGCATAATTTTGGGAGTGTTCTATATAAATTGCCAACTAATCTCTCATCTCTTCTCACAAATACCATATTGTTAAAGTTAACAAAACCGCAACCCTGATGGCCACCTAACATGCAATAACGTATTACTACATACGATTACATTATCATTTAATTTGACACATCTTTCCAAATTGCTTTTGTTTTGCGTTGCAAATCAGATAGACTACAGTCTAATAAATTCTTTTTATTTACCTATTTTAGCCAATTTCATCCTTTTAACACATAACACTGACAGCACACAGACAACACAAAAAACAGCAAAGACACAGCTCACAAACAATAAAAACAAATAATGCTGCGCTAACGTCATAGAGGATGACGTTTTGGTTATATTTTTTCATCAGTGCCTTTTATCCTTTATGCAAATGTGCATCACTCTTCTTCAAACCTTCTCTGAAAAACTCACACTTTCTCTGCCTCACCCGCAGCCATAGCACCCCCCGTGTGAGGGGGGACGTGGCATCAATGTTGATTGCCCACAGGCTGGCCTTTTCCTGCAACAATCATGATGCCGGCCCACCACACACACACACGAGCATAGCACAGACCCATGACTACGCGCAAGCGCAGGCACGCTCCTCAATCTCACCCTCTCAAAGGGCAGGCCTACTTTACTGTTCCCCTTCATCATGTTCACATTCAACATCTTTCACTGTCTTCTACACAACATTTGTTGTCTATTATTCTCATCCTATCAGGCCACCTTTCTAGTCACTTTCTGTCACACACTTTATAGTCTCTACTGCCACACATCTTATTTTCTCTACTGCCACACCTCGATCATCTTAGTTTCTCCAACCAACTTAAACATACTCATCGTCTACTTCTCAACTTCCCTATTATCGCTCAACAGGCTCCTGAACATTCTCCATGACTAATTTCTTCCATAGGACACACATCTCACTCACACACCCACACATACACACACACACGAGGATCCTCTGCGCGCCCACGCACGCACACACACCCTACACACACGTTTGGCGCACAACATAAAAGACCACAAAGACCACACTAAGAACACCTTTTTGCTCATCTTACTTGTCTGATTTATTCTCTATTTTACTTTTAGACGCTTTTTGTAATTCTTTTCCTTTTATTTTGCAAATTTTAACTTCAGTGTTTCTCTCTTACTTTTTCCTTTAACGCGAATATCTCCTGTACATTTAAGATAATTTCCGTTTCTTCTTTTTTTTTTTTTTTTTCTCAGCCAGGTTCCCATTCTGTTACATGGGTTTGATCCGTTTATCTAGATTTTTATTTCAATCAGGATCCTGCCTTTCACTTATTTCTTACTTTTTCTTCCATTAATTTGAAGGGACCCTTAATTTGAAGGGACCCGAGACCATTATCCCACTTCCTCTTATCCGCCATCTTTAAATCCACTCGTGTGTCTCCCAACCACTTTTTACGCAGAACAATTTTAGTTTCCACACTCACACTCACACTGATACGTAAATCCCAGATTTTAAACCGTATCGTAACCACGAATAGTTCCAAACTATTCTAGTAGGTAAATCCCAGATTTTATACCCTACTAAGTCCACACTTGTACTGATACGTAAATCCCAGATTTTAAACCGTATAGTAACCGCAAATAGTTCCAAACTATTCTAGTAGGTAAATCCCAGATTTTATACCCTACTACACACTTTCACTGTTCCGCTCATCCTTCCTCTTGTAATTTAGCGTTGTCAATGTGCAGAATTTGAAAAGGAATCTGCTTACCTTATCTCACTGTGGGCCCAAGAGGAAAGACGGTCGGACGTGTGGCGTCTTTATCAGGTCGTCACCTGGTGTGGACGTGGGTCCCAGACCCCGAGTCCCAGACTCTTGTGGTTACCGAAGTCCCAGACTTCCTTAGAGTCCCAGACTCTTTTACCTCTCTTGCATCACGTCGGGGTCACCATAATTTGTTGGAATATATTTCTAATTTAACTTGAACGCGAGTTACTAATCTGACTCCAATTTGTGACCTTACCCAACTGCCACTCTTCCAACAATTTGCGCGCTCGTTCTGCAATAGAAAGGTATCAGGAAGCTGGCATTTTCACACACGAGTGGATTTATTCCTAACACACAAATCTAATACATCACCTGGGTCTCGGGTCCCTCTCAATACACCTCTGTACGTCTCTGTTCCCACCAGCAGACGTACTCTACTTCCGAGTTGCCCAGCCATTAGTTATACTACACAATATGCAAATGGCACATCAACAAAGGCATTCTGTCATTATTCTATTGGCTATGTGTACACTGCATTTAACTTTAGCTTGCTCTTATTGGTCTTTCTTCTTCTGCAGAATCATTTGCTCGCTCCTCCTGGTTGTAGTTTTCCATACAGGGTCCCCAGTTGTTATCTACCCGCTGCCCCTGGGTCATCTTGTACTCCTTGCTGCTCCTGCGTCATTGTTTAATCTGGAACATTTCATTCGTGCACATCCTTGCCCACATATCTTGTTTTGTCTCCATCGTCACACACTCAGCACTTTACAGATTCATACTCTCATACACAAGATGTCTAATGAACTACTTTAAGATCAAACTCTTATATTCCTTTAAGACATTGCATTGAATAATTTTGACCAATGGTAGATTGGAAAGTCACCAGGACGACCCCAACGAGAAGCACTTACTGCTTTCAGAACACAAGTGAGTGCTTAGGTTTGAGTAATCCCTCCGACATATTTAGCTTGGTTCGGGTCAAGACATTACATTGAACAATTTTGACTATTGGTCGTTTGGGAAGTCACCAAGACTACCCCAACGAGAAGAACTTACAGCTTTCAGAAACCAGTTGAGTGCTTAGGTTTGAGTCATCTTGCTGACAATTTAGCTTTGTTGGGGTCAATACGTTGCATTGAACAATTTTGACCAATGGAAGATTGGAAAGTCACCAGGACTACCCCAACGAGAAGCACTTACTGCAGTGGGTGCTTAGGTTTGAATGTATTGCGGTTAATGAATGGCTCTAATCGTTTTCAGTTCATGCAATCGTTAACAGTGTGAGCAGCCGTTTTCTGAGAAATCCACTGCCGCGACAACCCCAAAAGGAAGCACTTGTGAGAAGAAAAACTTTGGTGTTTCAATTTGAGGTCGTCACAAAGTGACTACGT
Source organism: Syngnathus leptorhynchus (assembly GCF_054491065.1). NCBI lineage: Eukaryota > Metazoa > Chordata > Actinopteri > Syngnathiformes > Syngnathidae > Syngnathus > Syngnathus leptorhynchus. The sequence goes on along the minus strand of NC_141201.1, from coordinate 15,971,809 downwards.
GAACATTTTTCAGCAATGCAAAAGCAGCAAATATCATCCAGGAATTGAGTTCCCACCATGTCCCAAGTGCCAGGAACCTAATGTGTGTGCAGCAACATTACCCCAACAAAAGCACTTACTGCATTAAAATTCCCAGTCAGTACAATTGTTTGGGGTGTGTTAATGACCAAGAACGTCATGCTATTGCAAATGGATGCTGAAACTCCTGAGAATAGGTTCTGGAACAGGGATATCGTCAAGGCCTCCATTTGACATGGTCATGATTTGATAGCATCAACTTTTGAAAAGACAGTTTGAAAAGTTCAAAGAATACCCCAATGAGAAGCACTTACTGCTTTCAGAACACAAATGAGTGCTTAAGTTTGCGTAATCTTGCTGACATATTAGCATGCTCAAGTTGGTTGAGGTCAAGACATTAAATTGAGCAATCGTGACCGACACTAGAAAGAAGAACCAACAGAACTACCCCCATGAGAAATTATTAAATCCATCAATCGAATTCTTTGTCCTTTATGTAAACAACGACGCGTGTGCGGCGCGCCGCTGACATTGGACTCGTCATTTATTTGCAGTTCAAATTATTCCACAGGCCAATAAAATGATATATAAACTATATATCAAATAACTATTATATAAACAACCATTTTATCAAACCATCTGTATCACTCAGAATCATTGAATCCATCTGAATCTTTGTCTTGTCACAAACAGCTGTTGACATCAGACTAGATATTTCAAATAAATGTATTATAAACAAAAATTTAACAAACCATCCGTGTCACTCCAAATCATTAAATCCATCGGAATCTTACTCCGCTGTGTCACTTAAAAAAAAAAAAAAACGGTTAACGTCAGCCTCGTTGTCAGTTATGGGTCCAATTATTCCACAGATCTGCGTATATAACTATATTGTAGCATTACCAGAGTACCAGTCAATATGTGGGTTTGGTAATCGGCTCTTTATTTTATAAAACAAGACCTCAACATATGAGCCAACGCAGTGCTATAAGCAAGCGCCCTGGATCGTGCCGCCCCCCCACCTTCACGGCCTTGCTAGTTACTCGGAAACTACTGAGATCTAACAACAAAGATGTTGCTACTCTAAATAAACTATTCCCATCCGTGAGTCGTCACCTTATCGTGGTGGAGGGGTTTGCGTGCCCCTATGATCCTAAGAGCCATGTTGTCTGGGGCTTCTTGCCCCTGTTAGGGTCACCCATCGCAAAAGGGTCCTAGGTGAGGGGCCAGACAAAGCACGGCTCACCAAAGCCCCTTATGATGATAAACAAAAATGGACTCAGTTTTCCCTCGCCCGGACGCGGGTCACCGGGGCCCCTCTCTGGACCCAGGCCTGGTGGCCGGGCCTTCGCCCATGGGTTCCGGCTGGGCATAGCCCGAAAAGAAAATCGTTGGTCCCCCTTCCCATGGGCACACCACCTGTAAGAGGGGCCAAAGGGGTCGGGTGCAAAGTGAGCTGGGCGGCGGCCAAAGGCAGGGACCTTGGCGGTCTGATCCCCGGCTGCAGAGGCTGGCTCTAGGGACATGGAATGTCACTTCTCTAGCTGGAAAGGAGCCCGAGCTGTTGTGTGAGGCAGAAAAGTTCCGACTAGACATAGTCGGACTTGCCTCCACACATACCGTAATTTTCGGACTATAAGTCGCAGTTTTTGTCATAGTTTGGGTGGGGGGGCGACTTATACTCAGGAGCGACTTACATGTAATTTTTTTCAAAAATGTTCAAAATTCAAAAGTCCGCGATGTAGTGAAACTGCGAAAAACGAACCGCGATGTAGCAAGGGATTACTGTCATTTGAACTGCAAGTGACGTCACCCGTGCCGCGCGGGGCTTGTTTACATAAAAGACAAAGGATTTGATCACGGGATGACGAAGATGACGAAGGGCCCCACGTACTACCGGCATCATTAACGGCTTTGTTTGTAAGTGACACGGAGAACAAAGAGTTTGAAGGATTTAATGATTTGGAGTGACACAGAAGGTTTGAAAAACTATGATGGCTTTTACGCACGCCCGGTCCTTCTCGACGGGAGCTCTCTTTCACTTTCGTGGATGAAAGTTGGGGGCCGGCGCTCGGCCGGGTGGCTGTCCGGGGACGGTGGATGGGGCTCGGACATGGCTTTTAAGCACACCCGGTCCTATTTATGAAGCTCTCTTCCACCTCCGTTGCTGGATGTTCAGTAGTTGTTGGCTCGTTGAACTCTTGTTTTGTTAAATAAAGAGCCGTTTACCAAACCCACGTCTTTCTTGGTATTTTGTTAACGCTACAACATAGTTATGTACGAGATCGCTGCAGCCCACGTCGACATGCAGCCGTTGTTGACATGAAGAACGAGGAATTTGATCGATGGATTTAATGATTTGGAGTGACACAGCTGGTTTGATAATGTTGTTGTAATATTATAGTTATTTAAAATATACTATATTTACCGTTATATGGGTCTGTGGTATAATTAGAAAAGCAATTTGCAACGGGTCCGACGTCAGCATATGCAGCACATAGGCAGCATTGTTTACATAAAGCACGATCGATAGATTTAATGAATTGGAGCGACACATATGGTTTGATAATATTGTTACTATAGGATAGTTATTTAAAATATACTTTATACTATATCGTTATATGGGTCTGTGAAATAATTAGAAATGCAAATCACGACGAATCCGAGGGCGAGCGTACTCTGCATTGTTTACCTAATAGACGATCGATGGATTTAATGATATGGAGTGACACAGATGGTTTGATAATGTTGTTGTAATATGATAGTTATTCGAAATATACTTTATATATCGTTATATGGATCTGTGGTATAATTAGAAATGCAAACAAATAAACAAATAGTCTGATGTCAGCATATGCAGCGCATACGCGTACTGCAGCATTGTTTACAATGTAAACTTTACATAAAGCACATCGATGGATTTAATGAATTGGAGTGACACAGATGGTTTGATAAACGTGTTATTTATGTAATACTCACTTGAATAACTCTGAATGTTACGTCAGGCCCGTTCTCAGCTCCTCGTTTGTGTATGTTACGTTAGCATACCGTATCGTTTAACCTGTTGTTGCTGGTTCATGTCTGTTCTTGGTGTTGGATTTTGACAAATACATTTGCCCTAAAAGTGCGACTTATACTCCGGAGCGACTTATATATGTTTTTTTTCACTTTATTGTGCATTCTATGGCTGGTGCGACTTATACTCCGGAGCGACTAATAGTCCCAAAATTACGGTAGTTTGGGCTGTGGTACAAGCCCTCTAGAGAGGGGCAGGACTCTCTTCCACTCTGGAGTTGCCCACGGTGAGAGGCGTCGAGCAGGTGTTGGCATACTTATTGCCCCCCCGGCTGGGCGCCTGCACATTGGGGTTCACCCCGGTGAGCGAGAGGGTAGCCTCCCTCTGCCTTCGGGTGGGGGGACGGGTGCTGACTGTTGTTTGTGTCTATGCACCGAACGGCAGCTCAGAGTACCCACCCTTTTTGGAGTCCTTGGAGGAAGTGCTGGAGAGCGCTCCTTCAGGGGACTCCATCGTTCTACTGGGTGACTTCAATGCTCACGTGGGCAATGACAGTGAGACCTGGAAGGGCGTGATTGGGAGGAACGGCCCCCCCGATCTGAACCAGAGCGGTGTTCTATTGTTGGACTTCTGTGCTCGACACGGATTTTCTATAATGAACACCATGTTCAAACATAAGGGTGTCCATGTGTGCACTTTGCACCAGGACACCCTAGGCTGCAGTTCGTTGATCGACTTTGTAGTCGTGTCATCGGATTTGCGGCCGCATGTTTTGGACACTGAAGAAGAGAGGGGCGAGCTGTCAACTGATCACCACCTGGTGGTGGGTTGGCTCTGATGGTGGGGGAAGATGCCGGTCCGACCTGGTAGGCCCAAACCCTCTGTGAGGGTCTGCTGGGAACATCTGGTAGAATCCCCTGTCAGGAAGAGCTTCAAGTCCCACCTCCGGCAGAGCTTTTCCCACGTCCCTGGGGAGGCGGGGGACATTGAGGCGTGTCCCTCGGGAGGTTCTGTGGAGGGTGATTCGGGAGTACGGGGTCCCGAGCCAATTGATCAGGGCGGTTCGGTCCCTGTATCATCAAATGCTGCATTTCCGGCAGTAAGTCGGATTCGTTCCCAGTGAGGGTTGGACTCCGCCAAGGCTGCCCTTTGTCACCGATTCTGTTCATAATTTTTATGGACAGAATTTCTAGGCGCAGCCGAGGCGTCGAGGGGTTCCGGTTTGGGAACCTCAGCATCGCGTCACTGCTTTTTGCAGATGACGTGGTGCTGTTGGCTTCTTCAGGCCGTTATCTCCAGCTCTCACTGGAGCGGTTTGCAGCAGAGTGTGAAGCTGTTGGGATGAGGGTCACAACCTCCAAATCCGAGTCCATGGTCCTCGGTCGGAAAAGGGTGGATGCCCTCTCCGGATCGAGGATGAGATCCTGCCCCAAGTGGAGGAGTTCAAGTATATTGGGGTCTTGTTCACGAGTGAGGGCAGGATGGAGCGCGAGATTGACAGGCGGATCGGTGTAGCGTTGGCAGTAATGCGGACTCTGTACCGGTCCGCTGTGGTGAAGAGAGAGCTGAGCCAAATGGCAAAGCTCTCGATTTACCGGTCGATCTACGCTCCTACCCTCACCTATGGTCACGAGCTATGGGTCGTGACCGAAAGAACGAGATCCAGGTTACAAGCGGCCGAAATGAGTTTCCTCCGCAGGGTGTCCGGGCTCTCCCTTAGAGATAGGGTGAGAAGCTTGGTCATCCGGGAGAGACTCGGAGTAGAGCCGCTGCTCCTCCACGTTGAGAGGAGCCATATGAGGTGGCTCGGGCATCTCATCAGGATGCCTCCTGGACGCCTCCCTGGGGAGGTGTTCCGGGCATGTCCCACCGGTAGGAGACCCCGGGGACGACCCAGGACGCGCTGGAGAGACTATGTCTCTCAGTTGGCCTGGGAATGCCTTGCAATCCCCTGGGATGAGCTGGATGAAGTTGCTGGGGAGAGGGAAGTCTGGGAGTCCCTCCTAAAGCTGCTGCCCCCGCGACCCGACCCCGGATAAGCGGAAGAAGATGGATGGACGGATGGATGGATGGATGACAAGTTTATCAAACCATCTGTGTCACTCCAAATCATAAAATCTCCTGATGCCGGAAGTCAGTGAATGGAACTCATATTCAGTGAAGCTCCAATTATTCCACAGCCATAGTGCGCCCTCATGCGGTTTAAAGTGAAAATAACATGTCAAGTGATCAACTATACTAGTAAGTCAGTAAGGTGTTAATGATCAAGTAAAAACTCCTGAGTATAAGTCGGGCCCCCCACCCAAACTATGAAAAAAAACGCGACTTATAGTCCAAAATCTACGGTATGAAATATGATTAACCTAGAATCCAGTTTTCTTCAATGTTTCAAACCAGAACCTCTTGTGTATTTTCAAATTTCAGATGGCTGGATGTGAATGTGGCCAATCTGACATGTACCAGGTATTGGGTCCATTACCTTCAGGTCATCCAGGAGTCTATATGGCCAGGAGGAGTTTTGCCCACCTCACCTCAAATAGAACGAAGTCACCAGCAGAAGGACAACACCAAGAATCAAGCCTTGTATTGTCTTATGAATCTTCTGCCAGGTACGCAATTTGAGTTTTACTATAGTGGAAGCACTAAGGTCGAATGGAATCAATCCAAATACTGCAAAATAACAGTTGCAACACTGTCACTTGCATGTTTTCACCGCAGTGATGTGTGGATGAGGCTCTGTTGCTTGGCTATGATTTTTATGAGCTCATTTCAAATAGTTTTGTTTCGGTACAAACTGATTATTAGATGTGATATTTGGAATTTTTGCACATACCGTATTGGCGTGAATATAAGATGGTGGTTTTTTGCATTGAAATAAGACTGAAAAAGTGGGGGTTGTCATACATTCGGGGGTCTAGACATTATACCCATTCACAACGCTAGATGGCGCCAGATATCTTTAAAGCAAATGCCAAAGCGAACCCCTGTCACGAAGAATAAAAATAAAAATAGCAGTAGCATAAAGAAGAAAAATAAAAAATAGCGGTAGGAAAGAAAAGAGTAGAAAATAAGAGAAGAAATAACAGAAAATGGAGAAACACTAGGTTTATTTGCATTTAAAAAAACAGAAGCTATTCATTTACAAATGTGATTGCACTTTAGTTTACATATTTAAATGTTCAGATATTAAGATGTGATAGACAGTTTTTGCATGATTTGAATGAGGCAAAATAACATGCTTTTTCTCTCAAATATATTATAATAATTTATTTCAGATGTACTGTTATTATTTTCTGTATAAAAATTGAATTTGGTCTTTTTTCAAACTTGAGTCTTGAAAAAGAGATGGTCGTCTTATAATCAGGGTCATATTATATTCGGGCCCATACAGTACTGATTGTTTTTTTAATCCAACAGCCATTGAGATTGATGTAAAACTTCAGAGACCTTTATTTTTATTTTTATATGCAATTCTGAACGCTCTATTCGAGATGCTGTTGACACCCTGCACTTTTTGATTTTGGTAGAATTTAAAAGACCGCTAACAATTTTTCAATAACAAACCCCGTTTAGGTATTTTGTTTGCTCATGTTGCGTGTTGTGCGGGATGTCCGTTGTTGAGCCAGGAAAGCAAAGGTGTGGAGTTTGGAGTTGATTCTTTATTGGCAAGATCTTGTTTAATGGCGGTCAATACACAAGGCACGGCAGCAGATGAAACAACAACTCCTGTCTCCAGGTCAGCTTGTTTTATACTGTCCGGAAAGGCGGGAACTTGTCACATGACCATTTCGTACCTGAGGCGGGAACTTGTCACATGACCATTTCGTACCTGAGAATGGGGGGCTTTAAGTCTGTCCTTAAATAAAGCGCACCGGACTATAAACCGCACCATTAATGCATCATGTCAGATTTTTAATCCAAATCAAATCATTCCCCATTTTATCTTTTTTATTTCAACTTTAGATGCAACAAATTACAAACTAATGATCCTTAGTCTTTTTGATTCATGATTCATAGTCTTCAGCGGGCCACTTATGATTGATTTCATGACACAATGCTTCGGGCTAGTTTAAATTTAGGAATTTGGTCCATATATAAGGCGCACCGGACTATAAGGCGCAGTGTCGGCTTTCGAGAAAATTATAGGTTTTTAGGTGCGCCTTATCGTCCGGAAAATACGGTAAGTAAAAATAGTAATTGCCCCTTAATGCTCTTTTTACAAAATGCCTTTTTACAACCCTTCTCAGACATTTCCAACATTCAAGAGCTTTCATAGATTTATTCTGGAGCTATTTTTGACCACTTTAAAATAGTTAAAAATAACAGTTGATGTGGAGACAGTACAGTTGCATTGATTTGTGAGGAAACCAAGTGCATGTACTAACATAAAGAAATACACTATTCTGACGCTAATATCAGTCTGACGTCGCAGTTTTCAGCCTAAATGTGGATGGGCCAAAGTCTGCTAAACCATCAGGAAATATACATTTTTAAATCAAGTAAGTTATAACTATTAACCCTTAAGTGCCACTGTTTGAACTATTAGAGAAGAACTTTTACAAAACAAATATACCGTAATTTTCGGACTATAAGTCGCTCTGGAGTATAAGTCGCACCAGCCATAAAATGCACAATAAAGTGAAAAAAAACATATATAAGTCGCACCGGAGTATAAGTCGCACTTTTGGGGCAAATTTATTTGTCAAAATCCAACACCAAGAACAGACATGAACCAGCAACAACAGGGTAAACGATATGATATGCTAACGTGACATATACACAAACGAGAAGCTGAGAACGGGCCTGACGTAACATTCAGAGTTATTCAAATAAGTATTAGTCAAGTCAAGTCAAGTCAAGTTTATTTGTATAGCCCTAAATCACAAGCAGTCTCAAAGGGCTTCACATAGACAATCAATTGACAATAATTCTCAAAGCATCCCCTGATCTTAGGCTCCCAAAAGGGCAAGGAAAAACTCAAAAAACCCCTACAAGGGGAAAAATGAGAAACCTTGAGAAGGGACCACAGATGGAAGGATCCCCCTTTCAGGATCACCAGGCTGCAATGGATGCAAAGAGGGCACATAAAATACATCATATGGAAACCAAAAAGTGGATGCCCAGGCCAAAGCCAAGAGCTGTCGGAGGTGCCTTCGATTGTCCTGGCAGTGTCCTCCAGGAGGGTATTCCACTGCAGTTCCCTCATGGTGAATTGGTCCACGAGAATCTAGATAGCCATCGTCAGCATGGGTGTCACCTAACCACCTCCCCAGCCGGGGAGGGGTGGGGTCGTGGGGTCGGGGAGAGGTTAAAGGCCACATCATAGAAATACGTCTTTAAACGTGTCTTAAATGTTTCTACTGAGGTAGCAGTTCTAATATCCATTGGCAGGGCATTCCAGAGCTCTGGAGCCCGAATGGAAAATGCTCTAGCCCCTGCAGACATTTTCTTGGCCCTCTGTGTCACTAAAAAACTAGCGTTTTGCGAACGAAGGTTACGAGACGGAACATAAGGAACAACTAAGTCGACGAGATATGAAGGCGCTAAGCCATGCAATGATTTATAGGTTAACAAAAGAACTTTGAAGTCACATCTTAAATGGACCGGGAGCCAATGTAAATTGGCTAATATTGGGGTAATGTGATCAAATTTTCTTGTCCGTGAGAGCAGCCTCGCAGCAGCATTTTGCACTAACTGTAGACTTTTGATGCTGGACTTGGGAAGACCAGAGAATAATGCATTACAGTAGTCCAGGCGCGACGTGATAAATGCATGTATAATAATTTCGGCATCACTGGTCGAGAGGATTGGGCGAATCTTAGCAATATTACGAAGGTGAAAAAATGCTATTCTGGTTATATTTTTAATATGCTGTTGAAAGGAGAGCGTTTGGTCAAATATTACCCCGAGATTAGTTACAGTATCACTCTGAGTGATAATACGGCTATCCAGAGTTATAGCGGTTTCCTTAAATAAATGTTGATAACGAGCTGGACCAATTATCAACATCTCAGTTTTATCTGGGTTCAGACGAAGGAAGTTGAGAGACATCCATTGCTTGATCTCTGCAAGGCATGCCTCAAGATTACAACAGTCCCGCGGATCTGTCATTGATAATGGCATATATAATTGGGTGTCATCCGCATAACATTGAAAACTAACATTATATTTACGTATTATGTCCCCAAGCGGAGTCATATAAATATTAAATAGAAGTGGTCCTAGCACCGATCCCTGTGGGACACCACACGTAACTTTATAGAGCTCAGAGGACGCATTGCCATGGACCACTCGGTGCGTCCTGTCTGATAGATACGAACGAAACCAGTCTAGTGCTGACCCCGAAATACCAACACAACCTTTAAGACGCTCTAACAAAATATTGAAGTCAACAGTGTCAAAGGCAGCACTAAGATCTAGTAGTAACAATACCGACGAAGTATTTGAATCCATAGCTAAGAGGAGATCATTAGTCACTTTAGCAAGTGCTGTCTCAGTGGAATGATTAGCTTTAAACCCAGACTGAAAAGATTCATATCGATTATTAGCGACCATGTAATCAACCATGTATCATATTACAAAATAACACGTTTATTAAACCATCTGTGTCACTCCAATTCATTAAATTCATCGATCGTCTTTTATGTAAACAATGCAGCGTATGCGCCGCTCACATCGGACTCGTTGTAAGTTGCATTTTTAATTATTCCACAGACCCATATAACGATATATAAAGTATATTTCAAATAACTATCATATAACAACAATATTATCAAACCATCTGTGTTACTCCTAATCATTAAATCCATCGATCAAATTCCTTGTCCTTTATGTCAACGCTGCGCAAAACAAGAGTTCAACGAGCCAACAACTACTGAACTGTAACGATAAAAACATATACAAGTTGCTACACAAAATAAAATATATCAAATAACTATAACATAAATACGTTTTTCAAACCTTGTGTCACTCCAAATCATTAAATCCTTCAAACGTGGGGCCCTTCGTCATCCCGTGATGGAATCCTTTATGTAAACAACCGCCGCGCGGCACTGGTGACGTCACTTGCAGTTCAAATGACAGTAATCCCTTGCTACACGCCGTTTGTTTAATCGTGGTTTCACTACATAGCGGATTTTTGAATTTTGAAAATTTGTGGAAAAAATCACATATAAGTCGCTCCTGAGTATAAGTCGCCCCCCCCCCCCCACCCAAACAAACGCGACTTGTAGTACGAAAATTAAGGCAAGTGAAAGATTGACATCTGTTAGTCTGAAACATTTCAAAACTTTATTTAATGTAAAAAGTGTTAGCAAGCTAATCATTTGATTCCAATTTTGACCTTCTGACCAGGAAGATACCATTTAACACTCGTGTCCAAAAACGTGTCAAGGGGAGCATTTTCTCACTTGGGTAACTTTGAATTGCTTAATTCAAACTTTCTTGCAATTCGCTAATGCTGAAAAACTAATATACTGGTTCATGACCACTAGGCTTACTTTCGTGCTCTCTTCGTAGGCTGCTCCAGTATGTCTTTAGATAAGAATCTTCAACTGGCATGGCAGACATTGCTAAACGTGGTAAAACGTAATTGGGAATAATTTTGTTCATACTCAGTAATACACAAGTGAAGGAAATAAACAAGTCATTTAAAACGGCATATTTCCCCACCTTGTAAATCAATTGGTGATTGTTTTTTTTTAAACTTTATCAGTGATAGACCACATAAATCCTGAATGTGTCAAATCTGCTGTAGTCAACACCACTGTTTTTTTCATAGCCAACCCCAAATCACAAGTGTACACAAGGAACGGTGGCTTCCCATACTTTGATATAAAAATAATTTAGGCAGTCAATTTTATTTCCTTTCCTTGACTTTGTGTTCACAGACATAGTCACAGATTTGCTCGGCTCCGAGAAGTACAAACTCAGTTGGGAGTCTGTCTTTGATTCCTTCCAAAACCCCTATATTAACAGGTAAGTGTGGACCACTCACTGTATACTGTGGACGATGAGGTAAATGCGAACTTCATGATGACCTAAGTACTGAATAATTCGATAAACGGCTCATGTGAATTAAAGTTTAATGATCTGATTCTAGTTATTCAGTAGTCAATTGCTGTTCCCATTACTAATTAAACTCCTGTATTCTGTTTTATTAGACATCTGGTTTACAGCATCTGTGACCTTTTAGTGGAGTTTTTGGTTCCTGAATTACCAGAACAAAGCTTTCAAAGTAGTTTGATGCAGAGCCTTTCCAAAAACCCGGAAAAACTCGTGGCATGAGAAGACAACCCAAATGAACTGTTACACATCTTGCCCCCACTCATGGTTTCCCAAACCTTTTCAGTTCAAGATGCACACTGGAAATTCAATTCCCGCTCAGAACCCAAACCCACTCAAATATAATCATGTGCTGGCTTAACATCAACATATTGTTCTTAACCCGATAATAAATGATCCAGCGAGCTTGAGCTATATCATACGCATTTTGCCAAATTTGTGTGTGTTTACTTGACAATCAACAATGTAGTTTACATTATTTTACACTGACAGTTGCTCAGTAATAATAATAATAATAATAATAATAATAATAATAATAATAATAATAAATACAAAAATAACTGAATCTGGTTTGTTGGGTTCCTACTCCATAGGTTTGGTAAATCATACCCTCATACAAGGTCAAAGTCAGTGTTACACAAAAATAGCAACAATGTTCTTTCCAGAGAACAATAAAAAATTCTTTCTGGTTAGTGTCAGGATGTTTTTTCTGATGAAGTGGTTTTTTCTTTTCCTTTTTTTTGCCTTATAACTGCTGTGCAGAATCCTAATTTAAGTGAATTAAAGTACCCATATCCAGCTAGTGACTACTGATCGTGTGTTTGATTATAATAATGTTATATGGTGTCACTTGACATATTATTATTACATTACATTATTTACATATTAACATAAAGAAAAACTGCAATTTATGACCAATGTTTCTAATTGCATCTAATCTCACAGGAAGTAAGAACATGGAATACCCTGATTACAATAGCACTGCGTGTGATCATGTCGTTAAAAAATCAACTGAAGAGTTGAATGTTCATGTACATGTACAGGTGTGCAGAACATTTTTGTCATAGCTTTGCTGCAGGTGATGCGATGTTTGGAATGCCAAAATGCACACTTTTGTGTGCCATATATACACTTTAATGTATTAATTCCACTTTGTCAAATGAAAATCCTCATCACAGAGTCCCTTGGCCCCCAGAAGCCACAAGATGTGGCAAAACAATTTATTATGTTAGCTAACAACTAAAACACTGAGATTAATTTTTCAGTAAACAAAAAAAATCTGCAAATGTAAATTCGCACTTTCACAGGAGTAATATAAACAACAACGAGATCATTGAAGATCTTCATCCATTTGTTTTCTTTGATTAACCAACCGAAACAGAACAGCAGACCACTAAATATGGGTGTGTCTAACTTGACAACAATTACAGAAAATGTCCTTTGTTGCATCATAATGCTGTTTGATGTCAAATTGACAAGGGCTTTAAAATTAGTTATGAGGTCAACGTGTGTTTACCCATTTTGCCTAAAGCTCAGGGTCAGGTCTATCACCACAAAAATTATTTGGGGATAAGTACTCTCAATGAGTACAAACTCCAATTTATGACCCTTCGGATTGAATAAAGCAGTAATGCCAATGTATTGTGTTTTGATCTGATGTGTGAACATGAAAAGAAATTTCAAAACAATCAAAGATACATATTGAACCCTGCACTTTGGATAAGATCACCTTTGCAGAAGAGGTTTAGTTTGGCAGGCATACTGATTTGTTTTGCTTCATCTGCTTCCATAATTACACATGAGCAAATGTTAGCAAGTGGTCCTAATATAGACAAGAGAGAGCTGAAAAGCGCAACCGTACCAGTAAAAGTCTCTCGTGCACGTGATGAGCTCAGATTCCAGGAAAACTATTCATAGAGATGTGTCTGACAGGTCAGGAGGTATGTCGCTGTACTGTGGTCCCATTGGGAATTGCTGTTTTCTCTCCGGGCTGCTGGAACTTAGGGCTTGTCTGATGATACTTACGGTATATTCATTAATAACCTACATTGTCTGGCATGCTTGGACAGAGGTTACACTTGTCTGTCCGCATCGTCTATTGTACCTTTATGCAGTCTTTTCTGTGCAGTCAGTAAAAAAAATATAGTGGCAAAGAACAAAAGAGAAAGACAGAGTTTATTTGACCTAATAAGTACAGTCAGTGCGAGTAGTGCGTCATGCTGTTGAGCTGTCAAACATTATTTACATTTTAACACTTTGGCTACATGTTTTGAATTGTTAGTCATGCTCACAAAGATTATGAAATGGAAAGTAAAAAGCACTGGATGTTCAAAACCTCCTTAGAATGTCCAGGTGATACAATATGATAAAACCGCAGACTACTTATTAAATGGAGCTGAGGTGTTGCCCAAATAAAATGAGTGCTTACTTTCAAACAAACTATTCTTCTCATCAATGTCATTTCATTATTATTAGCACGGTGTGTTGTAAAACCTTTCAGTCTTGTTTTTAATAAAAGCTTCAGCCTGCACAGGGTGACTGATTTATATGGAAATCACATGTTCTTTATCCTCAATGGGTTATGCAATCCCCTCACGTCGTGTTCTCCCCTCTACACACACACACACACACACACACACACACACACACACACACACACACACACACACACACACACACACACACACACACACACACACACACACACACACACACACACACACACACACACACACACACATACTGTCTGACATGTCTTGCTGTCTGGTTGTTTTCTGAAGGGCCACAACACTTTCATTCTGTTTTCCTGGCCTGAATCTCAGACGACGTGCGTGTTTGTGCAAACTGCCCTTTGAGGACAACGCTTTGGGCACAAAGCCTTCAAAAAGTGTTTCCTTATGTCTGCAAGATGCAGAAATTAGAGCAATGAATCTGTGCAAATGCAAGAAGCATGGCGCCATGTCAATGATTACCAGGCTCAACATAAGCAACCCAAACCTTCTGCTTTTCAAACCTTCTGCATTCAAGGCCTCGGAAAATAATCTGCAAATTCTTCAAAATATCTTGTTTACATTATCATGGAAATTTAAATAAATCAACCATGATATGTGCAAAAAGTGTGTTGAGATGATGTTCTCAAGTTCAGTGAGTTTTACATAGGTAATAATTCGAATACGCTTTGCACCCAATACGGTATATACATTGACTTAATCATAAACCGTCCGTGTATTAAAGCAATCCAGGCATGTTTTGATCCACAGGGCCCTCTTGTGGTTACAATGAGAATGTGATTTAACTGAACGACCTGGTGGAAAAATCTACAGTATTATTTATAATTAGACACTTTAAATACGCACTGCTCTCCAAACTCGTCTTGTATTTGTGGTTATTGTAATTTGCAATGCAGTAGAGCCATTATCATATTACAACAGCTCTTAAATACAATGAATTCAACATAGACTGAGTTTGAAACTGTTGCAAATTGAGCCTTATTGTGTTTGTAAGGCAGCATTTGTTTTTTATGCAGAGTTCTACACTGTTGCAAATTTTTCAAACATAAATATGAGCGATTATGTTAAATACTCAAAGATCACAATTGAGCGTTGTTGTTTTTGAAAGGCATCATTTGTTTTTGTTTTATACAATAACATGCTTATATCTCATCCAATACATGTATTGAATTTGGTCCACAGCGCAAACACTTGAATATCTTATTTATTAGAAATAAAAAATAAAAACGGACACAGCATTAGTACGCTAAGTACACTAATGTGGAGCGGTTCAGTTTTGGGGGTTCCACAGTTCTACAGCCAGGTGGCAATAACACCCAAGTGCTGATTCAGGGATTTTCCTCTCACTCGCCACATGGAGGCGTTGACGATAAATAAACAGAGCGGAGTCAGGACATAACGCAGTGCAGTCCCATTCAATATCATTAACACCACACCACACTGTGTAACACTACAGTTACATGTATCAGTCAGTCACAGTGGGAGTGAACATTGCTCTCTGCCCTGTCTGAGTGATTTGGACCTTTAGGGGAAACTGGAGACATTTAACATTTGCGTCTAACTTCAGGTTTTTTTGTGTCCTTGGTTGTTTAAACTGCAATGCAAACTTGTTTCACGTGTCTCCTAATAAATGTCATGGAAAATTACCTAATCTCAAATACAATTCAGGAAATTTCAGATTTGACCCCCATGGTCTCTGGGTCAGCTGAATTTCTGTAGTTCTCCGTCAAAAAGGACCATTCTGTTTGTTTGGTGTTTCAGAACAAAACACTAATTGCTGATATTTTGACAATATCTACACAACAAACCCATAAATGAAACAATTTACATTTCTGCATCTCCTCCACTACCCATCTGAAATATCCTCATTCCTTCATTCATCTTCCGAATTGCTTTATCCACACAAGGGTTGTGGGCATGCAGTTTTTGGGTAAAGGAATGTAAATTCAAACGTGTATTTTTTTAATCTAATTCATCAAGGACTCAATAAAACAATCAACAGATTACTCAGCTATTAAAACAATAATAAGTTGCAGCCCTACAAGTGTTACAACTTTCCTAGTCTCCCAGGCCGATACAGTAGGATAATGTGATTGGAGCTCTGCTTTTCAAGTCTGAACATGTATGAATGATGTCTAGAGAATTCAGTGAGTGGAGAAATCATAGCGAGTGGAAAGCATTCCCCACTGCAGCTATTCAAAGTCAAGTCAAAGTCCGCTATATTGTCAATTCCTTCACATGCCAGGCACACAAAGAGATCGAAATTACGTTTCCCACCGTCCCACGGTGACTAGACAGTACACAACACTCACACCAAATAGCACAAAGAGTAAAAACGAACAGACAAGAGCAACGAATAAGTAATAAGCAAATAACCCAAATAATAAACAATAAATAAATAAATAAATAAATAAATAGACAAATAAGAGCAGCAAAATGGAGCAAGCGCGCTAATAGCAGACAGCCAGATCATTGCGCAAAAGAACAGGACGTCATGTAGCAGAGGGTGGAGGGGGGAGGGAATTCAGGATCCGGACAGCTTGGAGCACGAAGCTGTCCCTGAGTCTGGTGGTGCGGGAGCGCAGGCATCTGTATCTCTTCCTAGAGGGCAGAAGTACAAACAAAGAGTGAGCGGGGTGACTCTCATCACACGCAATCGCAGCCGCTTTGCGGGTGAGACGGGAGGCGTAAACTTCCTTCAGGGAGGGGAGTGGAGCCCCGATGATTTTACTCGCAGTGGTCACTATGCGCTGCAGGGCATTCATGTTGTACTCAGAGCAGCCACCACCCCACACATTAAACAACTAAACATTAAACAAATGTGCACAGCTGTTTTCAGAACCACAACCTGCCTTCTTTATTTGCACGTTACAATCGACTTCTGCTGTATTTATGATATTATCTTCCTGAGAAATCAGTCTCCATTTGTCAAACTGTTCTAAAAATTGTGACTTTAATAGGACTGCTCATGTTGGAATGATGGTGTTGAGACTTTGTTGCAGACAAGAGTAAAACACCATTAATCAAGCAGAGCAACAAATTAACACATATGTTTACACATGCAGGCTACAATCTAGCTCTCAAAGTCTATGTTTGTTTCAAGAATATTTGAGGATTGCACACACACTTTTCGGCAATTACAAGCAAGCCTGCATTTGGGCTGGGACTGATAGTCCCCCTCCCTTAAACATACTTGAGTTATTTTAAAGTCTCTAATTGTTGATAATTTAGTAAGTGATGGTCAAATTGTGTATAAATGATTATTAGATAATTATCATTATTAATCTGACAGAGCTGCTTTGTAGTACAGAAAAACCTAAAAATGCCTTGAAGGTCCAGTGGTTCTTAATCTTGTTAGAGGTACCGAACCCCACCAGTTTCAGATGTGCATTCACCAAACCCCTCTTTAGTGAAAATTTAAACTACCGTAATTTTCGGACTATGAGTCGCGTTTTTTTCTTTGTTTGGGTGGGGGGGGGGGGGGCGACTTATACTGAGGAGCGACTTTCCAAAATAAAAAAAATAAAATAAGAAGGGAAACCATGATAAACGAACCGCGATGTAGCAAGGGATTGCTATAATTTGAATTTCAAGTGACGTTAGCAGTGCGGCGGTTGTTTACATAAAGGACAAAGATTCGAGGCGAGCGCCTGGTGGCCGGGCCTTCGCTCATGGGGTCCGGTCGGGCATAGCCAGAAACGAAAACGTGGGTCCCCCTTCCAATGGGCTCGCCACCTATAGGAGGGGCCAAAGGGGTCGGGTGCATAGTGAGCTGGGCGGCGGCCAAATGCGGGGACCTTGGCGGTCCGATCCCCGGCTGCAGAGGCTGGCTCTAGGGACATGGAATGTCACCTCTCTGGCTGGAAAGGAGCTCGAGCTGGTGTGTGAGGCAGAAAGGTTCCGACTAGACATAGTCGGACTTGCCTCCACACATAGTTTGGGCTCTGGTACAAGCCCTCTCGAGAGGGGCTGGACTCTCTTCCACTCTGGAGTTGCCCACGGTGAGAGGCGTCGAGCAGGTGTTGGCATACTTATTGCCCCCCGGCTGGGCGCCTGCACATTGGGGTTCACCCCGGTGAGCGAGAGGGTAGCCTCCCTCCGCCTTCGGGTGGGGGGACGGGAAGTGCTGGAGAGCGCTCCTTCTGGGGACTCCATCGTTCTACTGGGTGACTTCAATGCTCACGTGGGCAATGACAGTGAGACCTGGAAGGGCGTGATTGGGAGGAACGGCCCCCCGATCTGAACCCGAGCGGTGTTTTATTATTGGACTTCTCTGCTCGACACGGATTTTCTATAATGAACACCATGTTCAAGCATAAGGGTGTCCATGTGTGCACTTGGCACCAGGACACCCTAGGCCGCAGTTCGTTGATCGACCTTGTAGTCGTGTCATCGGATTTGCGGCCGCATGTTTTGGACACTCGGGTGAAGAGAGGGGCGGAGCTGTCAACTGATCACCACCTGGTGGTGGGTTGGCTCCGATGGTGGGGGAAGATGCCGGTCCGACCTGGCAGACCCAAACGCTCTGTGAGGTCTGCTGGGAACGTCTGGCAGAATCCCCTGTCAGGAAGAGCTTCAACTCCCACCTCCGGCAGAGCTTTTCCCACGTCCCGGGGGAGGCGGGGGACATTGAGTCCGAGTGGACCTTGTTCCGCGCCTCCATTGTTGAGGCAGCCGACCGGAGCTGTGGCCGTAAGGTTGTTGGTGCCTGTCGTGGCGGCAATCCCCGAACCCGCTGGTGGACACCGGCGGTAAGGGATGCCGTCAAGCTGAAGAAGGAGTCCTATAGGGCCTTTTTGGCCTGCGGGACTCCGGAGGCAGCTGACAGGTACCGGATGGCCAAGCGGAACGCGGCTTCGGCGGTTGCTGAGGCAAAAACTCGGGCGTGGGAGGAGTTTGGCGAGGCCATGGAGAATGACTTCCGGACGGCTTCGAGGAAATTCTTGTCCACCATCCGGCGTCTCGGGAAGGGGAAGCAGTGCACGGTCAACACTGTTTACAGTGGAGATGGTGTGCTGCTGACCTCGACTCGGGATGTCGTGAGTCGGTGGGGGGAATACTTTGAAGACCTCCTCAATTCCACCGTCACGCCTTCCATTGTGGAAGCAGGGCCTGAGGACTCTGAGGCGGACTCTCCAATCTTGGAGGTCGAAGTCACTGAGGCAGTTAAAAAACTCCTTGGTGGCAAGGCCCCGGGGGTGGATGAGATCCGCCCGGAGTTCTTAAAGGCTCTGGATGTTGTGGGGCTGTCATGGGTGACACACCTCTACAGCATTGCGTGGACATCGGGGACGGTGCCTCTGGATTGGCAGACTGGGGTGGTGGTTCCCCTCTTTAAGAAGGGGGACCGGAGGGTGTGTTCCAATTACAGGGGAATCACACTCCTCAGCCTCCCTGGTAAGGTCTATTCAGGGGTGCTGGAGAGGAGGATCCGTCGGGAGGTCGAACCTCGGATTCAGGAGGAGCAGTGTGGCTTTCGTCCTGGCCGTGGAACAGTGGACCAGCTCTACACCCTCGGCAGGATCCTTGAGGGTGCATGGGAGTTCGCCCAACCAGTCCACATGTGCTTTGTGGACTTGGAGAAGGCGTTCGACCGTGTCCCTCGGGAGGTTCTCTGGAGGGTGCTTCGGGAGTACGGGGTGCCGAGCCAACTGATAAGGGCGGTTCGTTCCCTGTATCACCGATGCCAGAGTTTGGTCCGCATTTCCGGCAGTAAGTCGGATTCGTTTCCAGTGAGGGTTGGACTCCGCCAAGGCTGCCCTTTGTCACCAATTCTATTCATAATTTTTATGGACAGAATTTCTAGGCGCAGCCGAGGCGTTGAGGGGGTCCGGTTTGGGGACCTCAGCATCGCGTCACTGCTTTTTGCAGATGACGTGGTGCTGTTGGCTTCTTCAGTCCGTGATCTCCAGCTCTCACTGGAGCGGTTCGCAGCCGAGGCGTTGAGGGGGTCCGGTTTGGCGACCTCAGCATCGCGTCACTGCTTTTTGCAGATGACGTGGTGCTGTTGGCTTCTTCAGTCCGTGATCTCCAGCTCTCACTGGAGCGGTTCGCAGCCGAGTGTGAAGCGGTCGGGATGAGGGTCAGCACCTCCAAATCCGAGTCCATGGTCCTCGGTCGGAAAAGGGTGGAATGCCCTCT
This sequence comes from Syngnathus leptorhynchus, assembly GCF_054491065.1. Taxonomy (NCBI): domain Eukaryota; kingdom Metazoa; phylum Chordata; class Actinopteri; order Syngnathiformes; family Syngnathidae; genus Syngnathus; species Syngnathus leptorhynchus. Next base: position 15,952,060 of record NC_141201.1, on the reverse strand, counting down.
CCGGATCGGGGATGAGATCCTGCCCCAAGTGGAGGAGTTCAAGTATCTTGGGGTTTTGTTCACGAGTGAGGGCAGGGAGCGTGAGATCGACAGGCGGATCGGTGCAGCGTCGGCAGTAATGCGGACTCTGTACCGGTCCGTCGTGGTGAAGAGAGAGCTGAGCCAAATGGCAAAGCTCTCGATTTACCGGTCGATCTACGCACCTACCCTCACCTATGGTCACGAGCTATGGGTCGTGACCGAAAGAACGAGATCCAGGATACAAGCGGCTGAAATGAGTTTCCTCCGCAGGGTGTCCGGGCTCTCCCTTAGAGATCGGGTGAGAAGCTCGGTCATCCAGGAGAGACTCGGAGTAGAGCCGCTGCTCCTCCACATTGAGAGGAGCCAGATGAGGTGGCTCGGGCATCTCATCTGGATGCCTCCTGGACGCCTCCCTGGGGAAGTGTTCCGGGCATGTCCCACCGGTTGGAGACCCCGGGGATAACCCAGGACGCGCTGGAGAGACTACGTCTCTCGGCTGACCTGGGAACGCCTTGGGATCCCCCGGGATGAGCTGGAGGAAGTGGCTGGGGAGAGGGAGGTCTGGGAGTCCCACCTAAAGCTGCTGCCCCCGCGACCTGACCCCGGATAAGCGGAAGAAGATGAAGGTGAAGGTGAAGACAAAGATTCGATCACGGGATGACAAAGGGCCCCACGCACTACCGGCATCTTTAGCGGCTTTGTTTGTAAGTGACACGGAGGACGAAGAGTTTGAAGGATTTAATGATTTGGAGTGACACAGGTTTGAAAAACTATTATGGCTTTTACGCACGCCCGGTCCGACGCGACGGAGCTCTCTTTCACCTCCGTGGATGGAAGTCGGGGGCGGCGCTCGACTGGGTGGCTGTCCGGGGACGGTGGATGGGGCTCGGACATGGCTTTTACGCACGCCCGGTCATACTCTACGGAGCTTTCTTTCACCTCCATGGATGGAAGTCTGGGGCCGGCGCTCGGCCGGGTGGCTGTCCGGGGACGGTGGACTGGGCTCGGACATGGCTATTCTATGGAGCTCTCTTCCACCTCCGTGGCTGGAAGTTTAGTAGTTGTTGCCTCGTTGAACTCTTGTTTTGTTAAATAAAGAGCCGTTTACCAAACCCATGTCTTTGCTTGTACTTTGTTAACGCTACAATACAGTTATATACTAGATCTGTGGAATAACGACGAGGCTGACGTCAGGGCCCACGCGCGGCGTTGTTGACAAAGGACGAGGAATTTGATCGATGGATTTAATGATTTGGAGTGACACAGATGGTTTGATATTGTTGCAATATGATAGTTATTTGAAATATACTTTATATATCGTTTTATGGGTCTGTGGAATAATTAGAAATGCAAATCACGACAAGTCAGACGGCGCGCATACGCGGCATTGTTTACTTAAAGGACGATCGATTGATTTAATGAATTGGAGTGACACAGATGGTTTGATGAACGTGTTATTTATGGAATAGTTATTAGAATAACTCTGAATGTTACGTCAGGCCCGTTCTCAGCTCTTTGTTTGTGTTTATGTCACGTTAGCCTGTTGTTGCTCGTTCATGTCTGTTCTTGGTGTTGGATTTTGACGAATAAATTTGCCCCAGAAGTGCGACTTATACTCCGGTGCGACTTATATATGTTTTTTTTCACTTTATTGTGCATTTTATGGCTGGTGCGACTTATAGTCCGAAAATTACGATATGTATTTTTTTTTTTTTTCAAATTCAAGACACAGATGTTTTTTACTAGGGCACAAAATGAGCCGTGCATGAACATCACCTTGTTCAAAGAACAAAACCAACACAATGCATGAATTCACAACACTTTACATAACTGCAAATCAGTGTGACTTCTGCTGTTGCCTTTGTTAGACCATTTCAGATATGCGTCATCATGAATTTAAACGATAAAGCTAGTGTGCTCGGACCTCCGCAGAGGAGCAATAATCATAAGACAAGAAGAATGGCAGGTCCAATACACTGCAACTGGAGAAAAATATTTTGTTTGATTATTTCTGATTGTGTCATTAATGTTTTGTGTCAAGCACTTTGGTACGGTTGTGGCCCTTGTGAAAGCGTAATATTAATAAACATGAGTTTAATGATTTGAGCTCTGTCTATTTCTGCCATTCCTCTCCATTCAAAAAGGGCAAATGCACAATTTATTGTTTAAACAACTCAAAGGTTTCATCCAGAAATGGATTATGATTGGCTGTAGAGGTTCCAGAAAACCTCTGTGCCACATTTAAAAGGAATGAGAGGGGCCGCTTCGATTAGCAAACAATTAAGATGGCTGTGTTCATGCCCACAGTGGCGCAAAACATCCTTTTTTAATCTGCCATGCTGTGCACACTGAGAAAATATCAACACAAGATATACCCACCTCTGCGCAGATTTACATAGACTCTACCTCCCTCACACCAGACTTGTGCTGGGACCTATATATATATACAAAACAATACATACAAGAACAGTAGATGAATGGATAGAATTCTAATGGAATTGTGTTTAAAATTATTTCAATCGTCATTCTTTTGAATTCTCACATGAAAAGAAGAATAGCTTTCTTTTTTTTTCATTTTTAAATGTCAAAAAGATAATCAAATATTCTAACTTGGGCACCACAAAACCACTGAAAATAAGAATAAACAATGAATGAATAAAATAAACAAATAAAATAAAGAATAGATAAAGAAATAAACAAACAAACGAATGAGGCGGCACGGTGACGCAGTGGTTAGCACATCCGCCTCGCAGTTCAGAGGGTGCGGGTTTGATTCCACCTCCGGCCCTCCCTGTGCGAAGTTTGCATGTTCTCAAGGTGCCTGCATGGGTTTTCTTCAGGCAGTCCGGTTTCCTTCCGCATCCCGAAAACATCCATGATAGGCTGATTGAGCACTAAAAACTGCCCGGAGGTATGAGTGCGAGTGCAGATGGTTGTTCGTGTCGGTGTGCCCTGCAATTGGCTGGCAACCGGTACAGGGTGTCCCCTGCCTACAGCCCGATGACTGCTGGGATAGGCTCCATCACGCCCCCGACCCCCGTCGGGACAAGCGGCACAGAAAATGGATGGATGGACAAATAAACGCTCGAAGGAATAAATAACCAAATTTGTTAGACAATGAATGAATGAATGAATGAATGAATAATGGTACACAGGTAAATTGGGTGAAGAAAGAAAGAAAGAAAGAAAGAAAGAAAGAAAGAAAGAAAGAAAGAAAGAAAGAAAGAAAGAAAGAAAGAAAGAAAGAAAGAAAGAAAGAAAGAAGGTTAGGCTTTCTTTCTCTAGGCTTTCTTTTAAGGACTCATTAAACCATCAGAGGTAATTGCAAGCGAAGGTTCACGGAGAAGGTGAATTTGGGGTTAACTGAAAGTTATTTGGGCTCAAGGCCATGAAGTGTTCTGACCTGAGGAGGTCAGCTGCAATTCCCTCCACTGAACCAGATGAAAACAACACGTGTATCTATTTTATAAAATTGTGTTTGTTTTTCAGACTGATGACTTTCACTCCCATTGCCCATATATCATGGATATGTACCGTAATTCTCGGGCTATAAGCCACACTGGACTATAAACAGCAACAGCTAAAATTCGGGGATATTTTTGTTTTTATTTTATATAAGCTGCACCGGACTATAAGCCGCACGTGTGCATGAGTTATTTACAAAGAAAGACAGTACACAGAAAGCCTTTTTAAAGTTTTAATAACATACTTTAACATGTCTTTCTAAACGCTGCCTGTGACGCAGCAGTAGTACCGCAGCAACACGGAAGTGTGCACGCGAGTTATTTACAAAGAAAGACGGTACACAGAAAGCCTTTTTAAAGTTTTAATAACATACCTTAACATTTCTTTCCAAACACGGCAACACGGAAGTAACACAGCACTAATAGAGCTGGATTAAAAAAAACATATAGGTAAAAGTCACTGAGACGCGGGGGTAAAAAATCAGCAACACGGTAGCACAGCACTAACAAGGCTGGTTAAAAAAAATAATACCAGTAAAAGTCACTGAGAGCCGTCTTCATCTTCCTCCTGTGCACTGAAACCATCGAAGTCTTCCTCCTCACAAATTTTGGGAGGGATGACAGAAAATCCCTAGAGCCCAAAGAAGATCAAAACAATGATTTTGGTTTCTTTATTGCTAATTATTTCTCGATACAGCATTCACAAGCATCAAGAGCTTGCTCAGTGCTGTGGGGGTACTATATTGAAGTACGTACAGAAGCAGCTTGCCTTACCCTTTAATGCAACATTAGCATCAGCGCTAGTGTTTAAAGTTTTGTATGGCAGTCAAGATATGTCTATAACAAACATGATTAGCTAATTAATTAATTAGTTAATTAGTTAGTTAGTTAGTTAGTTAGTTTGTTAATTAATTAATTGGAGGAGGGTGTTTTTTTCTAGTCCTGCAGCTTCTGTATTGTTAAGGTCCACTGCATGATGTGAATTTGCGGTGTTTGCAAATAATCACGGACCTCTTTGTGTGCGGTGGAATAATTCCCTGTCTCCTTGCACTTTAATCGCTATTCTCTAAATCCTGCTGGCTTTGTTCCCGTTTACTGGTTCTCCTTCACTTATCAAAGCTGCATATCCGGAAATAGAGGACAATTCAAATCAATTAAGATGACGGACTAATTTCTGCCAAATTTCTTATTTGCCTCCTCCTCGAGCCATGAATATGTCGACTAATCGCCTCTACACTTATTGTGGAGTAGTAAAGTCTACAAATCAAGTAGTCTGTTAAACGTCCAATTGTAGAATGCTAATCTCTGGATTAAAAAATAAAATCCAAGCAAAACTTTTAAATGCTAAATTGTTCTTTCACTTCAAATATTACCATAATGGTCATTAACTTCTTGTGTCCAGTCCAATAAGATCAGCAATCGAACCCGAAGGCTGTATTGAAGTATAATAGAGGTCAAAGGCCCATGAAGAGTATTTATGACGTTTTAAATCACTGACTCGGTTCATCGTTACTTTCTCGGAGCTGTGAAGGCCCCAAGAGAGGAAAAAAGTAAAATATTCAATTGCTAAACAGAATCATTAAATGGCTGTTTTCTAAGTGAAAAGTGTACATACTATAACTATATAGTGTAGAAGTGGTATGTGTTGGCATTAAACTAGCAGACTTTTCAGACAGGTATGTGGTTCGGATTCGCATTGTCTTTGTTTAGTTTGACTGGAAACTTTTGTCTTAAAAGCTTCATCTTAGAAGCCTCTTTTTAGAACTGCTGTGGAATTTAGTGTCATGATCTAGTGCTTGTGTCTCAATTTTGTTGCGAGTAAATCAAAACAAAAAATGGGCCATGTGGCAATCGATGTCTTGTATCTCATCTCAGAGCACTCGTAAATCAAAGAATCACTGTCCCCAATCATTGCGATGTATTTATTAAGTAAAAGAGTCCTGCACATTCATCTGATTGCATATTTTATAATGTAAAAATTTAAGGACCAAATTTAACTTTCAAATTAAACTATACTTTGAACAGTGGAAAAACAGCACTTGTTCCTCATATATCTTATAAGTTATACATTTCTTTCAAGTTATAAGTTTCCTATAAATTTCTTTTGTCTTTTTTAACTCACATATTTGCGTTACTTGTTATTCCAACTTTGAGTTTGTTTTCTTGACCAACTTGTTCAAATTCACACTTTTTGTGTGTTTGTGGATTTTCACTTACTGCTTGCTACCTTGGATAGTCTTGGAATAGTTGCAATAGTTACATGGTTCCCATGGGGTTACATCATTCAGAAGTGATGTAGGAGTGGCAGGGGGCGTTAAATCACAGCTCAGTCCTGTCACCTAAATTATTTAGGGTTTTGTTTACTTTTTAAGTTTTCATTGAATGACTGTATTCTCCTGTCAACATGCTATCAGCATTTATGCCTTGTGGCTATATTTCATGTATTTGGTCATTCTATGCAAAAAAACTCATTCGTTAGAATGGCTCATTTGCTACTTTTGTGCTTAAGCCAAAGTCTTGTCTAAAATAAAAATATTGCTTCGGCAACTTTATGTGGCCTCTTAGGGCCAAGGGACAATATTGAAGTGAGGGAGTGATGCTTATCTGAGTCAACTCAGTTTGGGAATCTCTGTTACAAGCCCAATTTGATACATGCAGTATATAGATTTGCAAATTTTGACGCAATTGAATAACAATATCTTGAAGGGCAGAATGGTTTGATATGATTTGGTTCACTTTGACATGATGCAACTCGAGTCGATACAGTAGAGAAACAATGCGATGGTTCAGTGTAGTAACAGTCCACACTTGTTTTAAGAGATAAAAACTTGCAGAACTGATTTCTAGCCTTGAGATAGCCGGTCCCGGTTCCAGAATTTTTTCTGTTCCAGAGCTAAAGTGGGGCTTGACTAATACACACAAAATGTGAGAGACCCAAATACACAATCAGCAAAAAATTAGGAAGCCCACCTCTACATATCATGTATGGTGTACTTGAGACCAACTCAGCACGCCACGTACATAACAACATCACCACAGACAATTGTGAGGCTCCTCTCCCAAACCAGATGTCTGGCAGAGTGTACTAAGTGGCACCATGTGAAGAGCAGGATGATGCCACAAGGCATCCAGATGGAAAGTAAAAAGAAGACGAAAGAGTAGAAGAAGGATTAAAAGAAGCTAGACTCACTGTTGCTTTATCCACTATGTAAAGTATGTTGATGCAAGCTCTTTGAGTTAGTCTTACTATGATAAATGACTTGTGAGACACGTTAGACGAACACTCAACACAACCCTTTCCTGCTCCATTTGTCAAGTTGCATTTTAGTAGGCTATTGTTCTGTTAAACGTCACGTGGTTTGGCCGACCAGTGTTGCCCACATCACACACAAACCAGCTCACCAGCTCAGTGGCCTAGTAGTAGAGTGTCCGCCCTGAGAATGGAAGGTTGTGGGTTCAAACTCCGGCCGGGTCATATTAAAGACCATAAAAATAGAACCCATTGCCTCCCTGCTTGGCACTCAGCATTATGGGTTGGAATCCTCCCCCAGAGGATGGATTAAAATCACATGGGGATGGGTTAAATGCAGAGGACAAATTTCACCACACCCAGATGTGTGTGTGACGATGATCATTGGCACTGGGGACTTTAAACGGAATTTCGATTGTGAATACTGAATATGTTTACAGATGACAGTTCGGTGGGACAATGAACTCTTCACACATCCCTCACAAGAGGATAGTTGATCAGGATAATCTTGATCCTTTGATCAAAGAAACCTTTGCTGATTTTGATCGAAAGAAGGGAATGATGCTTGATGTGTGTATGCTTTAGCTATCCTATCGAGCAAAAGTGTCAAATTTATTTTTTAATTTATTACTATTTACTATATTTATTTAAACTTTATTTTTGGTGGGAGCTGCGTTGTAGTTGGTGTTTTTTTTTTTTCAGAGGGCCTGAGCCAAATACACAAATCCACCTGCATATTGTTTTCATCAAATTGAAAATGACATCAACGTCATGGAAAATAATGGAACAGAAATACAGTATATAGGTATATATAGGTAAAATATATTCAATTAATGTTAAGGGAAGAAATTGTGCTATTTTGGTACAGATTTTCTGCCCAAAAGAAAAGAACAAACCAATTCAGCAAGAAACATATAAGTGAACCACATAACATTATGCATCTTCACACATCCCTCACAAGAGGATAGTTGATCAGGAGAAGAAGAGAAAAAATATTTGGTCTTAAACTTCTCTCCTTGATGTTCGTCCTACCAGAGAAATTAGACTGTACTAGTATTCCCATGAGCTCTGCTCCTTGTCATGGCAAAGAAAGCTGCACTGGCGTTGGCCTACAGTGGAGGAGGGCGAGATGAGCAGTGGCTTTTTGGCATGAGGTAGAGCTGGTTTACTGTTATAAGCTCGCCTCTAATTCTGCATGTACACTGTTACCAGTTATTACCTTTTCTTTATCTATATTGACTCTTTTGAGAATATTCAATTTCCATTTGTTGAAAATGTTTGTACCCACTGTTAGGATACGGATTTTAGCTATTGATCTGACTCCAAATTACGATCAACACTTAACACAAGTTTCTATGTCCTAATCCACACACTGGCGCACCTAACAATTTTGCGAGTTCGTTCTGTCAAAGAGAAGACCAGTAGATCAATCAGACCAAATTTACCAAATGTTTATTCCTAACAAAGCGCACTAATACAGGCCTGGGTCCCGGGTCCCTCACACTAAAACTCGTGTGTTTCTGTGACCACCAAAAGACGACACATTCTTCCGGGTTGCCCAGTTTTAAAGAAACACAATATGAATATTAAAGCATGCAAAATATTGTGTGATGATTGGTCGATGGTCATCTCCTCCCCGTCGAGGTGTCATCACTGTGGTCAGGAGTTGGGGGTTTTCCTCTCGAAGCCCAACCACCTGGACGTGGTATTGTTCTTTGTTCACCGACCTCGAGGTGTTATCGTCTGGTACTCTGTTGGAATAATCTCGGGGGAAGCCTTGGCCTGCCAGACCAGGAGGCCTTATCTTTATGAGTTTACGACTCTCCTTTAAACTAAATGCTTTCTATTTGGTTCAAGGAATGTCTTTTGATCCCCGTCAGCCTTATGTTTCCTTCCTGTCCTTATGTTACTTTTGTGTTTGTTTTGTAAGAAGTCTTCAATGACAATGAGCAGAGCTTCTTTGCATAGGCGAAATGTTCTTTGTCAGTTTAAAGGGACTTCATTCCTTTTAGTTAACTGTAGCTTTGATTCATAGATTGTAGATGATCAAAATTGGTTATATACAGTTTGAAGAAGTCACATTAAAGTTATCCCATATTTACTCAATGTTCGTTTAAGGAACTGTATATCAGTTACCTTACATTTACTTAATATGTGCTGAAAGGTTTAAGTAAGGTTAGATATTATTATTATTATTATGTGTTGTGTTAGTTTACTAAGAAGTTAAACTTAGCAAGGGGTTAGTTGCGTTGTTCCACAGGTAAGCGACATTCAAAGTGCTTCAAGTTATCTGATCACAGTCGAGCAGGAGTCGGCCACCTGTGGAGAGGACAACTGGTTGGGGGAAGAAAGCAGACTCTGCACTCCCAATGTGGGGGTCGAGAAGATCAATCCACACTACACTACATTCCTTAGCTAATCAGCGTTGCTACAGCCACTATCTCCCCTCCCTTTAGTGTAGCAACGCCTCTGTAGCCAGGGCATCCAAGACATCAAAAGGAGGAGCACGTGGGGGAGGAACTCAGAACTGGTGGAGATTGTAACTGAGCTTCCTTTCTCTATCGTTCTCCTCGCGAGTAAACTCATCCTGGTTGTCTTCTCCTCTTTGTTCCAGCATGTGATTTAATGTCTGATCATATTCAGACCTAACATACTCCCTTCGTTCCGTACCGTCCCGTACTCCCTTCCTGGGCCTGTTCCATAACTCTTAGAAGAAACAAGTTCATGCAGTGTGCCTGCACATTCCTCACCCCCACCAATCCACACAAGCACTCCAATACTAGATATTATATTGATATGATTATATGTTTAACACAACCTTGAAAAATATGTTTGCTAACTGCTGAAAGCACATTTCCCTTTACCACTCAGTGAAGATCTGTGTCATTTTCAGAGTCAAGTTTGGAGCTTGGTGTGACACTTGTCTTTGTAGATCTACTTATTCTACTTGGACTGTTGCCCAATGGACTAAAAACAAATATGCCCACTGGGACGGAAGCAGAATAATGTTTTTCCCCCTCGCAAAATTCCTTTAAGAGAGGGGCATTTGTTAATCAGCTGCACCTGTTGCAGTCTCTGGGACCACTTGATGGGAACACATCCATGTAGGCATTTGTACTCACGCATGCATGCATGCACTCACACACGTACAGCAGTGGATGGTGGGAACATGTCTGTATGTTTAGTCAGCCTCTCTTGAGGTGGCCAAGGTCAGAGGCCAGTCTTTTGTGTCATGTTATTATTTTGTTCACATCTCACTAGAAACAGAAACCAAGGGACTTTCCACTGCAGAACTCCAACGCAAAATGGTTTATGCATTGATGATGTCACCTTCCACTGTGTCACTGCACATTTGGAAGAAGTTAGTGGTTAATCTGTGCTATAGCACGGTTTTAACACATGCATACCATAGCTACATTGCATTTTCTAAAGGCATATAGTTTCTAAGTTGCCCCACCAAATATTCCTCTGATCACAAATTACTTGTAAAAATCTGACTAATGCTTGAGCTCAATTAAGCCTACATGACAACAAGGCAGAGGAGGCATATGATTTTGACAAAACAGCCAAACATTTGTTCATGCTCAAATTGACACAACTAATGCCCTCTTTTGGCCCCTATTAATCTGATTATCTGATTGGTCATTGAAGTATTACTCATTTAACATTAAATTCCTCTTCTGTCTCATTTGATTATCAGCAAAGATTCTGAACAATATGTCTAAAGGGCAAAGAAGTGTCAAGCTATGAAACAAGTTCAAAGCAGAAGAAAACATTTGGCCCAAACAGTTCCATCAGTACTTAATTGTGAAGAAAAATTAATATTATGGAATATCCTCTCTGAAATAGTAAAGACATTCATATTGAGCAGCAAAAGTGGCTCAACGTAATCTCTACAGTTATGTAATATGACAGATGACAGCACAAACATCAATGAAACGCAATGAGCAATGTCATCTTACATTGGCACAGTGCACAGCTAAAAAAATATCACAGAAAAACACATGACGTAATTGCCGATGTGAAAGCAAAAGAGTACAAAAGAGTGGCATGAGTATAGCAACTATAAGGCTAAACATGTCAGAGTTGTCATCGAAAATGAGAATGATGGTGTTAGTGCTCAGCGCATGACAAGGCAGCAAAATGAACACGTGGCTGCACTCCATGTGTGTCTTATTAGTCTTCTGTTACTTGGAACGTGCAGCTCAAGAAACGGAGAGAGAGAAAAATGATGAGGGTAGGGGGGGTGAGAAAGGGGATTTTGGGCTACATTGACTGGGTGGGGCGCTTGGATGATGAACGATCATTAAACTCACTTGAGCAATGCAGCTGTTAGCATTGGCCAACATGCAGTGTGGCTAGTAACAAGTGTGCTGGTTCTGGCATTAAGGGGAGGGGATTTCTCTTGTCCTCTGTCACTCATTTCCCTTTCATTGTGAGATAAACACTCCACCCATCACACACAGCCACACACACAGCAACATGTGGAAATATGTAAATGAAAAGCAAGTCAAAATCTGAACATACCTAAAAATGACTCAGGCGTCTGTGATCATACCAAGACTGACCCAAACCCTAACCTAAAGGTCCAACATCAGCTGACAATTATTCCTTAGAATGCAATACTTTCATTAACCATTGTGTTAAATTAATTATTTGACAAAATGTGTGCATGGAAACTTGGTTGAAATGATTAGAAGGTAAACATTTGGTCATATACTACTATTGTTTGGCTATATTTTTTGTCTGTCAGTCACACACTCCATCTTAACGCATACACACAGTCTCTGGAATTGTGATTGGTGATGTGTTTTTAACAAAGGATGTTTTATGTTTCTTGCACTGCCATGTGGATGAGACACGAAGCATGTAATTAACTTGTATTTAGACAGCTGACTTAATTTCCATAGTCTTCTTTCTCCTTCTGCATGACATCATGTGGCTGGCTGATTGTGTTCAGAAGGTTTGAGAGCACTTTGTTGTTGAGTTTGACAACTGTTCTGTTTTATCAAAGGTGTCATTGACCTTCCCATTACAGCTGCAATAAACACACCCCAGAATTAGGCCTCATTAGAGTGTGTTAGTCTCTATCATTGCTCCATGGGAGGCATTTTAATGATAATAATTTCCTAGTACATTGCACAGATACTAAGACATTCATGAGGGCAACTTTGTTTCTCCCAGTCTTACTCCAGCCTTGCATTAAATTACGTCATCCCTTTGATTCATTAGTGGACAAATTACTGTCTGAAAAAAGTCGGTACGTTGTATAAAAAAAAAAAAAACATTTACAGCTGTAGGCACTGTCTCACTTTATTGTATCGTGTTTAGAAAACTTAGCAATTTCAGAAAAAATTGACTAGGTCGCCATTATCAGATACCAGATAGATGAGTGATGGTGTTTACGTAATGTTCAAATGACATGAGATTTGAATGTTTTAGCCACAGAGACTAACAAATTATGCAGATCATCTTAAACAACTATGTTTGTGCATATATAAAGATTTCAGTCAGTCAACAGGTGGTATTTAATGGGATCTGGCCACTGTCTCCAGTTTTCTCTGACCCAGACTGTATGTCAGAGATTTTAGCCAGAGCGGCGGCGCTCTACTAGCTAGCATGCCAAAGATGGCAGCAAGGCAAGCACGCCGAAGCCCTTGTGAAGCTGATGCAGCGAGGGTTCCGTTCTGCCTACCATCAATTCATCTGGCGAATATCCGCTCCCTGGCAAACTACACTGCTCAAAAAAATTAAAGGAACACTTTGAAAACACATCAGATTTCAATGGTGAAAAAATAATGTTGGATATCTATACTGATATGGACAGTTTAATGTCTCAGGAACAAAAGGATGCCACATCTTTTGATGGAAATAAAAGTTTTCAGCCTACAGAGGGCTCAGTATATAGACACCTAAAAATCAAAGTGAAAAAATGATGTGGCAGGCTCGTCCATTTTGCCTAAATTCGATTTCTGCAACTCAAAATTCTTTTCAATATCTTGTGTGGCCCCCACATGATTGTATGCATGCTTGACAACGTCGCGGCATGCTCCTAATGAGACGACGGAAGGTGTCTTGCGGGATGTCCTCGAAGATCTGTCTAAGGGCATCAGTGAGCTCCTGTAAAGTCTGAGGAGCAACCTGGCGGCGTTTGATGGACCGAAACATTATGTCCCAGAGGTGTTCTTTCGGGTTTAGATCAGGTGATCGTGAGGGCCATTCAATTGTGTCAATTCCTTCATCCTCCATATACTGTCTGCATACTCTTGCCACATGAGGCCGGGAATGTCATGGATCAGGAGGAACCCAGGACCTACTGCACCAGCGTAGGGTCTGACTATTGGTGCAGGATTTCATCCCGATACCTAATGGCAGTCAGACTAAAATGTGAAATGATATAATATGTTAATAATGCCACACAAGTTGCTCCTGAGTATAAGTCGCATCCTCGGCCAAACTATGAAAAAACTGTGACTTATCGTCCCGAAAATGCGGAACTTTTACATGTTGTCACATTTTAATAATGGTGATAAATATGACAGCTTCACACCCCGAGCATGCGTGTTTCTGCGTGCTTCAGAATGATTATTCAGACAGCCGCTTAACAACGGCTCTGGATCTTTATTGAAGTGGTCATGTAATGGGTGGAGAATGTGTGTGGGGGGTGGATATTATGTAAATTAGGCCCGCTGTTGAGTAACAATGGAGTGGAAGTGAAGATCAGCTCGCATACACTTATGTTTTAATTTGTAAACTAACAAATATGTCATACGGTGAGCAGACTCAAAATGTGATCAAGATAGTATGTCTTCAAACTGTAATATTTGGTCTTCTTGATGAGTTTTGTTTTGTGATGTCTTCTGGCAGGGTGCAACCTGCCTTCAGCAGTTATTTTCAATTATAAATCATTTAAAAATACATTGCGAGGCTTTACATTTCTTCCACTGTCTGATGCCCAACCACATTAAGTAAAACCCCAGCGCTACAATTCAATACAAAAGATGCCTTACACTCAAAGTTACTGTACTGTTTGCTTTAGACAGAAATTTTTGGGGAAAAAAAGCCAATGGCCAGTATATTACAGTTCATACACACATTCTTTGTAATGTGTTCTCATCTTTTACTCCGTCTAACAACACATCTATGACATAACGCTATTAGTGTTATATTGTCTGCTCCAGGGACATGTTTGCCCTCTGGTTAACATTTTTGCCGAGTGTTTCATGGACTGACATGAAGAGAGAATTTTCACCGTATGTAGGACTGAAATGGCCTCTAAAGTTGCACATCTCATTAAAAACATACCAGATGGGTGATGTCAGTTCAAGAAAAAAAATGCTTGTAGCTATGCTTTGTTTTAACATGACAAGGAAAGACACTCTTAGGTGATGCATGGTTAGGTGATGCATGGTTAACCCGAAGACAAATGATGATGAACGATAGTACTTTTGCGGACACTAAGGGTTCCCTCATCCCGATTGTCGCTGAAAAATCCAGACAGCCGTTATCAATTTGGGTGTCACCTAAGTTTGGGGTGGACGAAAACACAAACTCCAGCCGAATTGGCCACCACAGGTTAATTAAAGGCCATGGCATAAAAATGTCCTACATACGCCTGATCTTGCCCTATTAAGGGCACCCCAGCTGCGTCTAGGGAGATGTGCCCGATCAGCAATTTCTTCGATGGGGTCTTGAACAGCACTGTTGAGGGTATTCCTTTGTTCAGATTCCTTCCATTGGTCCACTCTATACATTTGTCCTAGTATAGACCAGGGGTGTCACACTCAAACACACAGGGAGCAAAACTTTGAAACTTGAACGAGGTTGCGGGCCAACATTGACATTTATTGAAAAAAAATAATAATCAAAGTCAAAGTCCGCTTTATTGTCAATTTCTTCACATGCCAGGCACACAAAGAGATCGAAATTACGTTTCCCACCGTCCCACGGTGACTAGACAGTACACAACACTCACATCAAACAGCACAAAGATTAAAAACGAACAGACAAGAGCAACAAATAAGTAATAAGCAAATAACCCAAATAATAAACAATAAATAAATAAATAGACAAATTAGAGCAGCAAAATGGAGCAAGCGCGCTAATAGCAGACAGCCAGATCATAGCGCAAAAGAACAGGACGTCATGTAGCAGAGGGTGGAGGGGGGAGGGAATTCAGGATCCGGACAGCTTGGAGCACGAAGCTGTCCCTAAATCTGGTGGTGCGGGAGCGCAGGCATCTGTATCTCTTCCTAGAGGGCAGAAGTACAAACAAAGAGTGAGCGGGGTGACTCTCATCACACACAATCGCAGCCGCTTTGCGGGTGAGACGGGAGGCGTAAACTTCCTTCAGGGAGGGGAGTGGAGCCCCGATGATTTTACTTGCAGTGGTCACTATGCGCTGCAGGGCCTTCATGTTGTACTCAGAGCAGCCACCACCCCACACAGCGATGCAGCTGGAGAGGACGCTCTCAATGGTGCCACGGTAGAATGTGGTCATGACGACGGGAGGAGCACTTGCCCGCCTGAGTTTCCGCAGAAAGTACAGGCGGCGCTGGGCCTTCTTCGCCAGCGACGCA
The DNA here is from genome assembly GCF_054491065.1 of Syngnathus leptorhynchus. NCBI lineage: Eukaryota > Metazoa > Chordata > Actinopteri > Syngnathiformes > Syngnathidae > Syngnathus > Syngnathus leptorhynchus. Next base: position 15,936,746 of record NC_141201.1, on the reverse strand, counting down.
GTGTTGGTGGTCCAGGAGAGGTCCTCACTGATGTGCACCCCCAGGAATCTGGTGCTACTCACTCTCTCCACCACAGCTCCGTCGACGGTCAGCGGCAGGTGGTGGGCGTGACCCTTCCGGAAGTCAATGATAATCTCCTTGGTCTTGTTGACGTTCAGCAGAAGGTTGTTGTCCCTGCACCAAGCGGCCAAAAGGTCGACCTCCGTTCTGTAGTGAGTCTCGTCGCCACCGGTGATCAGACCCACCACAGTCGTGTCGTCGGCATATTTCAGCACGCGGTTGCTGCCGTAGGTCGCAGTGCAGTCATGCGTCAGCAGGGTGAAGAGCAGCGGACTGAGCACGCAGCCTTGAGGGGCCCCCGTGCTCAGCGTGATGCTGCCGGAGACACTGTCAAAGTTTTGATTAAAAAGAAGCACAAATTGTTTTATTCATTTTTGCTTTGTAGGTTAAATCGTTTTATATATTGTGCTCCTGAGTTAATGTTGCTAATAACTTTGAATTTAATAGTATTTATTATTGTTATTATTATTTATATATTATATATTAATATATATATTATTTATTACTGTTATTTAATTTAATGTGTATGTTTATTTTATTTATTTTTTTCAGCATAAAATGGCAGTTGGTCAAGAATGTTTATAGTTTAAATAATTATAATTTATTGTTTAATTTCAGGCAAAGTGATTCAAGATTTAAGAAGAATTTATTCGCCATGTTTGAGCGTGCCAAACAAGGAATATGACTTTGTTACATCACAGTCTCTGTTCAACATTTAGGTGACTAACAAGTCAGGACATGTAAAAATGACAAATGACAATATTCTCAACCATCCCCTGATCTTAAACTCCCATGAGGGCAAGGAATAACTCAAATCTCCGACTAGGGGAAGTGAGAAACCTTGAGAAGAGATTTTATGATTATTTTGAAATGCTGATTTAGAACTGTTAATTCTGAAAGTGCTTGCAGTAAACTTGAGTTGGGCTCCACCCGGGAGTGTAAACATCTGTTAACTGACCATTGTAAAGATAGAGAAAACATCACCTCTGCAATTTGCTGTAACCAGTTTACACCCCCATCTGAAACTTTCACAAGATAAAGACATGTTCTGCACACCCCATCTTCCTTGTTGAGAATAAATACGATTGCTGCGGGAGCAGAGTTCGGAGTTGCTTTCAAGCACTTTTGTGATGTGATCAAGTGATGCTGGCCCTCCCCGCTTGCAAATGTAAAAATGGGTATATTGTCTCTACAGTGTGGTTCTTGCAAGGCGGTAGAGTGAGGAAAAACTCAATTACCAGATCTCTACATTTTCCCAACACGCATTTTATGTTTAATGGATGGATGGTGGTATGATGCAGTGCACTTCTACAATAATATATGTATCTTGAAACCAATAACTCGTTGACAGTCTTGATCAAAATTCAACAATTTGAGGTATGTAAAGGTCTTTTTTATCGAAGCTCAAGAGATTTTGTAAATGGTCATAATCTTGTGGCTGGCCTTCGTGAGTCAGAGGGTAAATGTAAACTCAAGATTTAACCAGGGTATTGACCTAGTGGGGCGAAGTCCTTTCCAAGAAGTATATGCTAATCCTGCAAGCTCAGTGAGTCAGTGGAATAGTTATTGCATAAGTATGGCTTTGAAAGTCAAACCATATATGTGACATGATTATAAATCAGATTAGAATTTCATAATCCTGTATGTGACGGTTCCAAAATGTCCTCATCATCTTCATGTGCAATGCGTTATCACCACACAGAATAAATCCTTTCTCTGCTGTTAGATAAAACATTCTTTCTAAAGTACTTACTTGCAGATGATAATCATTTTAATCCCATGATTTACATGTGCAATTCAAGTAACAAACTCGCATCATTGTGACTCTGAAACTGATATTGATGTAACCAAGATTAACCACAATGAGTTATAGTCTTTAGTTTCTTCAAATGTGTGATGGGATGTGAAGTCTCACTGGTCTTTTTCCAAATGTGTGTTCATTTATTCATTGATTACATCAATAGGAGGTTTCAAAATCAGGATGGCAACAATTAGACATGGGAACATATTCATTTTTATGCGCACAGGCAAAAAGACAGACCTGTTGTGTAGTCTCTATCATTCTTCCTGTCCGTTACTGAATATCACCATCAAGTATGAAAAATAGTCAGCTGGCAAATTTACCAATCTTAATGGGGTAGGTAAACCACAATGGATTCGAGTGTACTGAGACTAAAGGCCAGGACGGGACAGGAAAGGACTGATAGTTTTACCTGCTATAAAGGTTGAAACTAGTACAGTGAGAGACAAACTATGATGCAAAATGATGAGATCTGAATATGCAAAGGAATGCTGCTGTGAATGAGTTGGCCACTCTAACATCATAACAAGAACCAGAGTGGACTCAGTGCACTTAGTCATCATTCCATGCATCAAACATAGTTTGACACATCTTGGAGGTTATTTGAATTACAAATCCATTGGACATGGCATGCACAGCTTGCAACATTTACTTTAGAGTCATTACAATGTGTCAGAATGTGATTTTTTAAATGTAGTCAACATCAAGCGCACCACACTAGCACTTGCTTAGCATGCAAGAGGTACACTGCAGCAGGACTAAAAAAAATCATTGTGTTCTGGAATAAAGGAAGCTTTTAATCCATTTTAAGGATCTTTGCCTCCCATAACTTGAAATGTTTTCTAAAATATAGGTATATACAGTACATTGGCGACATGGTTGTCATCAGAATAGAATGCTGTTGCTCTGATGAAAACACACCACTCTTCGAGTCTCAGAGTCATTGCTGTGCAATAACATCCTGATCTCCACACCTTTTGTGAATTGTCTACACTGTTTGTACTATGCATCCATTGCAGCCTGGTCATCCTGGAAGAGGGACCCTCCCATCTGTGGTCTCTTCTCAAGGTTTCTCATTTTCCCTAGTTGGAGTTTTGAGTTTTTCCTTGCTCTCCCGGGAGTTTAAGATCAGGGGATGTTTGAGAATATTTGTCATTTTTCACATGTCCCGAGTGTTGTTAGTCACCTAAATGTTGAACAGAGGCTGTGATGTACCGAAGTCAAATTCCTTGTTTGGCACGCTCAAACATGGCGAATAAAAACTCCTGAATCTTGAATCTTTGTTGATATATTGTTAAAAAACAGTTTGGTGAAAATTTTCTTTTTTTTTAATGTTCCATATTATATGAATCCTTCAGAAGAGGAAAACTAACACAAGCATAACTGTGACAAAATATGGGAGGAATCATTTATAACTGTTTGTAGACAGGGGCATGTAGACATTCTTCAGTGAAAAGGGTTTGACGTATTGGGATTGACTTTCAAAAAGTTTTGGACAGAGCGTAAACTATTTGAAGACTGACAGGGGAAAAAAAAAAAAAAACATTTTGACAGAAAGTCAGAGACACAAAATGAATCCACCAAGTGTTAGTTTGAAAGTGACACATATACAGCATTGCATGGCGGGACATGTTTTGACCACACAGCCATGCCTTTGTCCTTCATGTTTGTCCACTGTTGTGCAGAAAGCAGCTCAGTCATTACAATTTGTCAACAAGTCCACTTAGTAGCACCTCTGTGAAAAAGAATAAAAGAAAACAATGGCAACCTTTACTCCATTCATCACAGACTTCAGACATTCACAGAAAGTCATTGAACTTGGTCCAAAAAGATGCACGTGGTGTCTATCCTGAGTCATCCGTTTCTTCATTGGGAGTTCCACTTGGACAGCTTTACCTTCCATAAACATGAAAGAGGGGAGGGAGAACTCGTGGCATGTTTTACTTTATGACACAAAAATTATGTTCTGCTTCAAAATGTTATGAAACCTGATCTTGGCCAATGCGCGCACCTCCACCAAGCTCGATGAAAACATCGATTTGAACTCTATACCAAAGTTTAGAATACAATCCTGACTGAAGTGGCAGAAACAGCAACGTGTACATATTTTGTTAAGTTAGACAAACACGTACACCTTTTCATGTTCATATATGTGTGCAAATCCTCTTATTGTTTTGTATAAACATGACTGCTCGGTCGGGAGCACGAATGCAGCACACGGAGCTGTGTGGCCTTCCAATACACATGGGCACAGATGGCGGACACAACACACGCACACGCACAAACACACACACGCACACACACAAACACACACACACACAAAGTGGTACATTTATTCACTCTATTTTCGCAATTTTCAAACAACTTGGAATGTTTTTGCTACTTTTTTTGCCAAACTATTACTCACTCTTTTATGACTCACCAATAACTAACCTTCAGTATTTTTTTTCTATCCAAACGTTCACCTAACACAATGACAAAAATATTAACAAAGACCTTTCTTTTTGATGCAGATGATAATTTGTCGCAGTATAGTCCTAACCAACTACTACGAAACGAGATTTACAGAATATTTTTTTGCCTTAGGCTGGTATCGACAAAAAAAGGCCGCTATCGGCCTAATATCGTTATCTGGGATCAATACTCGCCAGTCACCAATAAAACAGTCCGTTCTGAATGAGATGCTTTTTTTAGGGGTAACAATGTAACAGGTCACCAGTGTGCCCGCGAGTGATTGACACCTCGTAAGTCAAGACTTCTATGTCTGACTGTTTGTTTTCCCTTGCATGCTGACGTTTCATGCAGATCAACCTTACGCCACAAAATGAAAATACAGGCAATTCTTGGAAAGGAATGTTTTCCAGGCTTAAAGAAGAAATGTGCAAGTCATAAAAATAGAAGAAGACGCCGACCTTTGCAAGTATCCCCTTGGGCTAGTATACTGTATATTTTCCAATTGTTTTTTCATCATGTCAGCAGGGGTAGTGTTAGTGTGAAGGACATATTGTTTGTCAAAGACCTTTTCATTTCGACAAATACAGCTTAGTGAGAGCATGTAGTGATGGGTAGCTTTCCTCTCCTTAATATTGACTCAGTTAATTCCCTGGCTGAGACAAAGTGCTTTGTGGAATGTACAAACACCACACTATGAAGACACCAACAATGTTTCGCTTCAGTGTATCTCAGTACCATGGTAACTCCTTGCATGGGGGCAAGACGGCCGCATCCCTGGCAGAGAACAAGGCCTCAGTCTGCTGAAAGATATTGTCTGGCAAAGGTAGAGGTACTGTGGGGGGTCCAAAATGTGCAAGACATCAGCTTTTCACACGTATGCATGCATGCACCTGCCCACTTACTCACGGCTTCAGAAGAAAAACAATCCCGTGACTGCTGATGACATCAGTAAGGAATTTATGCCCCCGCTTTCTTTTTTAAAGTTTACATCATCTTCATGACCGTTGAGCCATGTTGAGTCTTGTGAACTTTAGTTAACAGACTGTGAAATAGGTCATTTTATGCCAAATTAGCGTCACATTCTCACGGGGTCAGACACACTTATATGTTCAGATACATGTCATGCATGGACCAAGGCACATGTATAGGACCTATAAATGTAAGAAACAAAGCGACTTGCCCACACTTTGCTACAAACCTTTAATTTGGTGAAATAGGAAAATAATAAAAACCAGATCTGGCATAACCCATAAAGGTGTACAGCCATGTTTTGTACCACTTGGTTCACAAAGTGTGGACCATTGTCACTGTAAATGATCTGCGGGATGCCATGAACCGGTATGACGGTTTTGCAAGTGGCTTTTGCCACTGTTAAGGCATCTGCCCGTTTAGATGGAACTATTTCAACCCATTTGGAAAATGCATCAATCATCACTAGGCAGTATTTGTGAGGTCCACTTTGTGTGAGTTCGATAAAATCCATGTGCATGATTTGGAATGGGTAAGTTGGTTTCGGAAATGAGCCTCTCTTAGATCTCATGTTTCCTTGTGGATTATGTTTCACACAAACAGGACATGCTTTACAAAAAAAATTAAGTAAGCATCTAAACCAGGGGTGTCCAAACTTTTTGCAAGGAGGGCCAGATTTGATAAAGTGAAGGGGCCCGGGGACCAGTAGTTTTTTCGGACATTTTTTTAACTACAATTTCATCCAAATAAACACTGTTATAAAACAAATTTCATTCTCCCAATTGTCTTTATTTTTTAAATGACAAAATAACCAAATCTAAGCCACTCAGGCAGATGTGAACAACTCTAAAAACACAAATTCTGCCTTTCATTCATATCTGAAGAGTCCGATAACATTGAACAAACTGTATGAAATACCTTAAATTTACATGAGTTTAAAATTATTTTCGCCTCATGAACATTTTAAACAGGAGTTATAAGTAATACATAAAATACGATAACATTGAACAAACTGTATGAAATACCTTAAATTTACATGAGTTTAAAATTATTTTCGCCTCATGAACATTTCACACAGGGTTCACGCAGCCGGTTCGCGCGTACCCTTTTTACAACGGGTTTATTTCCGCATTTGACTTGCCCACGCTCCGCATAGCAGGACAGCTGGAGTCATGTTCTCGCTGTGAAATCACGCCGGGTCGCGCGAGATTACATTTCTGCGGCATAAATATAAAATAGCTTTGGTACGTGTGTATTAAAGCGCTGGTCAACAATGGCGGCGGGCCACATACTAAAGATTTTATCACAGAGGCTGCGGGCCTGATGAAATTTGACCACGGGCCGCAATTGGCCCGCGGGCCGGACTTTGGACATGACTGATCTAAACCAAAGGTAGTGAATTGTTGATGTGTGATGGACCTCATCCCTCCTGTCGACACATGGCAAGGCCCATGTGTCGCAATTGCTGCTGCCTTAAAAAGTGTTTAGAAGCGTGTGTGGGTCAGGCACATTAGGTGCTGCTTCATTTACTACTCGGAAATCTTGTATCATTCGCCAATCAATTTTATTGGCCATTTGGACTGGAAAAACAGGAGTCTTGCAAGGAGAATCCAAGCACTTCCTAAAGATTCCTCCTGACAAAAGACCATTTATGACAGGGGGTGCCTCCTGGTTTAAAGGAGATTCTCTGATCCCGGTTAGATTTGGAAGTTAAGTCCTGTAGCAAATGGTTCCTTTGATCAGTCAAACAAATCTTGATGAGCCAGGGAAGCGCATAAGCGCGTGCCCTTCTAAACACCCACACCACTTCCTCATAGCTTCGTTAGTAATTAGCAATCCAAAAACATTTTCTTTGGGTTTTTTGTTTTTGTTTTCTTAGCATTTAACTTGCACAAAATCACTCTTTCATCAAAGTTGCTCTACCAATTTCCCATAGTAGTCTCCAACAACTTCAACCATTCAACCTATATTTTCCTTTCTTTCAGGAAATCATTCGTCCCTGCTCATTTGCATCTCACACACAGTCACCAAAGAGGAGTCTTTTCATCACATTGGTCTCAAGTTATCCAAGTCCTCCACACAACATTCATATACCATTCTCAACACAATCCCTTTTCGTAATTATTCCTAATGTTCCCGATAGAACAATTCACCAATCCCCAAGAAAAACTCAACACACAAAAAAAACAGCTTGCGAATTAATCAGATTTTTTTTTTTTTTTTTTTTAAATTCACCAACTTAATCTCTCGGATTTAACTAAAATATAGAGGTTTGTAGACTCTTACAACACAAATAATTTTTTTTTTTCAAATTTAGTTTTGCAATGTGTGCAATCCACAATTTTGCTTCATCCAATTCCAGAAAACATGTTTTCTCTGTCTTTTGAATTTGTCATCAGGGTGAGACACTAATGAGCACTAGTGTAAACCAGTTTCTGCCTACAAACAGATTTCTTTCTTTTCCTCTCTTTTGTATTTTTTTATTTTTATTCTTCAAAATTGTTTCTGTTTTGCAGTGCAAATTGGATAGACCACAGTCTAACAAATTTCTTTGCACACAGGTTTAGCCAATTTTATCAGTTTAACAAATATGCACACACATGCACAGCTCTCGGTGCGAGGGGAGGGGACCTGGCATCAATGATTCGTCACAGGCTGGCCATTTCTTGCGGTTGATCATGAAGATGGTCCCACCCACGCACGCGAGGACAGCACATTCTAATTTTTCTATTTATCTTTTAGAAACAAGTTTCATTTCTTTACCACTTGATTTGCAAATTTTAACTTCAGTGTGCACACATAATTTGACCCCTTGTCATTTGTCGTTGGGCATACAATCAGCATTGTCATACGTCTTGCATGTACAGGAGTTCTAATAACCTAAAAAAAAATGTTCTAAACCAAAAGTAGGAGCATGAGAGGTCAAAGGGGAGGAAGCCCGTTATGCTGAAAATTTGGCTTTTCCTCTGCCCCTTCCTCCACCCTTTGATTGGTCTTGTTTTGCATGACGACACTCTCTTGCAAAGTGTCCCCGTTTCCCACAGTTCCAACAGTTGTCAGAATCTGATGGGAATTTTGAATTGTATGGTGGCCTACGACTTTGTTGGCTTTGACCTCTTCCTCTGCCCCGTTGGAAACTTTGGAAGAAGACTGTTGCATTTTCATCTAGATGATTATCATCATCTAGATGAAATACATCAGAACTTTTGCCTTTCATGATCACTTTGTCAGCGTCTCTGGCCCACTGCATGGTTGTTGTAACACAAGCAGTGTGTGCTTCCACCAAGTGTTTCCGCACCCAGTTGTCTAATTCAGGGGGGGAACCAGTGAGGAGCGCATTTTTTAGCTGTTGCTGATAAGCACTCTCAGCTGCATCATTGAATGGGATGCCATTATGCACCCTAAATTCTTTTTCAAATCTTAATGGAATGGCAGCCTCATCACTTTTTATCTTTCCATTTTTGGTCTTTTGAATTTCTTCTCTTCGCTCTTGTGAAGTTTTCAACCACACTCTAGCACATTGCAACTCTCTCTCTTTTCTTTCCTTTCTCAATCCCTTTGGCTTCCTAGCCACACTCTCCTCCAAAACATCTACCACTACGTCCCACATTTCAACTTTCAACTTCCCTTCTACTCCATACTTTTTCTTCCGCTTTGGCATGTATCGCATACAATTAAGAAATCTACTCGCCATGTACTTCTCATCTCCTTCAAGAGCTAGAGATTTACCGTTTTTATTTCCCATCTTAACTTGGTATTTTTAGATTTTTCCAATTTTTTTTTCAATTTTTGTTTTTCTTTTTTGAGGATCCTCAATGCAGGATTAAATTGACCCTTCAACAAAATTGCCTCTTAGTCAAGTTATCCGACCAGTCACACACTCAACCACACAATTTAGCGCTTTTTTTACTTTTAGGCCTATCTCGGATGGGTGCATAACCCTTCCAAACAGCTGGGAAAAAACGGACAAAAAAGAATCTATGCCCTTCTCCAATTAAGAAAAAGAAGCTCTGTTTTTTCTTAGCCTGTTCCTTCCACTGAGACTAGAACCCCAGCTGTTTCTTAGCCTGGACAAACCAAACCGTAAACCTCATAGCTCGGACAAACCAAAGCCGTATCTTGTGCACCTTTAACTTTTTACGCGTTTACACAATTTTAGGGCTTTAACTTACTTGTCCCCTGGTTCGTTGCACTGCCGGATCCCGTCAATCCACTTGTCAGACGAAGGCAGACCTAAGATGCTGGCCCAGCGAAGAATTTTCTTGCCAGGTCTTTTCTTTACCAGGTCCTCCTAATGGACGCTGGCTTGTCGACAATGCAGCACGTCGTCCTCCGTCGATCAGCAGTGGGTATGTTGGAATCCGGGTCACGGCACCAAAATGTTAGAGATGTTCTGACTCTAACTTATTTTGCAAGAACCACACGGGAGACAGTGTGCCCTTTGAACACTTGCAAGTGGAGAGTTTGTTCGTTACTGTAGATACAGCAATGTTCGAACAAAGTCTGCCGTTGGATTCATGCAAGAGAGTATTTATTGAGAGAAGAAGGGTGGGGGTGAGAGTGGCCAAGGTGGGGGTGACATCTGGCCTGTTTGGTGGTCACCTCAGCAACTGGTCAATCAGTGCAGAGGGTCCCAGTTTATTGTTTTACGAGGTCGTGGAAATAAAACCTCGTGGAGCATCTAAACAAGGATGTTTCCACACCATTTGGAAAGTCTCAACAACTGAATGGTTAAACTTTTCAGGGTCAAGGAAAGGTAAAAGGTTCAAACAAGGTTCATCATTCTAGTCTACATCTCAACATAATCATACGATCAAGATAGTTTATAAACCCTAACAGCATCCTCACAGTCACCGCAAACTTCTTTCTGCAGAGGGAAATAGTCGTCACTTTTGACATGCCTAATGTGTTGTATTTATACCTGTGACAAGGAAGAGATTACAGACTTTGTTAAAAAAGACTTTAACACACCAAAAACTGACTGGTATTTTTACTGCAGAAAGTGCTTTAGTTGGGGTATTGTTGCTCAACAAACATTAAATTCCTGGCCCTTGAGAAATGATGGGAACACAATTCCTGGATTATTTTTGCTGCTTTTGCATTACTGAAAAATATTCACGTAGACACTTTGTGATTACATTAAATTGAAACACTGATGTTTTTCTTTTCACAAGTGCTCTCTTTTGGGGTAGATAACGACACTGATACATTGATAACGAATGCATGAATTAACAACGATTATACATTCCTGACATCACAAAATCCCTTTGACTTTAATATATGTGAAAGGCAAAGTTTAGTTTCAATGGCTGAAATTTGTATTGAAGAAGGTTGCACAACTTTTCTACCCAAGGAAGCAGGAAGAAGTTTGACGTGGCAGGTATGATCCATCAGGGAACTGGCAATGCTCATAAGAAGGAAGACCTAATCTCCAAACCCGTTGCATTTACTCGAACACTTGCTTGAATTTGGAAATAGTAAGTGCTGCTCAGACTGGGAGATTTTTTCTGGCCAGGAGTCAGTCATGTAACCAGGCCACCCTGGCCTTGCCCACATGTGCATGTTCACACCCACACTTAAAAACATGGGCACAAACCAAACGCATTTGTGCGCACACACATGAACACAATCATTCTTTGGGTTTTGTTGTGGGTGGTACTGGAAAAACATATCAAAATCTCTCAAACGGGGGGAGCAAAATACCGTAATTTTTTAACTATAAGTTGCGTTTTTTGTCATAGTTTGGGTGGGGGGGCGACTTATACTCAGGAGCGACTAATATGTGATTATTTTTACAAATTTTCAAAATTCAAAAAATCCGCGATGTAGCAAAACTGCGATAAATGAAACGCGATGTAGCAAGGGATTACTGTCATCTGAACTGCAAGTGACCTCACCCGTGCCGCGCGGCGGTTCTTTACATAAAAGACAAAGGATTCGATCACGGGATGACGAAGATGACGAAGGGCCCCACGTACTACCGACATCATTAGCGGCTTTGTTTGTAAGTGACACGGAGGACGAAGAGTTTGAAGGATTTGATGATTTGGAGTGACACAGAAGGTTTGAAAAACGATTATGGCTTTTACGCACGCCCGGTCCTTCTCGACGGGAGCTGTCCGGGGACGGTGGATGACATGGCTTTTACGCACGCCCGGTCACACTACGGAGCTTTCTTTCACCTCCGTGGCTGAAAGTTCAGTAGTTGTTGGCTCGTTGAACTCTTGTTTTGTTAAATAAAGAGCCGTTTACCAAACCCACGTCTTTCCTGGTACTTTGTTAACGCTACAATATAGTTATATACTAGATCTCTGAAGCCCACGCGCGGCGTTGTTGACATAAAGAACGAGGAATTTGATTGATGTATTTAATGATTTGGAGTGACACAGATGGTTTGATAATATTGTTTTAATATGATAGTTATTTGAAATATACTTTAGATATCGTTATATGGGTCTGTGGAATAATTAGAAATGCAACGTACAACGGGTCCGACGTCAGCATATGTGGCGCATACGCTGCATTGTTTACATAAAGCACGATCGATGGATTTAATGAATTGGAGTGACACAGATGGTTTGATAAACGTGTTATTGATGTAATATTCATGTGTGTGTGTGTGTGTGTGTGTGTGTGTGTGTGTGTGTGTGTGTGTGTGTGTGTGTGTGTATATGTGTGTGTGTGTGTGTGTGTGTGTGTGTAAGGGGGGGGGGGGCTGAACAAATCCGTAACTTTTCTGCATTTGGCCACGTCCTCCACCAGTGCCTTTCTTTTTTTGTCCCTCTCCGTACCACCTTTCTTCTTTTTTTTACCAAGTTCGAAGTCCATTATCCTCACTTGCTAGCTACAGCAAACGGCACCTGACATAGTAACACACCCCTTCCTCCACATGTGCTCTGTGTGGTTGATACGGACTGTGGGGGCGGGTGTTAATTGATATAAACCAATCGTCTTTCCCTCCTCACATACTCCTGGCCTGAGTGGCCTGGCCTATCTCTCTGATAGGCGCGCCACCGCACCAACAGATCCATTCGAAAAATTCACTTCTCGAACAGCCTTCTGGAACGGATTGTGGTCGAAAACTGTGTCTCCACTGTATTTGCCTACTGATTCTGCACAGTGTATATGGGTCAAGTAACCTAAACAATCTCTCCAGCCCATTGTGGGTATGAATCATGGCAGCCCCCAAAAATGCATGGAATCATAAAGCCATACATCTTAAGCACGCCTGTATGTGCTTAAAAATCAAACATGATTCAAATAACTGGCAGTGTATCCAGCTGTATCCTGCAATTGTGAGCCAGATTCAGGATTAAGAAAGAGGGATTTCAAATCCTTAAGATTGCATTTAAAATGAAAATGTTCAACTTCTCACAGAGATTATCAAAGTGACATGGCACATCAGTCAAAGGTTCTCAGACACAAAGGCCATATTCGGATTGACTGGCACTGTTCACCGAGCGCAAAAATGGACATAACTTCCTTTTTCGTGGCAGTGCAAATCCCGTTGAAGCCTTCCCTCTCTCCAGCTGTTCGTCCAGTTCTTTCAAAGTCAAAAAGTCAAAGTCAGCTTTATTGTCAATTTCTTCACGTTAAGACACACAAAGAGATCGAAATTACGTTTCCCACCGTCCCACGGTGACTAGACACATTACACAACACATACAAGCAAATAGCACAAAGAGTAAAAACGAGTAGACAAGAGCGATGAATAAGTAATAAGCAAATAACCCAAATAAATAAACAATAAATAAATAAATAAATAGATAAATAAGAGGAGCAAAATGGAGCAAGCGTGCATACAGCAGACAGCCAGAATATAGCGCAAAAGAACAGGATGTCATGCAGCCTGTTGGAATTAATTTCTAATTTAACATAAACTCAAGTTACTAATCTGACTCCAATTTGTGACTTTACCCAACTGCCACTCATCCACCAATATGCGCGCTCGTTCTGCAATAGAAAGGTATCAGGAAGCCGGCATTTTCACACACGAGTGGATTTATTCCTAACACACAAATCTAATACATCACCTGGGTCTCGGGTCCCTCTCAATACACCTCTGTACGCCTCTGTTGCCACCAGCAGACGTACTCTACTTCCGAGTTGCCCAGCCATGAGTTATACTACACAATAAGCAAATGGCACATCAACAAAGGCATTCTGTCATTATTCTATTGGCTATGTGTATACTGCATTTAACTTTAGCTTGCTCTTATTGGTCTTTCTTCTCCTGCAGAATCACTTGCTCGCTCCTCCTGGTTGTAGTTTTCCATACAGGGTCACCAGTTGTTATCCACCAGCTGCCCCTGGGTCATCTTGTCCTCCTTGCTGCTCCTGGGTTATTGTTTGTTCTGGAACATTTCATTCGTGCACATCCTTGCACACATATCTTGTTTTGTCTCCACCGTCACACACTCAGCACTTTACAGTTTCATACTCTCATACACAGGATGTCTAATGAACTAATTTAAGATCAAACTCTCATGTTCCTTTATTCCCTCTCATGACCTCAGACCACTGAGGTCATCACTCGAATACCTTGTTTTATTGTTAAACACGAGCTAAAAATCAATAGCCATAAGCTAAAAATCAGTAAACAATTAAAAAATAGTAGAAAATTAAAAATCAGTAAAAAATTTCATTCTAATAGAAAATCAGTAGAAAATGTCATTCCCTCCTCATGGCCTCAGGTCCCTGAGGCCACCTTCACATACTCACATCCCGAACTCTCGGAGGGCCACAGCTGTCTCCGCCTCCTGGGGGTCCTTCTGAGGGATCATCATGTACTGGCCACCCGGAGGGAGTGGCCCCAAGGTGCGTTCAATTGTCTTAACAGTTAATGATCTGATACATGGAATACAGCAACATCCGCATAACACCATAATAGCGGCAAACACAGCGATAGAAATCAGTACTGATGCAATCAAGCTTTTATATTTGCCAAAGACGTTTAACCAGTCAGAGTACCAACTGGTGTCCACACCTGAGTGCTCCTTCATTTTGTTACTTAGCGTGCGCAGACCCTCCAATGCCTTAGTAAGGCGACCGTCAGGAGATGTATTGTTGGGAATCAGAGTACAGCACTGATCCCCAAAAATACCACACACTCCTCCTCTTTCCGCTAACACCATATCTAAACCCATTCTATTTTGGAATGCCATAAGAGACGTGGCTGCTAATTGCTCATGCACTGCCTGGAGTGCCGAGGTGGTGAAGTTCGCCAATCGTTGGACATTGTAGTGGACATAATTAATCCGGTCCACATTTTTGTTTACTGTAATGAGCAGGAAAATCCTCTCCCATCCTGCCGCCACTTGATTCACCAATTTGTATTCAACAGGGACCCCTCTCGGAACTCCAATTGCATCTATGTACGTGGGGTCTCCTGCATTCAACCATTCTTGCATGTCCCTTTTCTTTTTTCGCTCCACACCACAGCCAAACATCAGCACGAGCGAGAGGGATTCCTCCTGGCAAAGACACATTTTCATTACACCATGACTCCTGGATATTTCCAATCCCAGGGCCAGTCCCATTTAACTTTAGGCAGGTGAAATTTTGTTGTGCAACATTGCCGTAAAAAATGGGCTTTTTCTTTCCTGTGGGCGTACCAAGGCCCAGTCCTGGTACCGTGGTTGATAATTGTCCAATTTATCTAACAAATCAAGCCATTGTTGAGTCCAGTTGAAAATTGTCACCCAAGCTTTCACCTGTGTCGGTTGTTTACACTTCAGATTTAGCAGTAGTTGTTGTGTCTGTGTCAGCGTTTTACCACCATCTTGCTCTGCTTCATACCATACCGTTCCATTACAGGAATGATACACCATCACTCGTTCTCCTTTCGCTCCATCACTTCTGTCATCCCGCACCATATGTTCAAACGCCAACATAGTCCACACAAAGCACAAGCCAGCAAGCAAAATAGTCAATAAAGTTAAACATTTGCATCGTCGTCGTCTTGGTTCAGACAGTTTCGAGTCCGACTTTGATCCAATTCTCGCCATCGTCACGTTCCCTCTCTTGACCTGCCCGTCCGGGCGGTCAACCTTTATGCTCACCATTGGCAGGCACAAAGTCTGGGGCCTGGCGCAACTGTGAGTAATGGTACCACTTTTGTCCTTTAGTTTCCAATTGGACGGCGTGTGAAGTTCTAGCCAGAACCCTAAACGGTCCTTTCCAGCGAGGTTCAGTCCACTTCCGGGAAAGCACCCGGAGGTAGACATACGGAGTGATGTCCGACTCCGGTGATGCTGACGACGAATCTGCAACCGCTTTGTCTGCGACCTGCGTAGACACACTGGATACAAGTGAATGAAGATACTTCCAGTATGCAGCGTGTGATAAATCAGGTGTCGGTACGTCAGCCGGCGGGACCAAGGTGGAGGCAGGCCCTGGCATTAGGCGACCAGTCAACAGTTCGAATGGCGCAAAACCTGTTATTTTGTGAACAGTTTGGCGGACGACCAACAGGGCTAGGGGCAAAGCTTGCAACCACGTCATTTTTGTTTGAGCCATGATCTTAGCAAATTTGTCTTTCAAAGTCCTGTTAAACCTTTCAACTTTGCCTTGGCTCTGGGGGTGGTACACACACCCAAAGCAATGCTTCAGCCCCAACAGCGCCTCCACTTTAGCCATTGCTTTGTTGTTAAAATGTGTCCCATTATCTGATCTGATTAAAGCAGGAAAACCATGTGTTGGAATATAATGATTCACCAAAGCTTTAATGACTGACGTGGTGTCTTCCCTTGCACACGGATACGCCTCCGGCCAGCGTGAATAAGAATCCACAATGACCAGAAGGAACCGCTTCCCGTTGACCCTGTCAATACATATGCTGCCACCCCCTCGGGGCCCACAAAGATGCATGGTGATTGTAATGTCCAATCATCTCCCTCAATTTCTTCAAACGCATCTCTATATATCTCATCTGATTCTCTATCATAATATAGAGTGCAATGCAATGGATCCACTGGGGGGTGGTACGGTGCTAATGCCTGGATCCACGGTTTCCACAAGAGGTACGTGGAGTAGACACCTCCCCCAAACGGAGTCTCAGGATTCAATCTCGCCCAGTAGATTCGTGCCGTTTCTGGTACTGTGGGGAGTGGTGCCATCAACCACTGACCCTGAGGTGTCACAGGCTGGGAGCATTCCAGAACCTGTCCGTCAGGAAATGTCACTGTAAGTCCCTTCTCGCCGCATAATATCTGGGCTCTCAATGCTGACAACATGTCTCTGCCCATCAAATTGATGGGTGTGTCCATTGCATGAACATATGAATGATATAGTTTCTGTCCGGTGTTTGTGATTTCCGTTTTCAATGGCCGAGTAAAGGGCAGAGTCTGAGGACGTCCCGAGAAGCCGACCAACATTGTAACTCGTTTCGACAACGCTGTACTTGGCAGTGGCATGTTGATCGATGAATGTGTTGCTCCAGTGTCCACCAACATCTGGACCGGAGTGTCCGCCACTGTCAACCGAAGCATTGGCTCTGCCTGGCCAGTGCTTCCCGAGCTTCCCAGGCCCCCCTATTCGTCCGGGCCGTACCACGGGTCAGCTTGGTGGTAATACTGCCCCTGTGGATTCGGCTGTGGCCACGGGCGAGGCTGCTGCGGTCCCCTTTGGTGTGGTGGCCCTGCTTGCTGGTTCTGCTGCTCCGCCCCCGGTGGTGGTGGTGGGTTGCCATTACAATCTCGTGCCCAGTGATCAGGGGACCCGCAGTTAAAGCAAGTCCCTGGAGCGAACCAATTCCGCCCCCGTCCCAGGGGGCGCCACGATCACGCCCTCTGTATCCACCACGGAACCCTTGGCCTCGGCCCCGTCCAGCCCCCACTGGAGTCTGATACATCTGTTTTTGTTTAACCTTTTCTTGTTTTGCCTCACCATGCAACTTCGCCAACTGTAGTTTAACCAAACTAGTCGCCAGAGCGTCAGTTTCCTTTTGATCTTTATTTGGTTTTTCCATGTAGATGCGGCAATGGTGTATCAAATGCCTCTTGAATCTCGGTTCCGGACAGATCAAAATGTCTGGATCAATTCTCATAATCGCTTGCACCTCATTTGGGAGGCCATTCAGCATCGCCGTCCTGAACATCATCTCAGCTTCAGGGTAGCTGCCTGGGTGTTTACCTGTGGTCTCAATCCACATTCATTTTAGATATTAATTTCATTCGTTAACATCTACATCGGTTGTTGACAAAGTACACAAATAAACATCATACTTTCTCCAAGGCCAGATGCAACACAGCGGATCACACTGCAAAGGCCAAATTGATCTTTTTTAAATCAACACAATGCAGCATAATTTTGGGAGTGTTCTATATAAATTGCCAACTCATCTCTCCCCTATTCATTATGACTCTTAGTCCCCACAAATACCATATTGTTAAAGTTAACAAAACGGCAACCAAGATGGCCACCTAACATGCAATAACGTCATTGTTTCTTTACATAACGTTTTTTGCCACTGTTAAGGCATTCAGTGTTAATTTTGAAACAATTCAATCCATTTTGAGAATGCATCTATTATGATCAGGCATTATAACCCTATGGATTCTCTTTAGCACATGTCAAACAAGCTCTACAAAATGTATGTTTATATAACTTAGAGAACCCATATAAGGTGTTGTATTACTACATACGATTACATTATCATTTAATATGACACATCTTTCAAAATTGCTTTTGTTTTGCGGTGCAAATCAGATAGACTACAGTCTAATAAATTCTTTTTATTTACCTATTTTAGCCAATTTCATCCTTTTAACACATAATACTGACAGCACACAGACAACACAAAAAACAGCAGAGACACAGCTCACAAACAATACCAACAAATAACGCTGCGCAAACGTCATAGAGGATGACGTTTTGGTTATACTCTTTTTTTTTTTTTTTTTATCAGCGCCTTTTATCCTTCATGCAAATGTGCATCACTCTTTTTCAAACATTCTCTGAAAAACTCACACTTTCTCTGCCTCACCCGCAGCCATAGCACCCCCCGTGCGAGGGGGGACGCGGCATCAATGTTGATTGCTCACAGGCTGGCCATTTCCTGCAACAATCATGATGCCGGCCCACCGCCCACACGAGCATAGCACAGACCCACGTGCACAGCCCAGACCCGCGACTACGCGCAGGCACGGTCCTCAATCTCACCCTCTCAAAGGGCAGGCCTACTTTACTGTTCCCCCTTCATCATGTTCACATTCAACATCTTTCACTGTCTTCTACACAACATTTGTTGTCTCTTATTCTCATCCTATCAAGCCACCTTTCTAGTCACTTTCTGTCACACACTTTGTAGTCTCTACTGCCACACACCTTATTTTCTCTACTGCCACACCTCGATCATCTTAGTTTCTCCAACCAACTTAAACATACTCATCGTCTACTTCTCAACTTCCCTATTATCGCTCAACAGGCTCCTGAACATTCTCCATGACTAATTTCTTCCATAGGACACACATCTCACTCACACACACACACATACACCCACACACTCATTCATGAGGATCCTCTGCGCGCACACGCACGCACACACACGCTACACACACATTTGGCGCACAACATAAAAGACCACGAAGAGCACACTAAGAACACCTTTTTGCTCATCTTACTTGTCTGATTTATTCTCTATTTTACTTTTAGAAGCTATTTGTAATTATTTTCCTTTTATTTTGCAAATTTTAACTTCAGTGTTTCTCTCTTACTTTTCCTTTTAACGCGAATATCTCCTGTACATTTAAGCTAATTTCCGTTTCTTTTTTTTTTTTTTTTTTTTCCTCAGCCAGGTTCCCACTCTGTTACATGGGTTTGATTCGTTTATCTAGATTTTTATTTCGATCAGGATCCTGCCTTTCACTTATTTTCCAATCTTTACATTTTAGACTATCTCGGATATTAATTTTGCTCTTTCTCCGTGAAACAATTCATCCTTGTTTAATTTCAGAAACAACTTCTGACACCGTTCTTTTTCCTTCTTAATTGTCTTACTTTTTATTACACTAATCAACTGCGATTCCAGTTTATCATAATGACCCATAATCTCCGACCAGACTTCAGTCCGTTCGTCTGAAGTGCCACAGAGGGACCCTGAGGGACCCTTAATTTGAAGGGACCCTGGGGGACCCTTAATTTGAAGGGACCCTTAATTTGAAGGGACCCGAGACCACTATCCCACTTCCTCTTATTCGCCATCTTTAAATCCACTCGTGTGTCTCCCAACCACTTTTTACGCAGAACAATTTTAGTTTTCACACTCACACCGCTTCCACACTGATACGTAAATCCCAGATTTTAAACCGTATCGTAACCACGAATAGTTCCAAACTATTCTAGTAGGTAAATCCCAGATTTTATACCCTACTAACGTGCACACTATTGTACTGATACGTAAATCCCAGATTTTAAACCGTATCGTAACCGCGAATAGTTCCAAACTATTCTAGTAGGTAAATCCCAGATTTTATACCCTACTACACACTTTTGCTGTTCCGCTCATCCTACCTCTTATAATTTAGCGTTGTCAATGTGCAGAATTTGAAAAGGAATCTGCTTACCTTGTCTCACTGTGGGCCCAAGAGGAAAGACGGTCGGACGTGTGGCGTCTTTATCAGGTCATCACCTGGTGTGGACGTGGGTCCCAGACCCCGAGTCCCAGACTCTTGTGGTTTTTATCGAAGTCCCAGACTTCTTTTAGAGTCCCAGACTCTTTTACATCTCTTGCATCACGTCGGGGTCACCATAAATTGTTGGAATTAATTTCTAATTTAACATAAACTCAAGTTACTAATCTGACTCCAATTTGTGACCTTACCCAACTGCCACTCATCCAACAATATGCGCGCTCGTTCTGCAATAGAAAGGTATCAGGAAGCCGGCATTTTCACACACGAGTGGATTTATTCCTAACACACAAATTTAATACATCACCTGGGTCTCGGGTCCCTCTCAATACACCTCTGTACGCCTCTGTTGCCACCAGCAGACGTACTCTACTTCCGAGTTGCCCAGCCATGAGTTATACTACACAATATGCAAATGGCACATCAACAAAGGCATTCTGTCATTATTCTATTGGCTATGTGTATACTGCATTTAACTTTAGCTTGCTCTTATTGGTCTTTCTTCTCCTGCAGAATCACTTGCTCGCTCCTCCTGGTTGTAGTTTTCCATACAGGGTCACCAGTTGTTATCCACCAGCTGCCCCTGGGTCATCTTGTCCTCCTTGCTGCTCCTGGGTTATCGTTTGTTGTGGAACATTTCATTCGTGCACATCCTTGCACACATCTTGTTTTGTCTCCACCGTCACACACTCAGCACTTTACAGTTTCATACTCTCATACACAGGATGTCTAATGAACTACTTTAAGATCAAACTCTTCTGTTCCTTTAAGCCGGGGTGGAGGGGGGAGAGAATTCAGGATCAGGATTGGAGTACGAAGCTGTTGGCGAGTCTGGTGGTGCGGGAGCACAGGCATCTGTACCTCTTCCCAGAGGGCAGAAGATCAAACAAAGAGTGAGCAGGGTGACTAACATCACACACAATCGCGGTCGCCTTGCGGGTGAGACGGGAGGCGTAAACGCCCTTCAGGGAGGGGAGTGGTATGTAAACAATGCCGCGTAAGCTCCGCATATGCTGACGTCGAACCCGTTGTAAATTGCATTTCTGAGACGGGAGGTGTAAATGTCCTTCAGGGAGGGGAGCGGAGCCTAAATGATCTTACTAGCAGTGTTTACTATGCGCTGCAGGGCCTTCATGTTGTATTCAGTGCAGCCACCACCCCACACAGTGATACAACTGGAGAGGACGCTCTCAATGGTGCCACGGTAGAATGTGGTCATGATGGCAGGAGGAGCACTTGCTCGCCTGAGTTTCCGCAGAAAGTACAGGCGGCGCTGAGCTTTCTTCGCCAGTGACGCAGCGTTGGTGGTCCAGGAGAGGTCCTCACTGATGTGGACCCCCAGGAATCTAGTGCTGCTCACTCTCTCCACCACAGCACCGTCGATGGTCAGCGGCAGGTGTTGGGCATGACCCTTCCGGAAGTCAACAACAATCTCCTTGGTCTTGCTGACGTTCAGCAGGAGGTTGTTGTTCCTGCACCACGTGGCCAGAAGGTTGACCTCCGACCTGTATTGGGTCTCGTCGCCCCCGATGATGAGACCCACCACAGTCATGCCGTCGGCATATTCCAGCACGCAGTTACTGCTGTAGGTTGCGGTGCAGTCATGCGTCAGCAGGGTGAAGAGCAGCGGACTGAGCACGCAGCCTTGAGGGGTCCCCGTGCTCAGCGTGATGCTGCCGGAGAAATTGTCGCCAACACGTACTACCTGAGGCCGCTGACAGAGGAAGTCCAGTCGCCAGTTGCAAAGGCAGGTACTCAGGCCCAGCTTGTCGAGTTTGCAGATGAGACGCTGTGGAACAATGGTGATGAATGCAGAACTGAAGTCCACCAACAGCAATCTCACATACGAGTCTCTGTTCTCCAAGTGGGTGAGGGCAGAGTGGAGGGCAGAGC
This sequence comes from Syngnathus leptorhynchus, assembly GCF_054491065.1. Taxonomy (NCBI): domain Eukaryota; kingdom Metazoa; phylum Chordata; class Actinopteri; order Syngnathiformes; family Syngnathidae; genus Syngnathus; species Syngnathus leptorhynchus. The sequence continues at coordinate 15,914,939 of NC_141201.1, read as the reverse complement.
AGATGGCATCCTCAGAGGACCAATTGGCTTGGAAGATGTTTCTAGGCCAGCCAGAAAACATAGTCTGTCCATCTTGTCCCTGGTCGTCCCCGGGGCCTTCTCCCAATGGAATGTGCATTTGGACACAGGCCCGGTGACCTACCTCTGGGAGAAGGGAACCCATGTCCGGATTTCATCATACGGGATTTTTCCATGAAGCTCCAGAAAACCAAGCTCCTAGGATTACAGGGAAACCCAAACCCGTCCACGATGAAAATGTAATGGCTCATAAAGGAGCCAAATGTAAACCTTCAATAACTCCAATTGGCATAGTGTTAATTATCAATGTGCCAAAACCAATCATGTGCTGGTACTCAAACAGTTTTGCGTTGTCTAATGAATGAATCCACTATCCTACAGTAGAGGGAAAACATTGTAGCCCTTTATCAATTTTACCTCAGTAGAGTGCAAAAGATCCATATGTAGCCACAACAGCTTGGCACATCTTCCTAATGCTGGTCACCAGTCTGTCACAATTGTTGATGGTCGCCAGAGTTCGTTCAGTACCAGCATGAGCTGAGTGAATTAGGGTTGTTTCGGGTGTTCAGAAAATGTCAGCGCACACAAGATATTCATGTTTTAAATCACTTTTTTTGTTGGCCTATGATGTCATACAAAATGATGCCAAGGTTGTTAGTGTTACAATGTTACCATGGCAAATAGTGATTTGGAAAGCATTACAGCACACATGTTGTGATGTATGCTTAACTTGTGTCATAAATTTAAATTTATGTTTCCTACTTCTTGCTTTGCATGTTTAAAGAACCCACAGCAGACAAGTGGGCTTAACACCAACCACAAAAGTACTAGGCCAATTTAGCTGTTAAAGCATGTTCCGTCAAATTTAATGACATCACTCTTTTGTCAGTTTTAAATGTGCATGTGTGCATGGTGCTCCTTGTTGCGTGGTCAGCTGTTGGCTTGCTCAGGCTGCATGAGTGATGGCTTGCAGAGCAATTGGCAGAGGTTTCCACAGCTGCAGCACAGTACCTCAGTGCTGCCAAGACAGTCATTTGGTATTACTCCATAAAGAGGTACATAGTATGCTTCATGCAATATAGTGCCTCTATATTGACATGAATGTTCTCACACACCCATGCATATTACATACCGATGTATGACGAGCGCATTTTTAAATTGCTATAAATAGAACTGAATTATTTCGAGAAAAATGACATTTGCCTAAATGATAGGGTTGAGAATTTATTTTGATTTTATGATTTATGAAACTCATTTTGGTGCCACGACCCAGATCCCAACATACCTGGTCACTGGTGGATGGAGGACGACGCGCTGCAAACTGTCAACAAGCCAGATTAATAGAACCTCATAAGGAAAGTCCTTGAAAGTGAATTCTTCACTGGGCTTAAAAGTCTTAAAAGTCCTACTCCTACTTTGTCTGCGAACAGCAGATTGACGGGAAAGTGCAACGAACCAAGAGACAAGTAAGTTAAAGTCCCATGAGATGTGATAGCGCTGATTTCAGCAGTCCCAAACTGACAGAACATGCCCTCCAGCAGCGCGTCAGCCACCGTCTCTGCCTCCTGATCTGGAAGTGCGTGTCTCTGGCCACTTAGTGAAGTAATCCATCGCACACAGCACATAACGGTTCCCTCTGTCCGTCACGGGAAAAGGACCCATGATGTCCACAGCAACCCTTTCCATGGGCGCCCCAACCCTCTGTTGCTGAAGCGGTGCGTGCGACTGGTCCTGAGGCCCTTTGTAGGCTGCACATACAACGCCGGCAGAAGATCTCAACGTCTCGACGATGCTGACCCCAGAAGACCCCTTGCCGCAGCCGTCAGAGAGTCTTCGCGCTGCCGAAGTGTCCCGAACCGTTGCCCCTGAGGCAGGCCCTCAGCACCGCCTCTCGGAAAACTCCGGGCACCACCACCTTCCACCTCTCCTCCCCGGTGGCTGATTCCTTCCACGCACGCTGAAGCACGCCATCCTTCAGGCGCAGCACCGAGAACTTGCTCCACGGGCCCTTTGTAGCAACGGAGAGTCCATCACGCCCTCCCAGGGTGGCCTCCTGCCACTCTGAACCCACTGACACACTGGGCCGAGCTCACGGTCCCCCTCCTGCTTCACAGCCCACTCCGCAGCATCCACAGCTTCCAAGGTGCAGCACGACGGTCCTGCAGCAGCGCCCTCGGAACACAGATCCAACTACCTGGCATCCCGCCGGTTGCAGTAGGTGCAGGGGTCAACAGCTCATGGTCGTCGGGAAAGGCAGCCTCAGCCCGATGCACCACAGTGAAGTGGAATGCCTGCAGCTCCTCCAGCCACCGTGCCACTTGACCCTCAGGTTCCTTGAATGACATTAACCACTGCAGGGCAGTGTGGTCAGTCCTGATGGTGAATGGCACGCCACACAGGTAGTATTTGAAGTGACGTGCCGCCAAAACAACTGCCAGCAGTCCACGTCTGGTGACACAGTAGCGGCGTTCACTCTTACTGAAGGTGCGGCTGAAGTAGGCCACCGCTCTCTCACCATCTGGCGCCACCTGCGACAACACTCCCCCCATGCCGACATTACTAGCGTCTGTGTCCAACACAAAAGACAGCGCTGGATCCGGTGGGGCGAGAACAGGAGCGCTGATGCAAGAAAATCCTTTCACGAACCGTAGGTAGTAGGACGCCAGCCCCAAGAAGCTTTTAAGCTGCTTCTGGTCTCTCGGTACTGGCCAGTCTTTGATTGCACTGACCTTCTCCTCTAACGTGCTGATGCCTTCGCCGTTTACATGATGGCCCAGGAGCTACACCTCTCGCCGCATAAAGTGGCACTTTTCTGGATGTAGCTTCAGTCCAGCCGCCGCAATTCTCCCAAGCACCAGCCTCAGAGCGGCCTGGAAGGACCCGCCATGGACGAGGACATCATCCAAATACTTGTACTAAGTTCATTTTGTTTTCACTTGTCAACTATTTTACTGGTTCCTTTGTCACAAACAAGATATTTTAGGTTGCATTACCTGACATGTTTCGGCTTGTACTTCCGCCTTCATCAGAGTGTCACTAGTGTGGTTGTGACGCGTCTTTATTTATTTGTGTTTTAGGATGGCTTTACTGCTCCCACTTGCTTCCTTTGGAGGCATGATTAGAGTTGATGCAATCCTCAGAGTAACGAGAATGTAATATCGAACGGAGTCAGTTGGAATGCGGGTCCTCTCGGCTCATCTCCCGAGGTTCGACAACCGAATTTCGTCCGACATCCGAATAAAAAAAATCTAGATTTATTTTTTTTTGTTCAAACACAGATTTGTTCGAGAATCGGGACGTTCAAAAACCGAGGCTCCACTGTATAATAAACAAACAACTCAAAATTTATAAAGTGACATGAATTTAAAAAAATCTGTGACGAATGTAGCCACCTTTCTTTTTAACAGCAGTTATAAGTCTTAAATCAATGGAGTCCGTCAGCTTCATGATCTGTTAATGATTAACTTTTGTGCAGCAACAACCAGAGCCTCCCAGACATTGTTCACAGAGCTGTACTGTTTTCTTTCAGCATAATTGTTCCATTTACGAAGGGGCTACAAGTTTTCAATCAAGTTTAGGTATTTATTATATCATCTTTACGGCCTTTACCAGCAAGCCACACAGTGGAGAACTTTGTCCTGCATAAAAATAATGGTCTTCTTGAAAGATGCACACTTTTTCCTGTCCCACTGCTTGAAGAAAGTGTCTTCATAACACTGGCAGTAGGTTAATTTTAATTTATTTTTGTTTTGGAGTTCATTTTATATCAATATTTATCCATACATATCACTTGATAGACTTGTATCGAGTAAGCATTCAAGCTTGTACACCATGGAGTTGGAAAATATGCATAAAAATGACCATTTGGTCAAAATACGCACTTGCCTAATAATTCTGCACATAGTCGAGGACAGGGGTCGGCAACCCAAGATGCATTGCATTTTTTTCTCGCTTTTTCCAGAAGCCCTGAAGTGCATCGGACACAAGTAAAAGGAGATCATATTTATCAGAACTCCAGAGCGAACGATCTGAATGGAGATTCAAAATTTTGAATCTTCCAGAAGTACTATTCACTCACACTGAGATAGCATCAATGAACATAGTTTCACAAAGTTCCATCAGTGTTGAACTATTTTGCTGAGAGCGCAATGACCTCATATCAATTACCTCTACTTCATGCAAAAAGCTTTGCACCTGCCTTGCAAAAAGCACCTCCCCTATTTGCCCCTCTAAGACAACATTTATCAAACTACTCTGTCATTTCCACTGAGGATAATTTCTGGTTTTCAAAGAGATAAATTGAAGTACTGATCCGTGGTTTTGAAAGTACATCCAATCTCAGGTAACAAATCTATGACCTTTTGTAACAGGCCTTACTTAAAGGATATTTGTTGTTGTCAACTGTCTTTAATTTATCTTTTGCTTTTTAACAAAGATTTCATATGTGCACATTCCATGTCAGAGTTTGCGTTCTTCATCTTCAGATAAAAACAATATGCCATTTCTCAAAATTGCGGATAAATAAAAACAAGTCAAAGTCAAAATCCGCTTTATTGTCAATTTCTTCACATGCCAGGCACACAAAGAGATCAAAATTACGTTTCCCACCGTCCCACGGTGACTAGACAGCACAAAGAGTAAAAACGAACAGACAAGAGCAACAAATAAGTAATAAGCAAATAACCCAAATAATAAACAATAAATAAATAAATAGACAAATAAGAGCAGCAAAATGGAGCAAGCGCGCTAATAGCAGACAGCCAGATCATAGCGCAAAAGAACAGGACGTCATGTAGCAGAGGGTGGAGGGGGGAGGGAATTCAGGATCCGGACAGCTTGGAGCACGAAGCTGTCCCTGAGTCTGGTGGTGCGGGAGCGCAGGCATCTGTATCTCTTCCTAGAGGGCAGAAGTACAAACAAAGAGTGAGCGGGGTGACTCTCATCACACACAATCGCAAGTTACATTATTATGAAAGGCAACAAAGTAATTTAGACCTGATAGACAGTACCTAAATGGCATCCAATAATGCCCACAATGGGCTCTGAGCAGTATAGGAGTGAAATAAGCACAACCTTATTTGACACTATTTAACTGCTTGGTGTGGCATTTTAGTGTCTCATCTTAACTACTATATTTCCAATGTTTGTTTGTTACTTCTCTCAATGTGTTAAATTCGGTATTTTGACAGAAATTGGAGTGCTGATCATTTATTCTCCCAAATAACAAGATTATAAATTGCCCAGAATGACGCTACAGGTTTTGTCTTTGAATTCGTTTAATTCACAACTGAAGAAATATAGTGACATGACATAAATTAAATTTCTTTAAGGAACTTGAGCATACCTAACATCAGATCTGATAATGCTTTGGCAAAAAATGTAGGGACACCACAAATGGCACAACATCTCCTCCATATGGGCTTTTGTGACTATTTTTCCCCACAAATTCAATGAAGAGTCGAGTCAGAATTGCATAAATAACATTTCATACTTTTTTTTGCTGGAATTCCTTTTGCGTAAGCACTTAATAATACATAATTAAAATGTATTGACAGATAAGCAATCGTTGTGCCAGAAACCTCATGAGAACAATTCCATACATTCTCTGAGATTGTTTTCTTTCAAGATTTTATCTCTTGTGTTTAGGGGTTCCTGAAGCCCTTCATGATAAATAGGCCTTTACATGTACTCTTGGATGTGCTGCTGTGTCACCAATCGAGTCAGCTTGCAAGTTGAGAGTTGCCTTACCTTTGATGGACAGCTAGGACCTGAAGCCAGACAACATTTTTTTCTTTCATACAGTCTGTGTTCCCCTTAACTTCCTGACTGACATGTACAACTAAGAGTTAGACAGACAGACAGACAGACAGACAGACAGACAGGCAGGCAGGCAGGCAGGCAGGCAGGCAGGCAGGCAGGCAGGCAGGCAGGCAGAGGCAGGCAGGCAGAGGCAGGCGGGCGGGCGGGCGGGCGGGCGGGCGGGCAGCAGGCAGGCAGGCAGGCAGGCAGGCAGGCAGGCAGGCAGGCAGGCAGGCAGGCAGGCAGGCAGGCAGGCAGGCAGGCAGGCAGGCAGGCAGGCAGGGAGGGAGGGAGGGACTCACAACAAGCAGTCTACCTCTTGCTTGTACAAGGACAGGTGTTACTTGTAAAAATCTACTGCCAAGCTCCCCCCTGCAGTTTACTAGCCCAGCAGGTCAGTCCAGACATGAGTCGGCCGTAAATATTACGTCAAATTTTCAAATGTACATCTAATTTATACCAGGTTGCTCTCACTAATTTACTCGACTGCATAAAATTATGTGCCACTTGTGCAGCACAGCCACTATGAAATAAAACTAATGTATTACAGACAGAAATGCATGTAGCCTGTGTCTGGCTGGATCAGTCTGGTCTGTATTTCAGGGAATTTACACTTGTAAATTAGTTACACTGTATTTACGAACAGCAATTAAGTAAATTAAACGTGTTAAACAGTGTGAACAGCTATTCATCTGAAGAAATATTTGTCATACCCTTCTTTTATTTTAACGCTTTATTAAACAATTAAATCTTGTCACAGGAAAATAAATGTCTCGTATCCCTGCTAAATTTGTTTGTAAGTAAAATGAAGCTTCAAAATCGTGGAATTCAAGTCATTTTCTACCTTGTCAAATACTGAATTCAGTGCAACCAATCCTTGCACAACTATCAATAAAAAAAGAAAACCTCAAGGCCAATGACAAAGAGCGCTAAAGTAGCCACCCAAGTCAAAGGAAAAACAATTTTTTATCACGATGCCAAACAATTGTAACGGTTGTCGAGAAGCATAAAAACGTAGGCTGATTGTTTACAACAACTTGTGTGAGTTACACGCCACAAAGTACTACAAAGACCAAGATACCTTGCAGATAGAGCAAGACCATGTGCAGGTAGAAGGGGGTAACCTGATGGTGTTTACAAGACGAGATATTGGGATTCCCAAAAAAAACAAAGGTAAACCTGGGGTCTTATTTGGAATTTAAAAAAGTTGATTAAGGGCATATTTTGATTCCTGTGTGCATTTACATGGATTTGTGGTTTTGAAAAGAGTGCATGTAAACTTAGTCTGTGATGGACGTTTAGTTTTTTTTATCATGCATTTTTTTTTGCTCCTTGTCAATTTTGGTTTCAGCAGGGATTGGCTTCCTGCACAATCCAAAACTCACAAATTGCCTCTAAACCTGGCCGAGTCTGCTCATGGGTTCAAATCTTCTGTGTTGCTTGTTCCAACCATGAGAAAAAGGGTTAACTGAATGGAAAATTTCATGTTATAGGTATTTTTTTATGTTTTTTTCTTGTTCTCGTGACTTTTTTCATTCATTCATTCATTTATTCTAGGTTTTATAATTTTATGAAGAACCACAATTCTAAACTCAGCTGGTGTTTTACCACTCATCGGCTCGTGTCTCACAGGGTGATTCACTGCAATAAAAGACAGTAACAGGAAAAAACTGATTGGTCAGGATGAAGGTGGAAGAGTGTTGTTGATGGAGAAAAAGAATGCTGGTGTAACACTCTCAAGGAAGATGGAGGAGACACCCACACCAAGTGAACTGTGGATAACGGCCATCCAGGCTGACTGCAGGCATCTGATATCACTCTAAGCCACATGCCTAAAGGTTACACAATACACAAATGTACTACAGTGTGTGTGTGTGTGTGTGTGTGTGTGTGTGTGTGTGTGTGTGTGTGTGTGTGTGTGTGTGTGTGTGTGTGTGTGTGTGTGTGTGTGTGTGTGTGTGTGTGTAATGTATGTAATCGCGTGCATGAGTGTGTCCGGTTTGTGTGTGACTTCAGGCTTAACTACGCCTCACAAAACAGGTTCATTTTTTACATTGTCTAGATTGATATTATACAATCCAGTACTAAGCGGGGACTAAGCGGTTCAGAAGCGGTTCAGAAAATGGATGGATGGATTTAAGTACACAAGCAACCTGTTACCATCCCTTTAATTGCTATGTTCAGCTTTGCCAAAATCATGCAAAAACACTTGACTGAACTCCTCCACATGTGTATAAAGAATCCATCTCCAGATTGATATCTTTTTCTGCTTTACTGATGTTTTATCAACATGTGTATTTAATAGGATAAACATGTGCGTTTCTCAATGACTCCAATTTTGAACTGAATTTCAGTGCTGGTGCTGCTTACTTGGTATGCTTACCTCTGTGCTTTACACACACAGAAGTGATTTGACATACTAATATTCTGTTCACACAAAACTACATTGATATGGTATTTATTTACTGGAGTTTCAACATTGTCTTTCAAAGAATAACCTGACTACCAAACACACAAAAATTGGCATCCTTAAGTATTTGAACAGTGACGGTAGTTCCTTTATTTTTGCTGCAGACTGAAAACTCTTGTATTTGACATGAAAAGGTAAAACTGAGACACTTTCATTTTCAGGTATTAACAATAGGGTAAGAGACACAATTTAGAAGATAGCATCATATATACCCCATTTTTGGGTGATACTTGTGTTGGCATGGGTCTCTTTTGGCCAGGTCCTCTTACAAGTGGCATGTGGAAATTCATTGGCTTGGTGACAAAGACGACAAGGTGTGCCTCCACAAATGAAAATGCAATCCATGCTTTCAAACCACAGACGCCCACCCACCTGCTCTGCATGGTGATCGGTGATAGAAAAAGAATACGAGACTCGTGTCATTCATGTCACTCTTATATTTTTTCTATTTACAGTGATCTCTCACCACTTCGCGTTTGACCATCCCAGTGATTGACTTTGACTGTAAGAGCAGTTCTAACCCCGCTTTTCTCAGCCTCCTGCAGTCGTACTCTTCCATTTCGTTCTTGTCTGCAGAATCATCTGCATCTCTGATTTCCACTTTGTTTAGTCACGAACGAGGCAGGACAGCCAAATGCAAGACGGGCTCACACAAAGTTTAAAGGAGACAAGGAGGGATGGAATGCAAGGCAAGCTGACGCGCCGGTCAGCGAGAGCAGCCAGCACGGCGAGAGCAGAGCGGAGCCGTGACATGTTTACACTTTAAAATTAAAAACAAGAATGTTTAAAAATACAATAAAGTGTTTAAAAATAAAATTATTAGAGTCTTGTGCGGATGCCCTCGCCCTGGTCCGTGGGGACGTGTCCGCCAACCAGCACAGGGAGAGCAGAACGGAGCCGTGACATGTTTACACTTTAAAATGTTTTAAAAAAGTGTTTAAAAATACAATAAAGTGTTTAATAATACAATGATAAGAGTTGTGTGAATACTGGTTAGCACGTCCGCTTCACAGTTAGGAGGGTGCGAGTTCGATTCCAGCTCCGGCCCTCCCTGTGTGGAGTTTGCATGTTCTCCCCATGCCCGCATGGGTTTTGTCCGGGTACTCCGGTTTCCTCATACATCCCAAAAACATGCTTGGTAGGCCGATTAAGCACTCCAAATTGCCCCGAGGTGTGAGTGCGAGTGCGGATGGTTGTTCGTCCCTGTGTGCTCTGCGTTTGGCTGGTAACCAGTTCAGGGTGTCCCCCGCCTACTGCCAGATGATAGCTGGGAAAGGCTCCAGCACGCCCGTGACCCCCGCGGGGACAAAGCAGTACAGAAAATGAATGGATGGATGAGTTGTGCGAAGTTTCACGCTAGGCTGCAGGGGCGCGTCAACCGGCCAGCACGCAAGAGCAGAGCGGAGCCATGAAACCTTTGCGCTTTAAAATGTTTAAAGTGTTTAAAAATACAAGAAAGTTTTTAAAAGTACAATTAAGTGTTTGAATTATAAAAGGCTCATGCGGATGCCCTCGGACTGGGACGCTGGGGCGCATCAGCCGGCCAGCACGACAAGAGCAGAGCAGACCGCTGGGCCGCGTCAGCCGTCAAGAGCAGAGTGGAGCCGTGACAAGTTTACATATACTTCATAAAAAGTTCAGAAAAGTCTTGTGTATCGTACCAATATATTTACTCTTATTTACTTTTTAATTTTCTTATTTATATAAATAAATAAGAATGTTTCTGAAAGTCAGTTTGACTTTGAAATGTTTACAAAAGTGTGCAAATATACAATAAAAAAAAAATTCCAACCCAATAAAGTCTTTAAAAATACAATAAAGGTAAATAAAAGTCTTGTATGGATAATGTAACAATATATTTCCTCTTTTTTTCTTTATTTTCTTATTTATTTGAATAAATAAGAATGCTTATGAAAGTTTGTTTGACTTGAAAATGTTCACGTGTTTAAAAATACAAAAAAGCATTTAAAATATAATAAAGTGTTTAGAAATACACAATAAAGGTTTCTAACAGTCTTGTGTGGATATTTTGACAATATATTTTCTCTACATCGGGGACTTCACCTATCCGCACCAATTATCCGCAATAAATGATGGATCACTGTATTTGACTGCATGTCAAGTGTGCGTGTGCCATGGTACAGGTAGGTCCGTTCTCCACGGCGCTTGGCGGACTCGGACCAACTGGGTAAGGCTGAAATAGGGATGAAAAAGTCAGGGATGGTGGACAGTGCACGCCCGAGTGTGGGTTTAATAAAGTTATGACAGAGCAAACAGCATGTGTGAATGCAAAACCACACAAAAAATGTATTTGCTTGCACATGGCAACAATGTCTTCCTGTTTTCCCCGCTCTGGATTCCAAAATTCTCAAAATGGAGCGCTTATAATTACATATACAGTACGTACTAGGCCTCTTTTGCTGCGGAAAAATAATGCCCAAAAATGTTAAAAAAAAATGCATGATTGCATTTCCTACACTCCTTTGATTACTTACCTTGTACTTGGTTAAAAGCAACATATTGATATATATTATCTGAGTACATAACTGTTGCTCTCTGTTGTGTTGTTCTGACCTGAGTTGGAGCGGTGCAAGAGCCTAATGATCAGACTAGACAAACAAATGTGAACTGTACTGCACCTGGAGACTAACATTCCTATTTTAAATTCTAGATGTGGGTAATTTACCAGATTTGTCCGTCTTTCATTTGCGACCCGAGCACCTTTCATCATTCCATCCTTATTCATAGTATAATCTATAGTCTGTCAGTTGTCATTATTTGAAAACTGCTCCCATCATTGGGTTGCTGTCCAAATATACACCCATGTACTAACTACTGTATACGACGTTACCAATAATCCCATGTTTGGGATGGAAGACGTAGGACACTATTATTTTGTTGGCAAATTAGAAGACTACAACAAACAAAATGATGCCCAAGAATTGTAACGGTTGTCAAAAAGCATCAAAGCATGGACTAAGAAGGAGACAAGATAAATTATTAGGCAATCAAGCAGAGCTTTATTAAATTAAGGGAGCAAATAATGCAACAATTATGAGGTAAAAAAACAAAAAAAAACCATTAAATAAATCAAAGAATCATAGAAGTGCTTGCATTCAACAAACAGTCAGCTCCAGTGTGAGGACCTCTCTCTAGCTCCTGCTGCTGCTGCTGCTGCTGCTGCTGCTGCTGCTGCTGCTGCTGCTGCTGCTGCTGCTGCTGCTGCTGCTGCTGCTGCTGCTGCTGCTGCTGCTGCTGGATTCCTTCTCGATTTGGATTACAAGCCTCCTCTCACCTGTGGTAATTCCTGACTTTCTGTGGATTTCTTTTTGTGAATTACAAGTCTAGTTACCCCCCCCCCCCCCCCCCTCGAGTTTTTCCTGTGTGGATTTTTCTAGAGACTAAAGAGAATTACCTTTGTTGCCTTTATTTCCTGAGTTCTCCTAGACTGACTTGTCTTGTACTCTGAGAATTAAACACGCCTTTGAAGGCTAAGTCTCACTTCCGTCGTGCGTTTGGGGTCGAAGACAAACCTTAACAGTACGAACCTGCCATGACGACCCCAGCCGTCATGGCAGGTTCGTACTGTTAAGACAGTGTGGGAACTAATCCAGTCCACGCTGCTCTCCTCAAACAGATTCAGTTAACTAATTCCCACACGCGGCAACTGCGGGAGGCCTCTGTGGCTGTGCGGGGCCTTCGGGCGCAGGTCCGGCCTCTGCGGGCCTCCGTGGAAGCTCTGGCAGCCAGCAGGCGGCGCTGGCGGATCAAGGGGCAGAGATTCTACAGCAGTTACAGGCTCTCACAGCGGCCCTCAGCATCCAGCCGCAGGGCCAACCAGTTCCTGCAGTCCCAGCTGGCCCCGCCCCTGTGGGCGTCACCCCAGCTAACCCTACAGGACCCAATGCCTCCCGGGAGCCCTGTCTCTCAAGTCCACGACCTTTTGACGGCAACTTTGAGACCTGCGCCACATTCATCATGCAGTGTGAGCTGGTCTTCCTTCATCAGCCAAGCATGTTCTCATCCGATGCAGCTCGGGTTGCTTACATGACCAACCTCCTCACAGGCCGGGCAGCACAGTGGGCTACTGCCTCCTGGTCCATGGGGGCCGGGTTCTGCCTCTCTTACCGGGACTTTGTGACTGAACTTCGGAAGGTTTTCCATCACCCCATCTATGGCCGGGACCCTGGCACGCGACTAAGCAGTATCCAGCAGGGCAGCGGCAGTGTTGCAGACTACGCAGTGGAGTTCAGGCTGGCCGCGGCGGAGAGTGGTTGGAATGACCAGTCGCTTCGTGTCACTTTCCAGAAGGGTCTCAGTGACGCCGTGAAGGATCAACTAGCCACCCGAGAGGAACCTACCTTCCTTGACGACCTGATCCACCTCGCCACTCGTATCGATGGACGCCTCCGGGAGAGGAGGCGCGAGCGAACTCCGCGGGGAACACTGCCCACTTCCCAACCGGCCAGCACCCCTGCTCATGTTAATCCCCCTTTGGGGGTTCCCGCCACATCCCAGACATTGACCGGGGAGGAACCTATGCAGCTGGGACGCACACGCCTTACTCCGGCGGAACGAGAGGCCCGTTTCAAGGCAGGCCTCTGTCTCTACTGCGGCCAGAAGGGACATCGTATCAGCAACTGCCCAGTCTTGCCAAAAGATTAGGCTCACCAGGACCTCGGGAGATCCTGATGAGCCGCCTTTCCTGTTCCCGCAACCCCACTCCTGCTAACCGTCTGGTGAGCGTTACTCTCGCATGGGCCGGCCAGAGACTCACAGTTGGTGCGCTTATTGACTCTGGGGCAGATGAGTGTTTCCTGGACTCGGAATTTGCTAACCAGGCCGATATCCCACTAGAGAGACTGGAGAGACCCACGGAGACCTTTGCACTGGATGGGCGACGACTGGCCAGTGTCACACAACGTTCCGGCTCTCTCTCTCTCACCGTTGCAGGGAACCACGTGGAGAGAATCCAGTTTTTTGTCATCCATTCCCCATTTATCCCTATGGTTCTGGGCCGCCCCTGGCTTATGAAGCATGAGCCACACATCACCTGGTCCTCTGGCACAATCTTGGAGTGGAGCCCCTCCTGCCATGCCCAGTGTCTTCAAGCTGCTCCTGGTCCGCTCCCTCGTACTGCCTCCAGTGTTCCCGCTCCTGACCTGCTCACAGAGTTTTATCGGTCCCATCCCGACAAACCTGGCAAGTCGCCAGGTGGCTCCCGTGGAACAGGGGGGTACTGTTAGGACCCGCCTCTCTAAGCCTCCTTCCAGGACCAGAGGTGCTTCATCTCGCACCTGAGGCCAATCAGCAGTCAACCACCTGCAGCTCATCAGCTCAGCAGGGCTGGTATATAGCTGCCTGCTTCCCAGTCACCAGTTGCAGGTTCGTGTTGTCAGCTCCAGTGTGAGGATCTCTCTCTAGCTGCTGCTGCTGGATTCCTTCTCGATTTGGATTACAAGCCTCCTCTCACCTGTGGTAATTCCTGACTTTCTGTGGATTTCTTTTTGTGAATTACAAGTCTAGTTTCCCCCCCCCCCCCCCCCCCAAGTTTTTCCTGTGTGGATTTTTCTAGAGACTAAAGAGAATTACCTTTGTTGCCTTTATTTCCTGAGTTCTCCTAGACTGACTTGTCTTGTATTAAACAAGAATTAAACACGCCTTTGAAGGCTAAGTCTCACTTCCGTCGTGTCGTGCGTTTGGGGTCGAAGACAAACCTTAACACAAGTGTGGTGCTGGAGACTCCGCCGCACAACGCTCACCATGGAAGCTGGAGAAACAACACAAGCAGTGCATGTGTACCAAGTACATATAGATAATACAATTTGACCTAACTGAGGTTTAGTATTTAATTTAGCAATGGATGTTAAGACATAATAAATGATGCCTCAGCTGCAATATAAATGCTCCATTTCTTTTATTGACTGCTACAGTCACACATACTTTAGCTTTTGTGTAGTCAATCTAAATTTTATTTCATTACGTGCATTTATTAAACTTATCAGCATGTATTGCGGCTGCTAATTGAAAGGTGCTTGTCACAAATATGACTTGCTGAGAAAAAGTGAGAACGTGTCCAGTCTACACCTATGATTAGTATGAATGACTGTTCTGTACTGTACTCAAGTCATGGGTCCTGTCAAGCAAAACTATTTGGAAACAGCCTATATACACTTTGACAGTGATGTATTGCAGAATGTGGAGGAATGAAGAAGGGGGTAACTTTAGACATCTCACATTAGACTGCTGACATGCTTTCTCTTGCGCTCTTGTTTCTGGCTCGAATGCAAGACTCCTCAAACGGCCTTGTGCTCGTGCACCTAGCATTTGAGGATGCCCCAGAGATGCTTAACGGTGTTTTGGCACATTTTACTCTCAGCTTCTTTAGTAGTGGTCATCTCATCTTGGAGGTGTGTTTGGGGTTGTTATGGAAAGAGAAAAGAAAGAGAAATTAACTCTACTTCCCCTGTGTGGATTGCACTCAAGCATTCTTGACTCACACCATGCTTGACTGACTTGTCTCATCACACCACAGGACATGGTTCCAGTAATCTTCATATGTCCTGAATTTGCTTGTCTTCACGAAAGTGTTTGTGGGATTTCTTGTGCACCATCTTAAAAAAAAAAAAACTCCTTCTGGGATGGCAGCCATTCAGACCAATTTGACACAATGCTCGGCATGTGATCAAAGTACAGAACAACTCAACCAACTTCAGCATTTACAGCTGAGACCAAATTACAGCCCAGGGTCCGGCACAGACAGTTTATTGAAAAATTATTCATACTCGTGAAAATGGATGGATGGATGAACAGGGGGGCAAATTTTTACTCACTAATAATGACTGTGAGTCAAGTCATTTTGAAGGGAGACCATGATTACAAGCCGTACAACAACTGTCTTACATTGTAGCAAATTGTCATATTTTTAGTGTTGTTCCATGAAAATATATTTTGTTGTAGTTACATAAGAGAACTTTCCTGTATACTATATAGTATATTGTCAAGGTTGCTGCCATGGATTAAAGACAATGTTTCCCAACATTTCCCAACACACTGGTGTGCGGTGAGATATTCAGCTGTGCCGTGGGAAATTGTTCAATATTAATTACGGAGTGCATTGTAAAAAGGATTGCCAAAGCTTTTGTCAGTTAGCCCAAGGCCTGGCTAATCGCACATGCGTGGTGAATCGGAGAATCTTGAGATTTCATGTTGTGTTGGTCTGATTGTGCTGCATCGGCACATATTCAGTTTGCTGCTGGTGTTGGGCCGTGGACAAAAAAAGGTTGGGAAATACTGATTTAAAGTGCTGTGAAAAAAGCCTCAGAACAAAACACTTTGGCCCCTTCATTTAAGTTCTACCAAGTGAAAATATTATTTCTTGGACTCATGTCAGTCACAGACACATAGAGTAATCATTACCTCCAAAACTATATCCGTAATACTCAGTTTTTCCATCACTTATAACTGTTTGTCTAAGAAATAAAAAGCTTCATAAATCTGCCCCTGAAGTGACAATGTAATTCGTAATTCCAAGTGGTGTTGCGTATAATGATTGACATGTAGATCACCCAATGATTTCATGAATAGTGGCTACAAATCTATCTAGTTATGACATATTAATATGGTTAGAATAGAAGTACAGGCCACAGTGGAAGAATTACGTGCCAACTGACGTAATGCTACAAAATAATCCCATTTGAACGTTCTTGGATGTCCAGAGAAAAAAATAGATTTCTGGTTCCCTTGAGTAATGTCATACTTTTGAAAGCAATGTTGTAACATTGGAAATAGACTAGGTCGCAAAACAAAATTGCAAAAGTCTGTAAGTCAAGAAATACATGACATTATCTTTATGGTATCCTGGTAATAACTACAATCCATTTGCAGACTGTAGAGAAGAAAGTTATTGTAAGACTAAAGTCAGTGTCTAGTGTTTGGATTTAGATAACAGTGTAAATTGCAGAGAACAGAGATTTGGCCTGCCATAACATTAATCTGTTGAGAGATCCTGATGACATGTATGTCTGTAATGTTTATGCATGTTAATTTTTTTAAAAATAAATAAACAAAGGGTTTTATATATTGTCAAAGCACAATTGAATAGTAACAATTTTTTTTTTTGCAGGATGAGTAAAAGCACGTTATAATTCAGATGGATGTATGGATGAATGTATCTCTTTCTAATTGAAATCAAACAGTATAATATAGGTGACCACTAAAAACAATGACAATTGTTTTTATTTCATTTCATGTTGTGTCCAACTATCATTCATGTGAGGTTAATCAAAATGTATTGGTCAGCATATAGGCAATATGATCCCATGTGAAATCAAACTGTAATCAAGTGTTCCAAGTGTGTCAAAACAAACGTATGGTGTGTCTTTTTCATTTTCCTCCAAGATAACACCAGTCAATAGAAGTACAGCTCAGGAACAGCTCTAACTGTACTTGCATTCAGCCTCACTGACTTTAAACGGTTTCTCCTTATTTTCCTTATTTATTTTTCCTTCATTTGCCATAAATCCTGCTCACAGCATGATAACATTGGCTGAGGGCCAGATGTCCCCGAATGGGAACAAACTCTAGAGAAATCTTCACAAGTGTCCTGTAATCTAGTGTCTGTACCGTAAATTCTTACTCAGGCAAATTATCACTCATTGTGTGTCTTCAGCAAAACATCTGGGTGCATCCCATCTTCATCAGCTCAATCTCTTACAAGGAACTGGGATCCATTCAAACCACAGTGTTATATTCAGCACTATAACATTAGCAATGAATAATACAAAGCTGACTGCCAAGGAGAGTAAAGACTCAAGTTATTGCGACATGCTGCTTTTCATTACAGTCAAGATGATTGCTGAAACTTAAGCAGAGCATGACCCTTATTTTGCAGGGTTCCCATGGTAACCCAAATCTGTGTACAGTTTACCTGAAAAACCCCATTTTGTCAGCATTTTTCTTCTCTGAGGGAACCACGAATGTAAGCCCTTACGTATATGTATTGCATTATACTTACCGTAACTAGTGTAATGCAGACACTGTTTAGCTCAGTAGGTAGAGCATCAGACTCCCAACCTCCGTCTTGTGGGTTCGAGCCCCTGGAAAGGTAAAAGCAACTTGGCAGAAGTCATTATGTACACGTTTAGGGAAAAAACTTTCTAATTCCTTAAAATAAACTTTATCATAACAGTCATAATGATTGTGTAAATATCTAGATGAATAGATTTAAGGTTTTACACATAAATTATGAACTGGGGGCTAAAGCTATCATAAAGGAACACCATACTGTTGTTAGGGTTTATAAACTATCTTGATTATGTTGGGATGTAGACTAGAATGATGAACTTTGTTTGAACATTTTACCTTTCCTTGACTCTGAAAAGTTTAACCATTCAGTTGTTGAAACTTTCCAAATGGTGTGGAAACATCCTTGCTCAGTTAGTCATCTAAAATGCTCCACTAGGTTTTATTTCCACGACCTCGTAAAACAATAAACTGGGACCCTCTGCACTGATTAATCAGTTGCTGAGGTGATCACCAAACATGCCAAATGTCACCCCCACCCTACTTCTTCTCAATAAATATGCTCTTGTAAGAGACTAACGGCAGAGTCTGTTCGAACATTGCTGTACCTACAGTAACGGACTGGCTCTCCACTTGCAAGTGCTTAAAGGGCATACTGTCTGTTAGGGATGTTCTGACTCTAACTTATTTTGCAAGAACCACACGGGAGACAGTATGCCCTTTGAACACTTGCAAGTGGAGAGTTTGTTTGTTACTGTAGATACAGCAATGTTCAAACAAAGTCTGCCGTTGGATTCATGCAAGAGAGTATTTATTGAGAGAAGAAGAAGGGTGGGGGTGAGAGTGGCCAAGGTGGGGGTGACATTTGACATGTGTGGTGGTCACCTCAGCAAATGGTTAACCACTTCAGAGGGTCCCAGTTTATTGTTTTACGAGGTCGTGGAAATAAAACCTAGCGGAGCATTCCAGATGACTAACTAAACAACACACCATTTGGAAAGTGTCAACAACTGAATGGTTAAACTTTTCAGAGTCAAGGAAAGGTAAAAGGTTCAAACAAAGTTCATCATTCTAGTCTACATCCCAACAAAATCATACGATCAAGATAGTTTATAAACCCTAACACTGTCTCTTGTGTGGTTCTTGCAAAATAAGTTAGAGTCAGAACATCTCTAACAACTGTGGTAGATAATAAATTGAACGTGGTACCCGTGGGTTAAGTTGAGCAATATGGGCAGGGGTCAGTTGACCAAGTGCCATCCATCCATCCATCCATCCATCCATCCATCCATCCATCCATCCATCCATCCATCCATCCATCCATCCATCCATCCATCCATCCATCCATCCATCCATCCATCCATCCATCCATCCATCCATCCATCCATCCATCCATCCATCCATCCATCCATCCATTTTCTATACCGCTTGTTCCCAAGCGGATGTGCATCCCAGCAGTCATCGAGCAGTAGGCGGGGGACACCCTGAACCGGTTGTCAGCCAATCAGGGCACACAGAAGAACCGACGAAGAACCAACCGCACTCGCACTCACACCTAGGGGCAATTTGGAGCGCTCAATCGGCCTACCAAGCATGTTTTTGGGATGTGGGAGGAAACCGGAGTGCCCGGAGAAAACCAACGTGGGCACGGGGAGAGTATGCAAACTCCACACAGGGAGGACCGGAGATGGTATCGAACCCGCACCCTCTTAACTGTGAGGCGGACGTGGTAACCAGCCAAATCCATCCAATTCATTCTGTATTTCTGCTGAACAGCAACTCCAGGTGTGTATCGCTCCAATAAAAGACGGTATGATACATATTTTGAGACCATATTTTCCGGACTATAAGTTTTTCCGGAGTATAAATCGCACTAGCACTAAAATGCATAATAAATAACAAAAAGACATATACAAGTCGCACTGGAGTATAAGTTGCATTTCTGGGGGAAATTTATTTTATAAAATCCAACACCTAAGAACAGACATCTTGAAAGGCAATTTAAAATAAAAATAAAATAGAGGCAACAACAGGTTGAACGGTATGCTAACGTTACATGACACATAAACAACAAACTGAGAATGTGCCTGGTATGTTAATATATTATATTATTCAGATAACATTAACGCTATTCAGATAACGATAGCATAAATAACATGCTAACAAGTTTACCAAACCATCCGTGTCACTCCAAATCCCCAAATCCAAATGAAATTTCATCCTTGGTGTCACTTTTAAACAACTTCGACGGTGACCCCAAGTACGTCCGGGCCTTTTTGACAAACTGCCGTGTCTTTTTCGACCTTCAGCCCGTCACGTTCACCAAAGAACCAGCTAAGGTGGGCTTTGTACTCACTCACCTTACGGGCGAGGCGTGGCTATGGGGAACGGCAGAATAGGAGCGTCAAGGACCCACCTGCTCGTCGTTCAACGCTTTTGCAGCTGAAATCTTACGTGTGTTTGACTTGGGCTAAGCCTCGGAAGACGCCTCTGAGAAACTCATCACGCTGCACCAAGGCAGCAGATCCGTCGCCCAGTACTCTATCAAATTCCAGACGGTGGCGCGTCGGAGCGACTGGAACACCCTGGCTCTCGTCGGCACCTTCCTCCACGGACCCGCGGATTACATCAAGGATGAGATGGTTTCCTACGAGCGCCACCAGACCCTTGAAGATGCCATGAACCCGGTTGCACGGGTAGATCGGAGGATCCGGTCAAGACAGTGCGAGAAGTTGAAGTCGACTCCGCCCCCCCCGCTGCCGTGACACCAGCCCGACACCTCGGGTGTCCTGGGAAGCCCCTGTTGTCCCGTCTCACCTGTCGTCCGCCCAGGATCCCGTCCAAGTCAGTCAGCGCACCATGAACACTCCTCCCACCCAGCCCAGCTGGCCAGAGCCGATGGAGATTGGACGCACCTCGCTCTCACCAGAGGAGCGTCATAGATTCCTCAGAGCTAGGCTATGCCTATACTGCGGGGGTGAGGGCCACTGGGTGGCCTGTTGCTGGAAGAGTGCCAAAAGCATCCGCCTAGCAGGGATCCGTTTGGGAACGGTTTGCTTGCCCCCTGTTGCAAGTCCCTGCCCCAGACCCGCTCTTCACCTCCAGCCCGTGCCCTTGCCTCTCGGCCCGCCGCTTCTCCAACCCATAGGCTGTAGCCGCAGGCCCGGTCTCGTCATCAGCCAAAGCCTCCGGTTCAGTCTCCTCCTCGGCTGCTGTTGCCAGGTCCGCAGCCTGGTTCCACTTCGACAGGCAAGGCGTTGCAACCTGACCGGCATCCCATTTGAAGTCGTCCAGAAGAGAGACATTTGGTTCTAGTACCGGCCCCCAGGTCAGCATCTCTCGATGCCACAGCTGAGGAGGGGCAGTGGTGCCACCTGTGATGTTCTTCTGATGACTTAGACTTATCGGACTGTTATTGACGAGCGTCTGAGGTTAAACCTCGTGTTCCAGCTCGGAGTTCTGTTTTTGGGACGTCGGGAGCCGTTCCTTGGGGGGGGGGGGGGGGGGGGTCTGTCACGTTCCTGTGTCACCTGACTTCCAGCCAAGCCCCAATCAAGTGATTACCAGCACCTGCTCCAGCTCGTTAGGTCCCCTCTACTTAAACTCTGTGTATTCTGCCAGTGGTTGTCAGTTGTCTGCTTACCCTGCACGTGACAACACTGCTCTTTGTGCCCTGAACAATTCCTGTTGCCGACCATGCTTGTGTTCTGACCCGACACGTTCTGATCGCCGCCTGCCTTGACCACCTGCCTGCCTCCGATTACGACTACGCGCTGCGCTCTGCTGCTCAGTCACGCCAGCCAGCCCGCGAGTCCAGCGTTCCACTTCCCCTTTCCCTCCTTTTCAATAAAGGTTCATGCTGCATTTGGTCGCCCTGTCTCTGTTCCTGACATATAAGGCAGTTTGAGATGGTAGGATGGTTTTTTGTTGAAAGTTGTTCATCTCACAATCATGGTAGAAGCGTTCACGTCGCGATCCTCGTCAATAATAATTGCTATTAATACTGGCTATTGATACTTGTGTTCTGACCCGACACGTTCTGATCGCCCTGTCTCTGTTCCTGACATATAAGGCAGTTTGAGATGGTAGGATTTTTTTTGTTGAAAGTTGTTCATCTCACAATCATGGTAGAAGCGTTCACGTCGCGATCCTCGTCAATAATAATTGCTATTGATACTTGCTATTGATACTTGTGTTCTGACCCGACACGTTCTGATCGCCGCCTGCCTTGACCAGCTGCCTGCCTCCGATTACGACTATGCGCTGCGCTCTGCTGCTCAGTCACGCCAGCCAGCCCGCGAGTCCAGCGTTCCACTTCCCTCTCCCTCCTTTTCAATAAAGGTTCATGCTGCATTTGGTCGCCCTGTCTCTGTTCCTGACATATAAGGCAGTTTGAGATGGTAGGATGGTTTTTTGTTGAAAGTTGTTCATCTCACAATCATGGTAGAAGCGTTCACGTCGCGATCCTCGTCAATAATAATTGCTATTAATACTTGCTATTGATACTTGCTATTACTTGTGAATTCTACCAAACACTTTGAAGCCAAGCTGAAAGACAAGCGATTGTCCAAAAGCTCAATGAATGCTAGTAGCCCATCAGTCCTGAGCATGAAGAGAGGTCAGTACCTGCCTCCAAGGCCAGCATTGACCATCATATCTCTAAACATAGAAGGACTATTTGCAACTCAAGAAGAACTTGTTGGAAAACTCTGCAGAGAGCATCAGTGTGACATTCTCTGCCTACAAGAAACCCACCGTGGACCCAAACACATCCGGCCTCGTGTGGAAGGAATAACCACCCTCATAGAAAGACCACATGAGAAACATGTAAGCATCATGCTAGCAAAAAATGGGACAATCATCGAATCAACATCAAAAAGCGATGAAAATGACAGTGAAGTCCTAACTACTGAGCTAAGAGGAATTACCATCACCTCAGTATACAAACCACCTCCTATACCTTTTGCCATGCCAGAAATACCATCATCTGGAAAACCAAAGATTGTGATTGGAGACTTCAACAGTCACAGTACACAATGGAGATACGCCAATGAAGATGGAGATGCAGTGGAAACATGGGCTGAAAGCAACCATCTTAATCTGATCCACGATGCCAAACAGCCAAAGTCCTTCAATAGTGGGCGTTGGAAAGCAAGCTATAACCCTGATATCATCTTTGGCAGTCATAACATCAGTAGACTGAGCAAGAAGCTAGTACCGGAGCCACTCCCAAAAACCCAACACCTTCCCATTGGCATTACAGTCAATGCTGCAATCACCCCAGCCACAGTTCCATTCAGAAGAAGATTCAACTTTGGGAAAGCAAACTGGCCTGGTTTCCAAGAAGACCTGGAAAGAAAGATTGCTCATCTCCCGACGGAGAGACAGTTGGCCCCAGTTGTTGAACCACCCATCATCCCCCAACAAGCTGGATTCCGACCTGACAAATCTACAAGAAGCCAACTTCTGAATCTCACTCAACATATTGAAGATGGGTTTCAGAAAGGACAGGTAACAGGAGCCATCTTTGTTGATCTTTCTGCCGCATATGACACTGTGAACCACCACATTCTCCTAAAGAAGATCCTTGAGTTGACACAAGACCTGTCATTCTCAGTCCTCATTGGAGCCCTATGTGACCCTGAACAATAAACAGAGTCACTGGCGACGACAAAAGAACCCCAAGGTACTGTGCTGGCTCCACTGCTATATAACATCTACACTAATGATGTTCCTGATTTTGTTATCCTCAACATGGACAGCAGCTATTTTATCAGCCAACTCTCAGAGGTCTGAATTAATGCTTTCTGGCAGGCCATAGTAAACAAAAATCTTTCCTTTGAGTACTTTGGCTACAGTTGTTATCGCCTTCTCTACTTTTTGCAAGCTAACCAGGCTAACATTTGCTATGTATGATAAGGATCATTTCAACCTTTATTTGGGATTGGTAGGCCAGCCTCATGAATGTTGGGGCCGGAACCGGCAAAAAGGCAGCAACTGCCATCCCTACCCCCTCTACAGTGGGGCCAACTTAGGTCGTTACCGCACCGGGAATGTAGTTATTTTTATTTGGTTATGTAATTTCACACTTGAAGGTTGGACAGACATTCTAGAAATTCTAAATATTTGTCTGTAAGGAATAAAAAGATTTCTGTATTATGTTCTACTTTAGGTGACATAATCTTTTTTGCCCACTGAAATAAGTCAAAGTATTTATGTAGCGATACAACTCTTCAAGTTGTATGTAGTGTTTTGCTAAAAATTTATTTGTATTGATGACAAAGTTAAGCAGGAGATGAACTTGATGTACTTCCTGATGTCTTGGATTGGCTCATTGTTTACAGCTCTCGACATGCATTCAATTCTGTAACGCTGGTCATTTTGACTTTGTGCCTCACTCAATGTAAAGAAAGGCCAACTTAAAGTTTTAGGAGTTCCCATGGACTGGAAACATTAACCCTTTATGCCCATTAGCCATGTAAGTGTGCTCTGAATAGATGGAAAGGCCCCCATTTGGGGTGGAGAGGTGGCATGGCTGTGCATCAGAGTCCGCTGTACTTTCAGCCAAGGCCACACTCTGCAAGGCAGATAATGTGATTTCCGGACAAGAGCTCTCGTCACACTTTTCTGCAGCAGAGACCTACTGTGAATGATTCCCTCAATACTTAACCAAATATAACATTCAATAGAGCTTCTCAATTAAGGATGCAATGAGTATAGTCCATAGATCGCCAGAGTGATTAGACAGGAAGACACTGCAAAAGAATGCAACTTCACTTCCTTCAAACATAATGAAGAAAACCCAATTAGACAAGTATTGTTGGCCAAGTTAATCTCTTGATTCTTACAATACACTTGGTGTCATCGGGGGCATTTGTGAGCAAAGCTTCTCCAAATGAGTTACTCTGCCCCTTCTACCCCCACCCCTTGTAGGGTAGTCTTTTCATGCCAAACTTTATATATTGTTTAATCTGTGTAAATCCTTTTATTCAAACACACACACAAAAAACCCCAATGAGATAGAGATATAAAAAAATACAAACTAAAAGTTAGAAATGTTGTTTATTCTTAATTGATTTGACCTCTATATATTCAGGTAAAACAATGGAGGACAACATTTTGTTTGCAACACTAATCTGGTTTCAGATGGCACAGCAAATCGAAGCAAAAATAATCATGATCCATTTATGTTTTGCAAAACAACCCAAGGTTGGGTCAAATTGACCGAACTTCCTGGGTCGGTCCAGTTTTTAATCGCGCCTTTTAAAGGTCTAACATATGTATGCCATAATCCTATGTAGCCGACCGTACTGGTAGTCAGCCTCTCGTTTTTTTTCTTTGCAAATGCTGATATGCTAGTATGTGTAATTATTTTTATTATTTCATGCGACTAGAAATTTTAAGTGGACTTTGATCATTTATAAGGTGGCACGGTGGCGCACTGGTTAGCAGGTCTGCATCACATGTGCCTTTCAGTTTGCCTTGTAATCATGGCAACAGCTAGTGGCGAAAAAGAGGGGTGGACAGCTAGAAAATTTCATCTTCCTCAATTGCTTTTCTTTTTGGTGGGTGTCAAATCCCTGGTTTGTAATAAATTTTGGAAGAAATAAAAGAAATTTTCCGCTCTTTCCCTGTGACTATTATAGCCGACAACGACAAGGCTTGATCAATGGCAAATGATACTATGTTCACGGGGCTTTCCAACCAATATGTCCACTGGCAATGCATTGTGGGTAATCCAAAGCAGTCAGGCACCTCTATCCATCCATTATTCATGACTTCTTTCCTAACAGTAAAATATACTGCTCAAAAAAATTGAAGGAACACATCAGATTTCAATGGTGAAAAAAAAAAGTTGGATATCTATACTGATATGGACAGTTTAATGTCTCAGGAACAAAAGGATGCCACATCTTTTGATGGAAATAGAAGTTTTAAGCCTACAGAGGGCTCAGTATATAGACACCCCAAAAATCAAAGTGAAAAAATGATGTGGCAGGCTTGTCTATTTTGCCTAAATTCAATTTCTGCAATTCAAAACTCTTTTCAATATCTTGTGTAGCGCCCACATGCTTGTATGCATGCTTGACAAC
Source organism: Syngnathus leptorhynchus (assembly GCF_054491065.1). Lineage (NCBI taxonomy): Eukaryota > Metazoa > Chordata > Actinopteri > Syngnathiformes > Syngnathidae > Syngnathus > Syngnathus leptorhynchus. The sequence goes on along the minus strand of NC_141201.1, from coordinate 15,889,535 downwards.
GTCGCGGCATGCTCCTAATGAGACGACGGATGGTGTCTTGTGGGATGTCCTCCCAGATCTGTCTAAGGGCATCAGTGAGCTCCTGCAAAGTCTAACTAGCAACCTGGCGGCGTCTAATGGACCAAAACATTATGTCCCAAAGGTGTTCTATCGGGTTTAGATCAGGTGATCGTGAGGGCCATTCAATTGTGTCAATTCCTTCATCCTCCAGATACTTTCTGCATACTCTTGCCACATGAGGCCGGGACTGTTGTGGATCAGGAGGAACCCAGGACCTACTGCACCAGCGTAGGGTCTGACCATGGGTACAAGGATTTCATCCCGATACCTAATGGCAGTCAGACTGCCGTTCTCTAGCCTGTAGAGGTCTGTTCGTCCCTCCATGAAAATGCCTCCCCAGACCGTCACTGACCCACCACCGAACCGGTCATGCTGAATGATGTTGCAGGCAGCATAGCGCTCTCCTTGGCTTCTCCAGACCCTTTCATGTCTATCACAGGTGCTCAGGGTAAACCTGCTCTCATCTGTGAAAAGCACAGGGCGGACTTGGCAATTCTGGTGTTCTATGGCAAATGCCAATCGAGCTCCACGGTGCTGAGTAGTGAGCATAGGGCACACTACAGGACGTCGAGCCCTGAGGCCACCCTCGTGAAGTCTGTTTCTGACTGTTTGGGCAAAAACATTCACACCAGTAGCCTACTGAAGGTCATTCTGTAGGGCTCGGGCAGTGCTCAACCTGTTCCTCCTTGCACAAAGCAGCGGATATCGGTCCTGCTGATGGGATGAGGACCGTCTACGGCCCTGTGCAGCTCTCCTAGAGTAACTGCTTGTCTCCTGGAATCTACTCCATGCTCTGGAGATTGTACTGAGAGACACATCCAATCTTCTTGCAACAGCACGCATGGATGTGTCATCCTGGAGGAGTTGGACAATCTGCGCAACTTCAGCAGGGGTTAAGAAATCGCCTCATGCTTCCAGTCGTGATAATGACTCTTGCTAAAGCCAATACTTGTGGAAAAACAGTTAAAAAAGACCAAGAGGGAGGAGCTTGAAATGGCCTCCACCTGCAAAACTAGTCCTGTTGTTGCCCCTCTAATGTACCTGTTGTTAATTCCATCAACACCAATGCAGCTGAAAGTAATTAACAACCCCCTCTGCCACGTGCCTGACCAAAACCTTATCAGAAAAGTGTAATTGAATTCATGCCATACCCTGATAAAAACTGTTCCTTTAATTTTTTTGAGCAGTGTATATTATATGTGCCTGAGTGAAACTACCAGAGTAATATGCTAGTTTCAATAAATTATGTTTTCCAGGCTATGCTTACCAACACTGCTGGTCGTCCTCCATCACCGGAATCATGTTTCACCTCTTATTTTCCAGTCGCTAACCTTGCTATAAAATGGACCTTCACTTGACTTTTGAGCTCCATATCAAATACTTCTGCAAAACCTCCTTTCATTTCAGAAACATGGCAAAACTCTGGCTCCCCAACAAATACATTCAGTAGCTGCAGTATATACAAAGCAGCACTGCCAGGATCCTGATGGGAATGCGGAAGTGCCACCACATCACACCCATTCGTAAATCCCTCCACTGGCTTCCTGTTCAACAAAGGAAAGAATTTAAAGGCTCTGCTGCCCTACCAGTGCCTCAATGGCACTGCCTCCTATACCTCAGGAAACTCTTAGCCCCCATTTTCTCACACCCCACCTCGACCCTGCACTGGCCAACCATCTCCAGCCTCTGAGGACTAAAATTTGAACAATGAACAACCACGCCTCCTGCTCCACCGCTGCGCTTTCTGCTCCACCGCTTCCAGTCTGCGGAATGTTCTCCTGCACCGCACCATCTAAGGGCACCACAGAATGTGGATGGTTTTTGTTTTTGAAGGCTCGAGAACACACCTTTATAGAAAAATTATTTAATCAGTTTCTAGTTTTATCTTTTTTTAATGTATTGTAGCACTTTGAGATCATGAGGATGATGTAAATGTCTTTATAATTCACATATTTATACACTTTGTTATTATTTTTATTTCTCAAGCTAAATCCATGATTCTCAGATTACCTTACTGCAATATCAAAATTGAAACCAAATCACACATATTTCTTTTCTGTAATAATGGGTGTCTAGACTCATCTCTGAGAAAAAAAAAGCTAGTATTTTGTTCCAGCTTTGAACGGTATGTTTTCACAGTACAGCTGGTATGAAGTTGCTTGGCAAAACATAATTTTTAAATGGATGGCTGAATCTGTTTTCACCAGCAGTCATGCCTCACTTGAGCGTGCGTTTGTGATGAGATGTCAAATATACTCTCATTCATGTTTTTTGGAAGACATGGGTGTTGTAGCATATATATTATATACTATTTATGTGTATATAGTATATCTATATCTATCTATCTATCTATCTATCTGTCCGTCCGTCCGTCCGTCCGTCCGTCCCTCCCTCCCTCCCTCCCTCCCTCCCTCCCTCCCTCTCTCTCTCTCTCTCTCTCTCTCTCTCTCTCTCTCTCTATCTATCTATCTATCTATCTATCTATCTATCTATCTATCTATCTATCTATCTATCTATCTATCTATCTATCTATCTATCTATCTATCTATACATGCATACATGCATACATACATACATACATACATACATACCGTAATTTTCGAACAATAAGTCGCTTTTTTTGTCATAGTTTGGGGGGGGGGGGCGATTTATACTCAGGAGCGACTTATATGTGATTTTTTTTCACAGATTTTCAAAATTCAAAAATCTGCGATGTAGTGAAACCGTGATAAACGAACCGCGATGTAGCAAGGGATTACTGTCATTTGAACTGCAAGTGACGTCATCTGTGCCGTGCGATGGTTGTTTACATAAAGGGCAAAGGATTCGATCACGGGATGACGAAGATGACGAAGGGCCCCACGTACTACCGGCATCATTAGCGGCTTTGTTTGTAAGTGACACGGAGGACAAAGAGTTTGAATGATTTAATGATTTGGAGTGACACAGAAGGTTTGAAAAACTATTATGGCTTTTACGCACGCCCGGTCCTTCTCGACGGGAGCTCTCTTTCACCTCCGTGGATGGAGGTCGGTGGCTGGCACTCGGCCGGGTGGCTGTCCGGGGACGGTGGATGGGGCTTGGACATGGCTTTTATGCACGCCCGGTCATACTTGAACTCTTATTTTGTTAAATAAAGAGCCGTTTACCAAACCCACGTCTTTCCTGGTCCTTTGTTAACGCTACAATATAGTTATATACTAGATCTCTGCAGCGCACGCGCGGCGTTGTTGACATAACAAGGAGTTTGCCTTCCGACCCAATCGGTCCTCTGAGGATGCCATCTGCTCTGCCCTCCACTCTGCCCTCACCCACCTGGAGAACAGGGACTCGTATGTGAGATTGCTGTTTGTGGACTTCAGTTCTGCATTCAACACCATTGTTCCACAGCGTCTCATTTGCAAGCTCGACAAGCTGGGCCTCAGTACCTCCCTTTGCAACTGGCTACTGGACTTCCTCTGTCAGAGGCCTCAAGTAGTCCGTGTGGGCGACAATGTCTCCGGCAGCGTCACGCTGAGCACGGGGGCCCCTCAAGGCTGCGTGCTCAGTCCGCTGCTCTTCACCCTGCTGACGCATGACTGCACTACGACCTACAGCTGCAACCGCGTGCTGAAATATGCCGACGACACGACTGTGGTGGGTCTGATCACCGGTGGCGACGAGACTCACTACAGATCGGAGGTCGACCTTTTGGCCGCATGGTGCAGGGACAACAACCTTCTGCTGAACGTCAACAAGACCAAGGAGATAAAGGGAAATGTGCTTTCAGCAGTTAGCAAACATATTTTTCAAGGTTGTGTTAAACATATAATCATATCAATATAATATCTAGTATTGGAGTGCTTGTGTGGATTGGTGGGGGTGAGGAATGTGCAGGCACACTGCATGAACTTGTTTTCTTCTAAGAGTTATGGAACAGGTCCAGGAAGGGAGTACGAGACGGTACGGAACGAAGGGAGTACAGGACGATAACACCTCGAGGTTGGTGAGGAGCGAGAACAAAGAACAATACCACGTCCAGGTGGTTGGGCTTCGAGAGGAAAATCCCCAACTCCTGACCACAGTGATGACACCTCGACGGGGAGGAGATGACCATCGACCAATCATCACACAATATTTTGCATGCTTTAATATTCATATTGTGTTTCTTTAAAACTGGGCAACCCGGAAGAATGTGTCGTCTTTTGGTGGTCACAGAAACGCACGAGTTTTAGTGTGAGGGACCCGGGACCCAGGCCTGTATTAGTGCGCTTTGTTAGGAATAAACATTTGGTAAATTTGGTCTGATTGATCTACTGGTCTTCTCTTTGACAGAACGGACTCGCAAAATTGTTAGGTGCGCCAGTGTGTGGATTAGGACATAGAAACTTGTGTTAAGTGTTGATCATAATTTGGAGTCAGATCAATAGCTAAAATCCGTATCCTAACAATTTCTTGGTGACCCCGACGTGATGTCAAGAGAAGGGTAATTGACAACTCGTGGTCTGTATCCAGGACACCGGACAGCGTCTGGGACGCTGTCTCTCGGTCGGCGAACCGTTTGGAATAAGGTGCACAACGTTGAGCTGGTACAACGTCTCCTCAACCCTGAGCTCATCACTGATAAGGTAAGCAGAATGCCTGTTACTAAAAGTCGAAATTCTGCAAATTGAAAGAGGAAATTTAAGAGGAGACTGTTGTTCAGATCAAATAAAGTGTGCAAAAGATACATACGGCGAATAAGTTTGGAACTTACGTGTGTGACGTGTACGGTAAAGTCAGGGACTTACGCGTATTACGAATAGGTCCGGGACCTAGCCTAGTCGTGGCGGACAAGGGTACGTTGACGAGCGTATTCAGATAGCCAGGTTTTTTTTTAGATCCTGGGAGCTGTGAGGCTCTCCCGAAAACATCCGGTGGTAACAGTTCCTTCTGTGAGAGATCAGACCGCTAAAACATCCAAAATGCCCCAAATTGATAGGAGTGTGTGTGAGATAGTGTGTGTGATGAGAGGAGTGCGTGTGCTGAGAGGAATGAATGGAGTGAGATAGTGTGTGTGATGAGAGGTGTGTGTGCGCTGAGAGGAATGAATGGAGTGAGATTGAAAGAATGTATGCAATGTGGTAGCGTAAATTGTGAGTGGCATTGACAGAAAGAAAGTGGCAAAGGAGCGTGTGAGACGAAAGTCTTCGCGAAATTGGAAGCTGACAAATTGTTTCAGAGTTTTTCAACAATTTGGGACCTGGAGTCCCCATTGGCGGAGCTCCTGAAGCGAGCCAAAAGAGACGTTTTGCCCCCGTGGTTGAGCGACGACGATCCAACATATATTGATGCTATAGGAGTGCCCCGAGGTGTACCAGATGAGTATAAACTCGTTAATCAAGTGGCCTCGGGATTCGAAAGTATCTTCCTATGGATCACCCCCAATAAAAATGTAGACCGTATTAATTACGTTCATTACAATGTCCAACGACTTGGTAATTATACAGCTGAATCATTTGCCGCAGTTCATGAACAATTGGCCGCAACGTCATTAATGGCGTTCCAAAATAGAATTGCGTTGGACATGCTATTGGCTAAGGAACATGGTGTGTGTGGAATGTTTGGTGATGCATGTTGTACTTTCATCCCAAACAACACGGCACCAGGGGGACGACTGACCAAGGCGTTGGAAGGACTAAGGACACTGAATAAAAAGATGAAAGACCATTCAGGTGTACACACCGATATTTGGTTTGATTGGATGAAAACGTTTGGAAACTGGAAAGGGCTCATCATGTCTGTGCTTGTTGCTGTGGCTATTTTTACTACAATTATGATGTTATGCGGTTGTTGTTGTGTTCCATGTATTAGATCACTCACTGTCCGGTTGATCGAGAAAACCGTTGGCCCGTTGCCACCGATGGGCCAATATACCCTGGTGGCTCAACATGAGCCGCGGGAGGAAGGAAGGACCGATAGCGCACTGGTAGATATTTGCTAGAGTCGCGGGTGATGACCTCATAAATGAGGTCATGAGAGGGAATAAAGGGAAATGTGCTTTCAGCAGTTAGCAAACATATTTTTCAAGGTTGTGTTAAACATATAATCATATCAATATAATATCTAGTATTGGAGTGCTTGTGTGGATTGGTGGGGGTGAGGAATGTGCAGGCACACTGCATGAACTTGTTTTCTTCTAAGAGTTATGGAACAGGTCCAGGAAGGGAGTACGAGACGGTACGGAACGAAGGGAGTACAGGACGATAACACCTCGAGGTTGGTGAGGAGCGAGAACAAAGAACAATACCACGTCCAGGTGGTTGGGCTTCGAGAGGAAAATCCCCAACTCCTGACCACAGTGATGACACCTCGACGGGGAGGAGATGACCATCGACTTGACTTGACAAAAAAAACTCGTTATTTTTCGCAGGTCATTAATCTCAATAAGAACAATCCTAAATACCTATTTGATACGGTGGCAAAGCTAACACTACGCCAGCCAACCCCCGATGGCTCCTTTCACTCGGCTGACGAGTTCATGAAATTTTTTGCTCGAAAGATTGAATCCATTAGGGATGAGATCAAGATGACCATTCCGATCACTCAGTCGGGACCGCCGATTACCGGCGCCAACGATCATGCAATAACCCTTTCAAATTTTAAAAGCGTGTCCCTCGAAAGGCTTTCACAATTAGTTAGTGCGGCTAAACAAACAACATGTTTACTTGACCCGCTTCCAACCAAACTATTTAAAGAATTATTTCAAATCTTAGGACCGTCCGTTTCAAATATAATTAATCTGTCTATCTCCTCTGGGATAGTACCAACAGCCTTTAAAACCGCTATTATTAAACCGCTACTTAAGCGACCAAATCTTGACCCGGACTGTCTCAGTAACTATAGGCCAGTTTCAAATCTCCCATTCATAGCAAAACTGCTTGAAAAAGTAGTAGCGCAGCAGCTTATTGATTACATGGTCGCTAATAATCGATATGAATCTTTTCAGTCTGGGTTTAGAGCTAATCATTCCACTGAGACAGCACTTGCTAAAGTGACTAATGATCTCCTCTTAGCTATGGATTCAAATACTTCATCGGTATTGTTACTACTCGATCTTAGTGCTGCCTTCGACACTGTTGACTTCAATATTTTACTAGAGCGTCTTAAAGGTAGTGTCGGTATTTCGGGGTCAGCACTAGGCTGGTTTCATTCGTATCTATCGGACAGGACGCACCGTGTGGTCCATGGCAATGCGTCCTCTGAGCTCTATAAAGTTACGTGTGGTGTCCCTCAGGGATCGGTACTAGGACCAATTCTATTTAATATTTATATGACTCCGCTTGGGAACATAATACGTAAATATAATATTAGCTTTCAATGTTACGCGGATGACACCCAATTATATATGCCATTATCAATGACAGATCCGTGGGACTGTTGTAATCTTGAGGCATGCCTTGCGGAGATCAAGCAATGGATGTCTCTCAACTTCCTTCGTCTGAACCCAGATAAAACTGAAATGTTGATAATTGGTCCAGCTCGTTATCAACATCTATTTAAGGAAACCGCTATAACTCTAGATAACCGTACTATCACTCAGAGTGATACTGTAACTAATCTCGGGGTAATATTTGACCAAACGCTCTCCTTTCAAAAGCACATTAAGAATATAACCAGAATAGCATTTTTTCACCTTCGTAATATTGCTAAGATTCGCCCAATCCTCTCGACCGGTGATGCCGAAATTATTATACATGCATTTATCACGTCGCGCCTGGACTACTGTAATGCATTATTCTCTGGTCTTCCCAAGTCCAGCATCAAAAGTCTACAGTTAGTACAAAATGCTGCTGCAAGGCTGCTCTCACGGACAAGAAAATTTGATCACATTACCCCAATATTAGCCAATTTACACTGGCTCCCGGTCCATTTAAGATGTGACTTCAAGGTTCTTCTATTAACCTATAAATCATTGCATGGCTTAGCGCCTTCATATCTCGTCGACTTAGTTGTTCCTTATGTTCCGTCTCGTAACCTTCGTTCGCAAAACGCTAGTCTTTTAGTGACACCGAGGGCCAAGAAAATGTCTGCAGGGGCTAGAGCATTTTCTATTCGGGCTCCAGAGCTCTGGAATGCCCTGCCAATGGATATTAGAACTGCTACCTCAGTAGAAATATTTAAGACACGTTTAAAGACGTATTTTTATGATGTGGCCTTTAATTAACCTGTAGTAGCCGATTCGGCTGGAGTTTGTTTTTGCTCCCTCTCCCCGACCCCACTCCCCCCACCCCTCCCCGGCTGGGGAGGTGGTTAGGTGACACCCAAGCTGACGACGGCTATCTAGATTCTCGTGGACCAATTCAGCATGAGGGATCTGCAGCGGAATACCCTCCTAGAGGACACTGCCAGGACAATCGAAGGCACCTCCGACAGCTCTTCGCTTTGGCCTGGACATCCACTTTTTGATTTCCATATGATGTATTTTATGTGCCCTCTTTGCATCCATTGCAGCCTGGTGATCCTGAAAGGGGGATCCTTCCATCTGTGGTCCCTTCTCAAGGTTTCTCATTTTTCCCCTGGTAGGGGTTTTTGAGTTTTTCCTTGCCCTTTTGGGAGCCCAAGATCAGGGGATGCTTTGAGAATAATTGTCAATTGATTGTCTATGTGAAGCCCTTTGAGACTGCTTGTGATTTAGGGCTATACAAATAAACTTGACTTGACTTGACTTGACTTGACTTGACTTGACCAATCATCACACAATATTTTGCATGCTTTAATATTCATATTGTGTTTCTTTAAAACTGGGCAACCCGGAAGAATGTGTCGTCTTTTGGTGGTCACAGAAACGCACGAGTTTTAGTGTGAGGGACCCGGGACCCAGGCCTGTATTAGTGCGCTTTGTTAGGAATAAACATTTGGTAAATTTGGTCTGATTGATCTACTGGTCTTCTCTTTGACAGAACGGACTCGCAAAATTGTTAGGTGCGCCAGTGTGTGGATTAGGACATAGAAACTTGTGTTGTGTTGATCATAATTTGGAGTCAGATCAATAGCTAAAATCCGTATCCTAACAGATATTATCATTGAATTCCGGAAGGGTCACACCACCACCTGCCGCTGACCGTCGACGGTGCTGTGGTGGAGAGGGTGAGCAGCACCAGATTCCTGGGGGTGCACATCAGTGAGGACCTCTCCTGGACCACCAACGCTGCGTCGCTGGCGAAGAAAGCTCAGCGCCGCCTGTACTTTCTGCGGAAACTCAGGCGAGCAGGTGCTCCTCCCGCCATCATGACCACATTCTACCATGGCACTGTTGAGAGCGTCCTCTCCAGTTGTATCGCTGTGTGGGGTGGTGGCTGCTCTGAATACAACCTGAAGGCCCTGCAGCGCATAGTGAACACTGCAAGTAAAATCATCGGGGCTACATTCCCCTCCCTGAAGGACGTTTACGCCTCCCGTCTCACCCGCAAGGCGGCCGCAATTGTGTGTGATGTGAGTCACCCCGCTCACTCTTTGTTTGAACTTCTGCCCTCTGGGAAGAGGTACAGATGCCTGCGCTCCCGCACCACCAGACTCAGAAACAGCTTCATACTCCAAGCTGTCCGGATCCTGAAATCCCTCCCCCCTCCACCCTCTGCTGCGTGACGTCCTGTTCTTTTGCGCTATGATCTGGCTGTCTGCTATTAGCACGCTTGCTCCATTTTGCTGCTCTTATTTGTCTATTTATTTATTTTTTGGGGTTATTTGCTTATTACTTATTCGTTGCTCTTGTCTGTTCGTTTTTACCCTTTGTGCTATTTGATTGTGAGTGTTGTGTACTGTGTCTAGTCACCGTGGAACGGTGGGAACGTAATTTAGATCGCTTTGTGTGCCTTAACGTGAAGAAATTGACAATAAAGCGGACTTTGACTTTGAAAAAAAAATAATAAAGAACGAGGAATTTGATCGATGGATTTAACGATTTGGAGTGACACAGATGGTTTGAAAATATTGTTGTAATATGATAGTTATTTGAAATATACTTTATATATTGTTATATGGGTCTGTGGAATAATTAGAAATGCAACTTACAACGGGTCCGACGTCAGCATATGCGGTGCATATGCGGCAATGTTTACATAAAGCACGATTGATGGATTTAATGAATTGGAGTGACACAGATGGTTTGATAAAAGTGTTATTTATGTAATACTTACTTGAATAACTCTGAATGTTACGTCAGGCCCGTTCTCAGCTCCTCGTTTGTGTATATGTCACGTGAGCATACCGTATCGTTTAGCCTGTTGTTTCTGGTTCATGTCTGTTTTGGTGTTGGATTTGGGCAAATGTATTTGCCCCAAAAGTGCGACTCATACTCCGGTGTGACTTATATATGTTTTTTTTCACTTGATTGTGTATTTTATGGCTGGTGCGACTTATACTACTTATACTATGGAGCGACTTATAGTCCGAAAACTACGGTACATACATATATATATATATATATATATATATATATATATATATATATATATATATATATATATATATATATATATATATATATATATATATATATATATATATACATACATACATATGTAGCATATAAACTGTACTGCACATATGTGTGTGGTTGTGAATATGTGCATTGTATGATTGAAGAACAAAAAGCATAGATATGCTGTATAAGTGCCTTGAAAGAATGTGCATCACATGCCCCTCCATCACATACACAGAATTTTATTTATTTATAGTTTATACATCTAGATAAATGTATACATAGTATACAATATAAAAACAGAAATAATATCTTCAATACATAGGGTAAGGTGAAACAAATTGTACACTGCCATGTTTTAGATTCTGTGATATGTCTTCCTGAAACTAAACAAGAGACTTTCTATGGTTGAAAATTTCTTTGCGATTGATATAAGTCATGGTGATACTGTAAGGAATTCAACAAATCATATTTCAAGAGTACCAAAATCCCCAGTGAAATGTAAAAGCAAAGATAACTGAAATGTAATATGCAATGGGTCGTGACCGAAAGAACGAGGTCCAGGATACAAGCGGCTGAAATTAGTTTCCTCCGCAGGATGTCCGGGCTCTCCCTTAGAGATAGGGTGAGAAGCTCGGTCATCCGGGAGAGACTCGGATTAGAGCTGCTGCTCCTCCACGTTGAGAGGAGCCAGATGAGGTGGCTCGGGCATCTCATTAGGATGCCTCCTGGACGCCTCCCCGGGGAGGTGTTCCGGGCATGTCCCACCGGTAGGAGACCCCGGGGACGACCCAGGACGCGCTGGAGAGACTACGTCTCTCGGCTGGCCTGGGAACGCCTTGGGATCCCCCGGGATGAGCTGGAGGAAGGTGCTGGGGAGAGGGAGGTCTGGGAGTCCCTCCTAAAGCTGCTGCCCCCGCGACCCGACCCCGGATAAGCGGAAGAAGATGAAGGAAGATGAAGGAATGCAATGTAATAGAATATCTTATGAATGTAGTTTTTGGTTCATGCTCACTTCAAATTCATGCATCAACATGGCTTTGGATTTTCCGCATTGTATATACAGGAGGCTTTTAAAACTAAGTAATGTCAACATGATTTCGCAATTTGAAGATTTTTTTAAGCACTCGAGACACTGAAGCAGCCATGCAGAAGATGTAGAAAAGATGGCACCCAGCAAGCCGTTAACCCACAGCAACGCACTAAATGTGATGGTTTTTGCCTAATTTTCATGATCAATTGTAAATGTGTCAATTGAAATTTAAAATCAAACGTGTTTACGTAAACCAGATTTCCTTATAAACCGTCATGCGGTAAGAAATTATTCATCAATCAACTATCAACAAGGACCTACACGAAGTAGCTTTTCTACACAAACGTGGAGCTGCGAATGAGGTTTAATCATTGCAAGTATGTTCTAATGTATTTAAATACATTTAAACATACAAATACATACTGGCAAATACGTTCAAACCTACTCGCAAATATGTTCGAACGTAGTTGGAGCTACATGCTACAAACGTAGCATTTTCCCCTTGATACCACCTGGTAGTGTCTTGTACAAGCGTGAGTTAAAACATTATTTTGTTGGAAGCATTTGGCCAACATTATACCAATACTGCATGTTAAAATAATAACCAAGTAAAAGATTTTATTCCAAATTTTGTGGTTTTACTGTGGCTGCAGTGCATGATTTTTGTTCGGCATGGTTCCCTATCATGCAACGAGCTATTTACTTCCACGGGTGCATATCAGTATATTATGGGCTAAAAATGCGTGTTTAAATATTTTTACTATTTACTCGCACAAGACAGTACGCTGTGGCATTATGAGAAAAACGCTACGTTTGGGGAATTTAACTCCAAGTACATTTGAACGTATTTGCAAGCACGTCTCAGCGTATTTGCTAGTATGTCTGAATGTATTTGTGATCAATGTGACTGCAGTATCAACCGACAGATCATACAAACAGTATCCTGCCAGTGATGTTGGTGTCACTCCACGACACACGTTAAGGACGTACTTGATGTTAAGGACCAGCTCGGTGGCCTAGTGGTAGAGTGTCTGCCCTGAGACTGGAAGGTTGCGGGTTCAAACCCCGGCCGGGTCATACCAAAAACTATATAAATGGGACCCATTACCTCCCTGTTTGGCATTCAGCATCGAGGGTTGGAATTGGGGGGTTAGATCACCAAATGATTCCCGAGCGTGGCATCGCTGCTGCTCACTGCTCCCCTCTCCCCCAGGGGATGGATCAAAATCACATGGGGATAGGTTAAATGCAGAGGACTATAAGGCACACATAAAAAACCAAAATTTTCTCAAAAGCCGACAGTGCGCCTTATAGTCCAGTGCGCCTTATATATGGGCCAAATTCCTAAATTTAAACTGGCCCGAAGCATTGTGTCATGAAATCAATCATTAGTGGCCCGCTGAAGACTGTGACTCATGAATCAAAAAGACTATAGATCATTATTTTGTGATTATAAAGTTATTTGTTGCGTCTGAAGTTGAAAGAAAAAAGATAAAATGGAGAATGATTTGATTTGGATTAAAAATCTGACATGATGCATTAATGGTGCGCCTTATAGTCTGGTGCGCCTTATATAAGGACAGTTTTAAAATGGGCCATTCATTGAAGGTGCGCTTTATAGTCCGGTGCGCCTTATAGTCTGGGAAATACGGTACACCATACCTCCTCAACACACCTGATTCAAGTGATCAGGTCATCAGCAAGCTCTGTAGAAGTGTGATAATGACCCTGATAATTTGAATCGGCGGGTATGTGAAGGGAGGAAACTTCCAGTCTGATCTAACTTAATGATGGGAAGAGTCAGTCCTGGCCAACTAAATTGTATGATTGTAAAATGTAAATGTAAATGGTGGTATTTGATATCCGTATTTTGAAAATACATGTGATAGTCAGTTAAAAAATCTGATAGACACTAAATTAGAATTGGACACTTAGACCTATAGTGCAACTCTAGCCTAAGCTAATTGTTCACTGGCCAACAGCACTGGAACAAAAATACAGGAACATAACATTTCAGTTAAATATTTCCAATACTGTACTGCTTTTCACATTCCCACCAGTTTCTTTGCTTAAGTGGAAAAAAGTAATTTCACAGGTAACGCACATTACATTATTCATAACAGCACAAGGTTCAAGCCGATGCTTGAAATCGTATGAGTTAGCCTGAACTTTTCTGCTCTTGAAACATCCTCTGATGAATGCCAGGTATTACTTGTGAATGGAGAAGCGTATTTCACATGTCCCGGAAGAGGTAGACTTAAATAAAGTCCAACCTGCCTCAGCTGGTTCGACAGGTGAGGAGAGCAAAACATGTTCCTCTCCTGTAAACAGAAGGTCTGAGGAAGACCCTCTCCGTCATCAGTGACTTTGTTTTGTTGGTCCAACACCCTGTCAGCTCCAGTCATCTGGCATTCGATTGTATTTTCAACCAACAAAAACAATTGCGTCACAACCATGATAATGATGTGGTATTTGTTGTATGCGATTTGAATCAGCGTTAACACAGTCTCAGATAACAGAGGTCCAGCTCCTGAGGCTTCCTTCTTCCGGAGCAGTGGTCTCTCGACAGTTGAAGTCCATTCTCAGTCATACAGCGCACTGGTCGCCGTTTAAAACCCCTGCCGCAGGACTTGGAACAGTGAGACCAGGCCCCGACATCCCAAATGGAACATGGATCTTCACACGCTCTCAGAGCAACAGGTCTGACAGCACTGTTACAGCCAAAGGCCGGATTCCCGTCCGTATTCTGACACATTACCAGCCTCTTCTGCAGGCCGCTACCACAAGTTACTGTGCATGCATCCCAGCTTCCGGTCACCCAGTGCTTTACTGGTTGCTTCCCCATTAGCTTTGTCTGGGCTTCTACTTTGTTGCCATTCAGTAAGACGCTAGTGTGTGACGCATGGTTCTTCACCTCTTTCCGTAAGACCTTCTCCTCTTTACTCTCTTTGGCAAGGTAGTAGGAGTAGCGCACTCTGGGAGGGGTCATCTTCCCGACTGAGAGCACCTCCACCGTCAGTGCCTCTTGCAGCGGCCTAGTGGACTGAAGAATTTCCACAGATGTTGAAGTGCCACTGTAGCGCAACAGGCTGCCCTTCACTATCAGGTCGCGCTCTGCAGCTGACACCACATAGTTGCCATTCAGCAGGTACTTTCCATGCCTGTTCTTAACTGCAAGGTAGTTTTCATCACTGACAATTCCTCGGTAGCCCCGCTGGCGGATGTCGATGTTTGATGCGCCAACAGGCAGCGTCACCACAAAGTTATAGCCATGACTGGAAAAGAGCACAGACGTAAACATTCCAGGTGAGTTGAAATAAAATGACAGAGCATAATTGACATAAAAAGGAAATAAATATTGATATTTTCACTGTTTATAAATTCTTGGGTTAATGGAGTTCATTCCCACTCATCAAGTCTAAAAGGAAATAACAACCCATTGCAAGTTTCTCTACCCCACACTTGGCAGCTAAGCCTATTGAGTCACTGGATGATTTCCATGACAACAAATTAAGTAATTGAGTTTTAGAAATGGGGTTTAAGCGTGTTGTCATTTCTTATCCATTTGTGTATCTTGACCAAAGAATGGCTGGGATCGTTTATTAAGGCACCTGAAAGAGTTGTAAATTGTAAAAAAATAGTCATTTTTTTTAATTAAAGTTCAGTAACAAAGTTCAATCATTATATCTTGCGTTTATTAGATGATCCTTGTTTGTTGCATACCTGTGTTGTTGGGATTAAATCCTTAACAGTTGACAGAATAAAGAAAGTTTTTCTCTTAGTTTTTTTGTTTGTCAACAACATAACTGTTAACCAATATCCAGAAAACTGTGGCATGAAGTAAAAAAGAAACCACAACATTCTTGTGTCATTTCAGATAGACTCCGATTTTTTTTTCCAATCCACTGAAGACAATAATCAAGACTTCTTATAAACAAGTTATTTCCAAAGCTGTTAAAGCAGTATCTTTGTTTGTACTATCCTTGTATTAAGTTATTAGTATACCATTAAAAGTATTAAGGACTTTTATTTCTGGGGATGTACAGCACCTTCAATCAATAATGTATGCACTGTAAAAATAATGTTTAGGCTGCTCGTTATCCTTAAAAGTAGGGCTATCGTTCTTTGGGTGTGTTCTGTTTGATCAAAGTTTCTCAAACATGCTGACAAATCTCATACAAACTACATACATGGGTTTTGTGAACATTCCGGAGACCTTCTTACAGCTCTGGTTGTCACCGCCACACACGCTACATTTGTCAAACTTTTTCTTGGAATCAAGCTTCCCATCGCAGCCTGCTTTGATGCATCTTCCCTGAACACATACAGCAGTAGAGTCCGGCGAACAGGGCGTGCCATCAACAACCTGCAGGGTGCGGATATTGAATCATTAAAAAAAAAAAAAAAAACACGACATGCTACATGACAGATGCATTTCTGAACAGTGTTCAACTTTGAAATAACATGTCAATTAATAGTTTTTATTACTGACCATCATTGTGTTTCACAACATGGGGAAAGGTTTTACGTACCTTGGGGGCAAGGACATAGAAATAACCAGTCCCATTGGCACGACAGATGAGCTTGCATTTGTCCTTGGGGGAAATGCCAGAATACTTAGGAACCCAGACCACAGACGAGCCCAGTCTGTTGGTGTTCAGGTTTATGCCATTGAACGCTTCACACTGCTGTTCACGGAAACTCTTATCTAAAGGTACAAAATAAAAATGGCAACAAGTTTAGAATTTCTGATGTAGAATCCAAGGTCCTGTGATAAAAATGTAATGTACATATAGATAGGGCTGTCTACCTGTATCACGACAAGGGTTGAGGTTACAGGATCGATACTTAATTCGAAGGCCATAGCAATATTTGCCTCCGTTCTCAGGTACTGGGTTGTTACACTCTCTCCTGGCCAGTTGGACACCTCCCCCACATGTTCTGGAACAATCTCCAAATGAGCCCCACTTCCCCCATCTACCATCCACCTGAGACAAATAGCAGAAATAACTCTACCACCACTCAAAATAGAATATGCCTGAGACATTTTAAATGTAATGGCCAACTTTTGCCAAGCTTCAGCGTGGCATTTGTCATTTTTGTCATCCCATTTTGGCAAGACTCAAAACACTTTTGTGGTATGCCACAGAACAAGCCAATTGGTTGCAATGATGACATGTGCCCATGTGTAAAGGTTTTGTTGTACCGTAATTTCTGGACTATAAACTGCACCGGAATACAAACCGCACCAGCCAAAATTAGGTGAAAATCCTGTTTTATTAATATGCAAACCACACTAGACTATAAGCCGCAGATGTGTTAATGTTTAATTTCCATACATAAGAAAATCATACAATATCATAAATATAATAAAACAATCCATAGATAAGCCTCACTGGACTATAAAACCCAGGGTTCAAAGCTTGTTCAAAAAGTAGCAGGTTATAATCCGGAAAATACAGTACATAATTGGATTGGTCAATCCGGTGTGATAAATTTGTTGCTGAAACATTTTCATCAATACTGCCCAAATTTCTTGTTAAATAGGTTGAGAAATAATTCTGTCGAGAAATTGCAGGAGTCCAACAAAAAAAATTGATGGTGTTCTTTACAAAGCGATCAAACCATTACTGAGATGCAAATATGGCGCCGCGTACGGCAGCCTCCGTGGGTCGCTCTCTGCTTCTTTGTCTTATTTTGTGTTTTCTGTGTTCTCTGCTGTCCATCTCGGATCACTTTTAGCAGAGAAGCGCTGTTAAACATCGGACAGTCTTCTTCTGGTATTTTCTCTCCTGTCCTCTTCGATTCAAACTGTTTGCCGGAGATTTTAGCTGGAGCGGCGATGCTATACAAGCTAGCACGCCGACGACAGCGCGGAAAACGAGCCGGAGCCCTCGTTAAACTGAGGCAGAAAGGGTTCCGCTCTG
This sequence comes from Syngnathus leptorhynchus, assembly GCF_054491065.1. NCBI lineage: Eukaryota > Metazoa > Chordata > Actinopteri > Syngnathiformes > Syngnathidae > Syngnathus > Syngnathus leptorhynchus. Next base: position 15,872,074 of record NC_141201.1, on the reverse strand, counting down.
CCCTACCATCAATTCATCTGGCGAATGTTCGCTACCTGGCGAACAAGATGGACGAACTGCTGCTCCTCACGTCGAGGAACACTGACTTCAGCAGATCCGCCGCGCTGTTTCGTTGAAACGTGGCTTACCGAACTCACCCCCCACCACGCCGTGGAGTTAGCTGGGTTTCGGCTAATGCGGGCAGATCGCAGCGCGGAGCTCACTGGAAAATCAAAGGGAGGTGGACTCTGTTTCTACATTAATGAACGTTGGTGTACTGACATCCTGGTGTTGAAAGAGTCTTGCAGCCCTCTCCTACAAAACACTCTTCATAAACTGCCGACCGTTCTATTCACCACGGGAGTTCTCCTCGATTGTCATGGCGGCTGTTTACCTTCCACCACACGCGCGTGCGAGTGAAGCCAGATGCTGGCCGACGAGGTGACAGACATGGAGAAACTTCTACCAAATTCACTAATCATTGTTTTGGATGATCTCAACAGGGCGAACCTCGCACACAAACTCCCCAGATACAAACAGCACATTACGTGTCCCACCAGAGGGGCACAGACACTGGACCACTGCTACACCGTAATTAAGAATGCATACCACTCTGTAGCTGGTGCAGCTTTAGGACTCTCGGAACACTCTCTAGTTCATCTGGTCCCGGCCTACAGGCAGAAACTAAAAACTTCTAAGCCTATAGTGAGGACTGTGAGGAAGTGGACAGTGGAGTCAAGGCAGGCCCTCCAAGCCTGCTTTGACTGCACAGATTGGGGAGTCTTCGAAGCTGCAACCTCAGACCTGCATGAACTCACTGACACTGTTACATCATACATCTGTTTTTGTGAGGACCTGTGTGTGCAGACTAAGACCTCCTACAACGACAAACCTTGGTTTACACCGAACCTCAGGAGGCTGCGCAAAGCCAAGGAGGAGGCCTACAGGAGCGGCGACCGGGACCTGTTCAAGCAGACCAGGAACACACTGAACCGAGAGGTCAGGAGAGCCAGGAGGTGTTACGGGGAGAGCCTGGAGAGACACCTCTCTGTCAATCCTGATCCCTCAACAGTGTGGAAAGGTCTGCAGAGCATCATGGGCTTAAAAAAACGAACCCCCCGTAGTGTGGAGAGCCCAAGGCTTGCTGAACAGGTTCTACTGCAGGTTTGATCGGTCCTCCCACATAACAGGACCTCCTGCAGCACAATCAACATACTCCCCTCCCCTCACAACCGCTCTGTTCACACCTCCATCTCCGCTGTCACCTAATCTCTCTCTTGCAGAGGCCGTGCCCGCACTCCAGATCCGTGAGGAGGAAGTGCGCCAGGTGTTCCGGAGACAAAAGATCAGGAAGGCACCGGGCCCAGACGGCGTGTCGCCCTCCTGCTTGAAAGTCTGTGCTGAGCAGCTGGCGCCCACCTTAGCACGGATCTTCAACCGCTCCCTGGAGCTGTGTGAGGTGCCCTCGTGCTTCAAAAGCTCCACCATCATTCCAGTGGCCAAGAAGCCCACCATCACAGGATTGAATGACTACAGACCTGTCGCTCTGACATCTGTGGTCATAAAATCTTTCGAGAGGTTGGTGCTGAACCACCTGAAGCATGTCACGGGCCCCCTGCTTGACCCCCTCCAGTTTGCCTACCCGGCAAACAGGTCGGTGGATGATGCGGTCAACATGGGACTGCACTACATCCTCCACCACCTGGACACCCCAGGAACTTACGCCAGGATCCTGTTTGTGGAGTTCAGCTCTGCGTTCAACATCATCGCTCCTGACATCCTCCAACAGAAGCTCATCCAGCTCGCGGTGCCTGCCTCCACCTGTCATTGAATCACCAGCTTCCTGACCAACAGGAGACAGCGTGTGAGGCTGGGGAGCATCACATCTGGTTCCAGGACCACCAGTACTGGCGCCCCTCAGGGGTGCGTCCTCTCCCCACTGCTCCTCTCTCTCTACACCAACGATTTCTCCTCAGGTGACTCTCCTGTGAAGCTCCTGAAGTATGCAGGCGACACGACTCTCATCGGACTGATCCGGGATGGTGATGAGACTGCGTACAGACAGGAGGTGGAGCGGCTGGTCCACTGGTGCAGCCAAAATCACCTGGAGCTGAACCTGCTCAAGACCGTGGAGATGACAGTGGATTTCAGGCGAGATCCTTCACCACTTTCACCCCTCACTAACAGCAGTAATACCATACTCTACTCAGACACCTTCAAGTTCCTGGGTACCACAATTTCACGGGACCTGAAATGGACCGACCACATAGACTCTGTCAGGAAGAAGGCCCAGCAGAGGCTGTACTTCCTGAGACTGCTCAAGAAGTTCAACCTGCCGCGGGAGCTGCTGAAGACCTTCTACACTGCCATCATCCAGTCTGCACCTCCATCACTGTCTGCTTTGGATCAGCCTCCAAACAAGACAAGCACAGACTGCAACGGACAATCAGGACTGCAGAAAAGATCATTGGAATCAACCTCCCATCTATCCAAGACTTGTACCTGTCCAGGACCAAGAAACGCGCAAGCAACATCTCTACAGACCCTTCTCACCCAAGTTACAGTCTGTTTGAACTACTTCCCTCCGGACGGCGTTATAGAGCTCTGTACGCCAAAACCAGCAGACACAGAGACAGCTTCTTCCCCCAGGCTGTTGCTCTGATGAACTCACACCACTCTTAGAGTCTCAGAGTCATTGCTGTGCAATAACATCCTGCTCTCCACACCTTTTTGGATTGTCTACACTGTTTGCACTATGTTTCTTCTCTGCATCCATTGCAGCCTGGTCATCCTGGAGTAGGACCCTACCATCTGTGGTCTCTTCTCAAGGTTTCTCACTTCCCCTAGTCGGAGATTTGCGTTTTTCCTTGCCCTCATGGGAGTTTAAGATCAGGGTCAGTTGTCATTTTCACATGTCCTGAGTGTTGTTAGTCACCTATTTGTTGAACAGAGACTGAATTCCTTGTTTGGCACGCTCAAACATGGCGAATAAATTCTTCTTGAATCTTGAATATCAAATGACACAGTACATGTACCTGCCGAGACTACTTTATAATTTATACCAAATAGGTGATAGATGAAAGACTCTATTAATCAGCCAGAAACGCATCAATTGTGTTTGGTAGACAGAACTTGAGCTGCCTTTCGAATCAATTTGGTTAGTGTCATGGCATCTAAAATTTTGGGTGGTTTATACAATACCACCAATATTAAACATGCAATTTATGAGAGAAAAGTGTTTGAAGAAAAAATAGCAAGGTTCTACTGAAGCTGTGCTATTTCTTGATTATTCAGATCAAAATCTCCCATTATTCAAACAGCATACCACACCTTGATGTGGATGGTTGTGTTCTTCTCAGTGCAGGCCCCTTGGTAGCACACCCTACCAGTGCCACAGCTGGTGCCATCTGCCCAGGGAAAGTGTCTGGTTTGACAAACCAGCTGTCCACGGGCTTTCCCCGTGCACCACAGTTTGGTGCAGGGCTGCATGTAGGGGCACGGCTTGGAGCCATCCCCAAAAGCCAGTTCACACTGACTATGAAGACTGTAACTGGAGCCGGGCAGGTTATCTGGGAGAGACAGCTGCCTCTGGGGCTGATCCAGCAGGCAGTCTCCTGCAATAACAACAAAACATTTGGAAAAACAATCAATTCCAAGTTCTTCATTCCATTATACTGATACAAAAAGCCATCCATTTCTATAACTGTTTGCCCTGTTCAGGGTTCAGAACTAGAGCGTTTCCCAACTGACTTTGGCTGAAAGGTATAATGTACGGCAATCACATCACACATAGAGATAACTTTTCATGCTGACATTCACACCATTGCAGAGTAAAAACTGAACCCATGTTGCACCGTCAATTACTTTAGTTGGTAACTTCCGTGAGTCGTCACCTTATCGTGGTGGAGGGGTTTGCGTGCCCCTATGATCCTAGGAGCCATGTTATCTGGGGCTTCATGCCCCTGGTAGGGTCACCCATGGCAGAAGGGTCCTAGGTGAGGGGCCAGACAAAGCACGGCTCAGAAGACCCCTTATGACGAATAAAATATATGGACGTAGGTTTCTCTCGCCCGGACGCGGGTCACCGGGGCCCCTCTCTGAAGCCAGGCCTGGAGGTGGGGCTCGAAGGTGAGCGCCTGGTGGCCGGGCCTTTGCCCATGGGGTCTGGTCGGGCATAGCCCGAAAAGAAAACGTGGGTCCCCCTTCCAATGGGCTCATCACTTGTAGGAGGGGCCAAAGGGGTCGGGTGCATAGTGAGCTGGGCGGCGGCAAAAGGCGGGGACCTTGGCGTCTGGCAGAATCCCCTGTCAGGAAGAGCTTCAACTCCCACCTCCGGCAGAGCTTTTCCCATGTCCCGGGGGAGGCGGGGGACATTGAGTCCGAGTGGACCATATTCCGCGCCTCCATTGTTGAGGCAGCCGACCGGAGCTGTGGCTGTAAGGTTGTTGGTGCCTGTCGTGGCGGCAATCCCCGAACCCGCTGGTGGACACCGGCGGTAAGGGATGCCGTCAAGCTGAAGGAGTCCTATAGGGTCGTTTTGGCCTGTGGGACTCCGGAGGCAGCTGACAGGTACCGGATGGCCAAGCGGAACGCGGCTTCGGCGGTTGCTGAGGCAAAAACCCGGGCGTGGGAGGAATTTGGCGAGGCCATGGAGAATGACTTCTGGACGGCTTCGAGGAAATTCTGGTCCACCATCCGCCGTCTCAGGAGGGGGAAGCAGTGCACAGTCAACACTGTTTACAGTGGAGATGGTGTGCTGCTGACCTCGAATCGGGATGTCGTGAGTCGGTGGAGGGAATACTTCGAAGACCTCCTCAATTCCACCGACACGCCTTCCATTGTGGAAGCAGGGCCTGAAGACTCTGAGGCGGACTCTCCAATCTCGGAGGTCGAAGTCACTGAGGTTGTTAAAAAACTCCCGGTGGCAAGGCCCCGGGGGTGGATGAGATCTGCCCGGAGTTCTTAAAGGATCTGGATGTTGTGGGGCTGTCTTGGCTGACATCGGGGACGGTGCCTCTGGATTGGCAGACTGGGGTGGTGGTTCCCCTCTTTAAGAAAGGGGACCGGAGGGTGTGTTCCAATTACAGGGGAATCACACTCCTCAGCCTCCCTGGTAAGGTCTATTCAGGGGTGCTGGAGAGGAGGATCTGTCGGGAGGTCGAGCCTCGGATTCAGGAGGAGCAGTGTGGCTTTCGTCCTGGCCGTGGAACAGTGGACCAGTGGACCAGCTCTACACCCTCGGCAGGATCTTTGAGGGTGCATGGGAGTTCGCCCAACCAGTCCACATGTGTTTTGTGGACTTGGAGAAGGCGTTCGACCGTGTCCCTTGGGAGGTTCTGTGGAGGGTGCTTCGGGAGTACGGGGTCCCGAGCCAACTGATAAGGGCGGTTCGATCCCTGTATCACCGATGCCCGAGTTTGGTCCGCATTTCCGGCAGTAAGTCGGATTCGTTCCCAGTGAGGGTTGGACTCCGCCAAGGCTGCCCTCTGTCACCGATTCTGTTCATAATTTTTATGGACAGAATTTCTAGGCGCAGCCGAGGCGTTGAGGGGGTCCGGTTTGGGGACCTCAGCATCGCGTCACTGCTTTTTGCAGATGACGTGGTGCTGTTGGCTTCTTCAGGCCGTGATCTCCAGCTCTCACTGGAGCGGTTCGCAGCCGAGTGTGAAGCGGTCGGGATGAGGGTCAGCACCTCCAAATCCGAGTCCATGGTCCTCGGTCGGAAAAGGGTGGAATGCCCTCTCCGGATCAGGGATGAGATCCTGCCCCAAGTGGAGGAGTTCAAGTATCTTGGGGTCTTGTTCACGAGTGAGGGTAGGATGGAGCGCGAGATCGACAGGCGGATCGGTGCAGCGTCGGCAGTAATGCAGACTCTGTACCGGTCCGTCGGGGTGAAGAGAGAGTTGAGCCAAATGGCAAAGCTCTCGATTTACCGGTCGATCTACGCTTCTACCCTCACCTATGGTCACGAGCTATGGGTCGTGACCGAAAGAACGAGATCCAGGATACAAGCGGCCGAAATGAGTTTCCTCCGCAGGGTGTCCGGGCTCACCCTTAGAGATAGGGTGAGAAGCTCGGTCATCCGGGAGAGACTCGGAGTAGAGCCGCTGCTCCTCCACGTTGAGAGGAGCCAGATGAGGTGGCTCGGGTATCTCATCAGGATGCCTCCTGGACGCCTCCCCGGGGAGGTGTTCCGGGCATGTCCCACCGGTAGGAAACCCTGGGGATGACCCACGATGCGCTGGAGAGACTAGAGAGAGAGTCTCTCGGCTGGCCTGGGAACGCCTTGGGATCCCCCGGGATGAGCTGGAGGAAATGGCTGGGGAGAGGGAGGTCTGGGAGTCCCTCCTAAAGCTGCTGCCCCCGCGACCCGACCCCGGATAAGCGGAAGAAGATGGATGGATGGATGGTAATGTTTAAATTATAAGACAAATGAGTACTTGTAAGTGTTGAACATAAATTGTGCAGTAAATATATACTGTATCGAATATTGCAGTCACATTAATCTTTAAACTGTCCGAATGACTCAGTCATGCTCATCTTTGTCAGCCTGCTCGCCAGGTAACTATTACAGAGGTCAAGAGGATGTCATAAATTGTTGGGTTTTACTTTCATAGGCACACAGAAGCCACTTAATCTGTTGCAACCGTTTAAACTTGGGCAAACGTGTTATAATGAAACTACATAAATAAAAACAGATGACTAGCAAATACATACGTATTCTCCTTGTGGTATTAACTGTCAGCAATGAATTTTCACTTTCTCAGATAATAGAATTTGATGTTTTCAGTTAGTAAGCTTATGAGACAATACCAAGAGAGGGACTCTGTACTGCGTGAGAAAGTCTGGAGTAGCAGGGAAGTTATGTTAGAATACAACATAACATGTGTAACAGCTGTAGGACAGTGAAGAGGTGTGCTGTGGGTGTAACCAAAGAGTTTTGGATGGAGGTGAGAACTGCATCAGCGAGTCTCTTTGTATTTGGATAACAATAGATACGCTGACAAATGTGGTTGGACTCAAATAACGTTCACAGATGGCAGTTTGTGATCTGCTGTGATAGCATGGAGTAGGTGGATAGATATTTAGAAAAGTGGAGGCATGCCCTTGAAGGGAGAGGAATTAAGATTAGACTACAGGGTCAAATGTCAAGAAAAACCTTAACCATGGAAGAAAAAACAGAATTAAGTGGGTCCGAAAGGGTGGAGGAAAGTGTCAAGTGTGATTTATGATGCAAGGGCCTTCAGAGTCAGGAGAGCAGATCAAATGGCTTGGACACATTCAGAGGATAGATAGAGTGTATTGGTAGAAAGATGTTGAGGTGTGGGTTTTCTCCAGGCACTCCGGTTTCCTCCCACATCTCCAAAACATGCCTGGTAGGCTGATTAAGCACTCCAAACTGCCCCTAGGTGTGAGTGCGAGTGCAGATGGTTGCTCGTCTCTGTGTGCCCTGCAATTGGCTGGCAACCAGTTCAGGGTGTACCCCGCCTACTGCCCGATGACTGCTGGGATTGGCTCCTGCACGCCCGCACCCCCCGTGGGGACAAGCAGTACAGAACATGGATGGATGAACACCAAGACTACAGAAGTATTTACTGTAAAATGCTCCAGCATGTCCGCAACCCCCGTGGGGACAAGCTGTACAGAAAATGGATAGATGGATGGCATGTTGAAGATATAGCTGCAAGCAAGAGAGCTACAGTAAATGAAGGGAGACATGAGGCTTAGGTGAAAAATTCTGACACGCTGTGGCGACCCTCAATGGGACAAGTAAAAAGGAAAAGAAGTTAGTTCTGCTTAATCTACTCCAGAATTACAAACCATGTATGCAGATTATTAAAACGAGCCAAGTGTTTAACTCCAGCCTACAGCAGTCACAATGCAAGACTTCTAAAACAAAAATATAAATATTTAACTGCAGTTGACTCCTTTTTTAACCAGGTGGTGTAAACTGTGTAGTGAGGTCATTGGGTTTTAGGGAGCTCCTAAAAGTCCAAGCCAAATGCACTTGTGCAGATTGTGCAACTTTGTGTGAAGCTCTCAAAGTCAAGAAGAGTTGCAGACTCTGATATTTCTCTCGAGTAGGATCATGAGGGATAGCTTTCGCATTAACCTCTGCTACCAACTACTAAAAACAAGAAAACACATGGAGATCAGATCTGTTTTGACGGGGACATAGTATATCTCTATCTTAACTTTTAGTTCTGAGATTTGCATTCAAAGAGTGCACATAAATCGTATTGTCCTGACAAGAGAAATAAAAAACTGTCCTTTATATTGTAAATATTTGAATAGGTGCACATTGAAGCACCATCGTCTAATATTCCATTAAAACTGGTGGGCATGACTGGTCTCTGAACGTTTTCAGTGTGAATTCTGTCTAACCCTGTGATGTCACGAGTGGGCGCTGCCGGCCGCTCGGCCACGCCCCCCTGTCACCCTGATCACCGGCACCTGGTGCTGGCTCATCAGGAAGTCTATATTAGCGCGACCAGCGCAACGCCAGTTGTCAGCTTGTCTCGTCATGTCCTTTGTCCGCATCGATCTTAGAAAGCTTGACTCCCCGTTTTCTGGTGATTCGGTCCTTGTCTAGTCGGTCCTGTCCCGCTTTTACAGCAGCAGTCGCCCGCTCCAGAAGGGTCCTGTCATCCAGTCACCCACGCCCAACTAATACAGCCTCGCCTGTCCACCGCTCCAAGACTCCATCGATCCCCTTCTCTTTCACAATAAAGTCTGGGCGCTCTGCACATGGCTGTATTGTCCGATCCTTACATGTGATGCTGCAAAGAAAACAATTCAAGTTACTCAGGTGAACTTCACTATTATGTCAACGAGGAAATTAAAATGTAATTCAAAGAAAAATATTTGGCTTTCAATAAGTATTAATGGGAAAATGAAGCTTCAAATTGGCTTCATGAAACAGCTCTTATATTCTTTTGACTCCTCTGTTCAACATCTGCCTAAAAGTACATAAACATACAATTTCTTAAACCCTTTAATTTAAAGCAACAGTGCCACGTAAAGGAGTAAAAAACAACTGGCTCATGAATCAAATTTGAAGTTTCATTTTCCCTTTGATACTTTCCATTCATCCACGGATACTTTTCCCATACTGTATATCCTATGCAGCGTTGCAGTGAGTTTGAGGTTATTCCAGATGACTTTGAGGGAAAGGCAGACTACACATTGAACTGGTCACCAGTCACATATATTATGCAGACAACCATTCACACTTAGGCTGTATTCACAACATCACTAAGTGGGAACTGAATGGACTCTGCCGCCACAGTAGTCAAGTGAATGAACCACTCCACCATTCGTTGTTTTGAAGCTTTTAGAATGAATCATCAAGTTTCCATTTTTCTTCTGTGTTTTATAACTGTTTTTGTTAAGGTTTGCTTCTATGTTGACAAGTTCAGCTTGATTCAATTTAGCCACAAAGTGTCTTTTGAAAGATATATAAATAGATCACAAGCAGCTACTAATAGTACAGCACCTGGACAGAATCTATAGTTCCCTTCTGAATCAAGAAGCGTACACAGGAAGGGTTCACTAACCATGACCTCGATCCAGAAATTCAGTAATAATAGCTGCACTGCACACAGACCAAGGACAATTCCTGTCGATCTGAATTAGAGTTGGGGACATCATGTGGTTATCTTTTAGTTTTCCAAAGACGTCCTCACATGCCTTCACGTTGTCATGGGGCATGTTGAAGACATGACCTAAGAGGATGGCGTGGGAAGGGAAGACAAAAAAAAAAAGATCACATCTTAGTTGACGTATTTCTATGTTCGGTTTACTGAAAACAAGATAATCTGTTATTTGGCACACTATGTGCAGCTACGTTTCTGAAATCAACACTGACACCATATGAAAACATTTTTTAAAGGCTTTGCCAGACATCTAGTCATTGTGTATGGAGAAGGCAGAACATACTAAAATTGGACTGATTTGAAGCTGATGTTATTGCAGGCAGGACTGTAGCTATGCATGGGAATATAAAGCATGGCATACATCCATATGCTTAACCAGGCCTGACAGGGGAATTCAGTTCCCAAGGAAACGATTTATTTCCCTTAATATGAACATGAAAATCCTTCCAAGGGGAAAAGAGACTGTGGTTTCTGAGTGATCAATTATGAGACAAACATATTGGGCAAATTTGTTTAAGCACTTATTATATTACGTACATAAGTGTAATGTAATACATTGTCTCTCCAGAGGAGTTACCTTGTTTTGGACTCAGCTAAAGCAAACCTCATAATTTATCCACTAAAAACAACGGTGGGCTATCTCCATTTTTGTCATTTCAAAGTTGAGTGCAGAAATTAACATAGGTGTGCACCTAAAAGTCTTGTTTCAACCAAGCATGACCAGTGTGTTATCTTATGTATATTTCCATTATAAAGAGTTGCAAAATAGCATCTATACGTTCACACTCTGTAGCATCATTTCTTATAAATCACACCTTTATCCTTATCAAAGATCCATCCTTTATCACCACTGTACTGTGTCAAAATTGTTCATTGTTTGGACTGTTGGTGATGGATGCACTGCTATGATGTCCCACTATTTCCAATTGTTAATAAGGCTATGGCCAACTGTCTCACATTGTTGTGATGGAAACAGGTCAGATTGAGGTTATACTGATCTAAACCAGGGATTGTCAACTGGTGGCCCACGGCCCTCTAGTGGTCCATAGCGGTTTAGCAGGTGGTCCATGAAATTGGAAATGGAAAATAATTGTAACATTTTTAAAAATAAAATTGATTTATTATTTAGGCTTTTTAGATTCTATATTTTTGTATTTATATTCCAGCTAAGTTTGTGAATCATTTACCCATCCAAATTATGTCAAATGTATCTGAGATTCCCAAAATAGACCTACAAATGCAAATAGTAAATAGCTTGTATAGGTCTATCCTCCTTTGGTGCAAAATAAAATAATATTCCACCAGAGCAGCGGTCCCAGAGTTTCTTCTTTGTTATAATGGAGGTCCCTTGGGCAAAATCAGTTGAAAACCCCTGATCCAAACAGTAACTGAAGTGACCAACATTGCATCCTACCAAGTTCATGAGCTGTTGTAAATGCTGAAGGTAGGCCATCATCTTCAATGACAGAGCAACTCCTCTTGGGGTCACACATGGTTCCAACATCAGCCATCCCCAGCGTATCACAGGTTGTTGCCCCACAAAGATCCTGGTTGGCAACAGTTTATTATGAAAAGACTTGCTCGAAAAGGGGAATCAGAATCTTACTAATGATATATTTTGCATATTTGAACCATGCCCACGACAGAGAGGAATACAAGGCACATTCTCTGTCTTTTTTGTCAACTTACTGTGTGTTGATGTATGGGATCAAGCAAGATTGACTCTTGGATAAAGAGGCAAGACAAGACACATGGCCACATATAGCCATGTAATTATAATCTATAGTCAACAATATAAGGTCAATTGAGCAGGAATGTATTGTGTTATTTCTGGTGAAGTAGGGTTGGGCAGTTTTCCTTTTCCTGGCTGGATAACAATTTATTGGTGAGCTAAAATTAGTCATTTACTCATTTGTGGTAAACCACTAGGCTGGACCGATGTTGCGTGGGCTCGTTAAAGGAATTAAACTAGCTGGCAGATGCATGAATGAACTTTCTTACTTGATTTAGGTTGCTTAGGGAGAAGCATCGTCTATAATTATTTTATATGAGCTTACGTTTCTGTTTTTCACCTGTTGCCAATTTGTTATTTTAAAAATGTGTGTATAAGTTACAGACTTTACTCTTTATGTTTCGTTTGCTTCACGCATACATTTTTGGCCACTTGTGTAAACGGTGCACCTTGGTGGACATCACTATCTTCTGAGTGGCATGTTGTAGAAAAATATGCTTCTCATGGCATTGCTCAAACAAGAAAGGGCGGCAAGTGTTGCTTTTGCATGGTACATATATGTTGACAGTGTTAAATATCACAAAGCAAGTTCAAATGACAAGTTACTGTGGTAGTTTTAGCACAGGTATGGTATAAATGACATAGTGATGGATGAGTCTGTGCTGTTGCTGCTGCTGCAGAGATTTGGGTAGATTAGGGGTTCAGGTTTTTCTATGTGATGTCATAATGATGACATTCTTAAAGGGTCTCATTGCTTACGTTGTAGTCTGGCAGCAATGTTGGTTAACCCATCGTTGACGCAAATGGTGAAATTTTGTTCAATTAAATCACACTTTCAAAAATAAGTTGTAAGCAGTGTTGGTTTCTGTCAGGTGTTCAGTCAGCACTCATAAGCAAAAAGATTGCATTATTAGTCATCGTCAAGAAAACTATTTGCACCACAGTATCCTCCAATAATAAAACAGTTAGCTTATTTACTTGTACTTCAATTCTAAGAATGTACTAACATTTTCAAGTGAAGTCACCCATAATATTGACATATTATGGAATGTTGAGTTTTTATGTTGCTAAAAACTCAAGTTGAACAAAATAGACATTTACATAAAAAAAAGAATATTGTTGATGTTTTAGAAGGGATCACTAAATAATCACAGATTACATGATGCATCTGCACACATTCTGCTTTTTCTTACCTGTTTGGTGAAAAGAATTGCAGTGTCCCAGTACTCAGGATGCTTGTCGTTGTGCTTATTTAACTTCTTCTGCCAAGAGCAAAAATTGCGCAGAGTTAGAGCTGCATTACTGGAAACCTTTGGACCCCTGTCGTCTTCCTTCAGAACCACAAAGCCCACAACCACTATGTTAATGGAGTTTAAGATACTGGGGTGCTTGTAAAGCTTGGCAGCCACCGACATGAGTGTCAGCAGGTAATGTTTCAATTCATCCCCGTGAAATGAATCCATGGATGGATCTGCCACAACCAGCACCTCCACAAACCTGGGGATGGAGGTAAATCTTTTGGACCTACTCAGTCTTTCCAGCATAGTTTCCGACGAGCCTCCAACCTCCATTTCTTTCATATACGTGTATTTTTCCAGGGATGTGTTGAAGTTAGAGTCAGGTGTCACTCCACACCTGCTGGTGAAGTTCCCGACCAAGAGCGCAGAGCTTCTCCGGCGGTGAATGACGTGCGTCTTGGATGAAGAGTCCCCAAGATGGACTGCTCCGTCCTCACCTGTTGCTAGGCTGATGAAATATTCCATGCCGTTTTCATAGAATCCCCCGTTGAGACCTTTACACAAGCTTAGCGCAGCAAACGAGTCCGCCTGTGAATTGACGTTACCGGAGTAGAAGCATTTCCCAAGGTCCGCGGGTGTTGATGTGTTGGGCTCGAATGGGTTTGAATGATCCCCTCCGAGAAAATTAGAATCCGGCTGGAGATGAAGGTAAAATTCCTGCTTGAAAGCATTGATCCTGAAAGTAACGTGTTTTTCATCCTGTAAACGCTTTCCACGCGCAAGAGGGTCCACTCGTAAAGGTTTGCAGAAGTCAGCTTCCATGCCGTATGTAAATGTCACATAAAGAACCACTTTTACGCAAATTACCAAAGTGAAAGTAGTAAGTAATGCCATAGCTGCTCTACTTCTTGCTAATCACCACTTTTAAGTCCGCTAAATTACGTTTGCATGCAATTTATTGCACAGTAGCACCCTCATTAAAAAACAAAAACACGAAAAAAAAACAAATTACAAGTTCAATCCGCTTTGCTCTTCTGCCATTATATCGTCGCTCTAAAGTCTGTGGCCATGCACTAAATCTCGAAGCATGCATACTGATGACCTCTGTCAGCGGAAGGTGGCCGCATAATAGAGACAGTTCATCGTTGCATCTCGGTTTGTGCTGCAGACCGCAGCCTCTTGTAACTCTCCAAATATTATTGTTGCTGTGCAGTATGTGTGACAGCAGCCAGCACATCACCAGCCCTCCCACTTGCCCCCACTCACGAGAGAGACCCACCGAGTCAGCGTCAAGCAGCATAACTTTGCATACAAATCAAGGAAGATAATTGGAGGCTTAGTATTTTCTACAACAACGGTGACAAACACCTGTCAAATTGTATCAAAACAACTTTAAACGTGTAGGGGGGGGATACAAACGGTCTGGACTTTGAACAAAGATAAACATTGTATTTTTGCACATCATTGACTGGTATTGCATCCTTAATACAGTTTGCCCCATGATTATCTGAAGCTGAAGCAAAGAGCGACATCTGCTGGTGTTGGCAACCACCTTATCTTCGGCACGACTGTGACACTGTGAAAATGCCTTGTCCTCTAGCGCTATCTGGTGGTATGCATTAAATACCAGCAATGACGTCTATCAACGCGCAGTTTTGATTTTCAAACAAGAGGTATAACATCCCAAAGTAGCAGTAATTTGCAGTGATTCGGGACTACATTCTTCTTTTAGTTTATAATAATTAGTCACATGAGAGGGACACCAAATTAAGAACAAAGAAATAAACCAGTTCAGGGTGTCCACCGCCTACTGTCCGAAGTCATCTGGGATAGTTCAAACAACAGATATTACCAGCCTAAAGTAACTGTAATTTGCAGTGATTCATGACTACACCCTTCTTTTAGTTTATAATAATTAATCACATGAGAGCGACACCAAATTAAGAATAAGGAAATAACCAGGTCAGGGTGTCCACTGCCTACTGCCCGAAGTCAGCTGGGATAGGCTCCAGCACCCCTGCAACTCTTATAAGCGGTTTGGATAATAGATGTAAATAAATAAATAAATAAATAAATAAATAAATAAATAAATAAATAAATAAATGATGACGTTCACCTAAAGAGATCCGTGGGATAAGAAATCACTCTAAACGCGGGATTGTCAACCGGTGGTCCGTGACCCTCTGTAACGGTATTGCAGGTGGTCCACGAAATTGGAAATGGTTAAAAATAAAATTAATTATTTAGACCTGATTTATTTTCCAGCTAATTTTGAGAATCATTAACCCAACCAAATTATGTCAAATGTAAATGAGATTTTCAAAATAGACCTACAGATGTAAATAAAAAGCCTGTATTGGTCTATCCTCCTTTGGTGCAAAATATAACAAAATAAAATAATATTCCGCCAAAGCAGTGGTCGTTGATTTCTTCTCGATTATAATGATGGTCCCTTTGACAAAACCAGTTAAACCCCCCTGCTGTAAGCAAGGCAAGCATAGAAATAAAATGATTATTATTGGTTTTAATAATAACAACATTAATAATATTATTATTATTAATAATAATAATAATAATAATAATAATACACACAGGTGAGTGGAGGAGTCACACGCACACGCGCGCGCGCACACACACACACTCACACGTATACAGACACGCCGCTATGCATAGCGTCCCCGTCCTGCCTATCCATTCAACATGCTGGGTTAATAATAGTTTATCCACAAGGGTAAGAGGAGGCTTATTCTCATCGGGTCCATTTTATCCTCGAGTTCGAGTGGGAGGAGGATTTCCAGCAAGCGAGATTATCAAAAATACACCCCCACCTCCCCCTCGCCTCCTGTCTGGAGAAGAACAGAACGTATAAATAGACCCGGTCTGTCCAGACTGCAGCGAGTGACGCTGGTGAGTGACACAAGGATCGAGCTCGGTTCGGAAACACTCACACATACTAGCAATTACAAGCAGGCACACTTTGACCAAGACTGGCGATACAGGACTAAAAACCGAACGTGAGAAGCTTTCTAGAAAGAGTTTGAGTCCCAAAGACAGACGCATTGTCGAAGATCAAGGAGCAATTGTGATAAACTCGCCTAAAACTCAATTTTACTTGCAGAAGATGTGCCCCGTTGTTTGCTTGCTGATTTTGTGCGTCTTCCATCCAGCGCTCTCCACTTGGTTTGAATCCGAGGATGTTGTACCTGTTCGGATAAACGGAAGAGTCAGCGGTCGCTTTTGGAAAAGAAGTGAGGACCAGGCGAGAATCATTCTCAGCGCATTCGGGAAAGAGTTGAGCCTAAATCTTATCCCCGATACCAGTTTCATTTCACCTTATTTTACCATACAGCGCCTGAGAGCCAAAGACCTTGGGCTTTTACGCAGCGCCTCAGGTGCGCAACCGTCTCTGGGTGAGGAGCTCCACAATTTAATCAACCAGACGAATGAGAGTGGAGGACAGCTGAGAAGTTGCTTTTATTCAGGGAACGTTGATCAAGATCAACACTCGCTTGTGGCTCTCAGTTTATGCTCCGGCGTCTATGGCTCCTTCATAACAGAGGGGACAGAGTACCTAATTGAACCCAAATTTCGAGGAGGCTTTGGGTCACACGCTGAACATCTGCATCTGATCAAGAGGAGGACATTGTCCAAAAGCCTCGGTGTCCCTTTCCTATTCGATCACGCGGTCGAAACGAGTGGACCGGAGAAACGCAAGTTGGAAAGTTTTACGCGTGACGGCAGTGACGCACCGAGGGAACCTCGACGGAGACGCTTCGTTTCCGCGCCACGGTTCATAGAGACCCTGGCAGTGGCAGATTCAAGCATGGCCCACTTTTATGGGGATGAAACAAAGGTCAGACGCTCTCCCTTTTTTCGCAGTATACACCTTTGGTAGTTTATTGTCATCTTTATTTAGCCCATATTGTTCTTCTGAAGTTGAAATGATCTGCATTTCCCCAATAAAGTTGCAATTACGCTCAACAATGCTAGTAGCATAATGTATATTTTATATTGAGAGTTTGGTGAAAAATCATTTTGGTACTGAGATTGCTTTAATTCTGTTTTGTATAAAAGAAACAGATCACGCAGCAAAAATGCAAAACAAAAAAATGCTGGAACACATTCCTCAGGACTTGATCATGATTTGGTAGGGGTGCAGCAGCATCATGGAAGATACTTCCCATGATTCATAAGTTAACTATGTAAAGTGCATTCCATGGGAAGCAATGGCTAAGTCAATGGCGCATTTGCTGATGGGTTGAAATCGTGACATGTCAACTGTTGTTAGCTGACAATGTTGTCACGATGTGGTCAAAATTGTTATTGATCAAGATGCACATGTCAAATTCTACAGGGTTTAACAGACCCCAAGGCCACGTGGACAAGCAGCATGTAAACTTGGCATGTTTAGTCATGACAAACAAGATGCCACAAACTAAATGATTTGCTAGGCAGAATGGTAGGATAATTTGTTGTGCAAGAAATTGTGCAACAACAAAAAGAATATATACTCAGAGGTAATTACAGATTATGCATGGCACAAAACAGTATTGACTGTGTTTTACTGTTTCTGAAAACAGAAAAGAAAAAAACCCACTGGAATTGGGAAAGCGTGCTTCACATAAAAGTCATGGCTAGTGAACAAAAGATTATTTGAATACAAGTCTTTCCAGTGTCAAGGCCAGAAAGACGATCAATCTTAATTATTCACTTAGCTCAAGACATGGAGAAGAGTCTAAATATTCCACATTACTTGGAGGCTTCAAGACGTCTGTTCCCCTCATTCCCTCCAAATGGCAACACAGTTTATTGGACATAAGGATTTCTCCATTTTTTTGTGAAAACAAAAATGTGACAACACACAAATGTAGCAAGGATGGAATGAAAATACAACAGACACTACGTCTATTCTAATACAGCATTCATACTCAAACTATGCAAACTCAATTTTATTGCCATGGTGATTGTTGGAGCTTATTAAATTTCTTATATTGATTGTATTAATATCATTATTATTTGTGGTCTGGCCTATGAATTATTACTGTTCTATATGTGAAGCCAGATAGTGCCAGTGCCAGTCAGGTCTACTACTACCTATAATGAGGGAGTTACAACGGATGTGTTTTTTCTTTTTGGTGTTTCTTGGTTTTGAAGGAGGAGGAGTGATACAGTTTTTTCAACCACTAAAATCACTAAAATATGAAAGTCAACCCGGAGATTTATGTTTAATGTAAATAAACACCTTTTTTGGATTGAAGAACTATCTCCGCGAGTGCTTTTTGGTTAAGTGGGTTTAAGGCCTCCTCCTTACAAGCTACTCTTTTATTTTTGTGGTGACAATTTTTGGAATATAACAGCCATAATAGTGATAGTTCTTATTTCTTTTTCACATCTCTTTTCACATCCCATTACAGCAATGCCACTAACATGACCTCATTTCAATCACTGTACATTTGTTGAGTCTTGAATATCTTTGTGTCAATTTAGACTGTGATTACGTTCCAAACTATCACTTCTTTCAGATTTGATTGATCCCACATTCTGATTGTCAATTAGTAGATTTAATATAAAGAAATGAAAGCATCCATTTGTTTTGTTACCCTCAGCATATCTTGTTTGGGGTCATGCAATAATGTTCATAAGAATGACATTCATAACAACAGCTTCTCGAATATCTTCACAGGCCTCCAAATAAAAACACCAACCAACCATTTGATGCAAAACAATTTTTATGAAAAATATTTTTCCTCCTTCCTTTCCACAGCACTATATTTTGACCTTGATGTCAATGGCTGCCCAGCTGTACAAGCACCCCAGCATAAAGAATTCCGTGAATTTAGTGGTAGTGAAGTTGCTGGTGGTCGAGGATGAAGAGGTCGGTCCAGAGGTCTCCAGCAATGGAGGGGTGGCTCTCAGGAACTTTTGCTCCTGGCAGCAGTTCTTCAACACACCAAGTCAGCGTCATCCAGAGCACTACGACACTGCCATGCTTTTCACCAGAGAGGTAAGCGGCATTCCACTTGTCTTGACTGCTCGGAGACAGCTGACTCGCTGAATCACATGCTTACACAAATCTCATAACATGACGATTACAACAAAGAGGTTGTTTAGAAGAGTTCAACTCAATCAGAAAAGGCATCATTGATGCAAATGTTTGTGTTTCTCCTCTCCATTCAAACTGAGAAATGTTATGTAAAGGATGCAAGGCTCCTCATGGATGAGCTAACTTTAGGACCTCCACAAATCAACCCTGACGTTATGAAGCCCATGGTCCAGCTTGAATGCTTAGCCACGTTCAATTTCAGATGTGTCTGTCATTTTTTCCAAAGTCACAAGAGTCTGTACTGCGCGGGACACATTTTGTGTTTTCCACATTGTTGCAGGTAGTAAAAACATGTTACTTGTGTTGTACATGATTATTGACCTTTCACAGTCCTTGTTTTACAATGGTAAAAAACTGTGTGTTTGTTGAACCATACTTACTGGCATTGATGAAGAGCTGAAAACAAGAGTGGCAGATACTTTTGTGGAACAGGATGTATAAATATGCTGAGCAGTGCTCAACTGCAGATCCAAAACCAGATGTGTTTTCAATTATAGTAGATTGTGAATATTTGGGAATGTGTCTAATGCAGCTCTTTTGACTGCAAACGGTATTATAAATAAATAAATAAATAAATAAATAAATAGATAAATAAATAAATAAATAAATAAAAAATAAAATAAATAAATAAATAAATATATATATATATATATATATATATATATATATATATATATATATATATATATATATATATATATATATATATAATGCTTTGGTTAGATTTTCATTCAGCGATGTATATTTTCTCTTCTTTTGTTTATTATTATAGTTGTAGTTTACTTTCAAATGAAGGAAGAGATAGAGTAGAATATTCCACAAAAATCCTTCATTCATCTTCACCTTCATCTTCTTCCGCTTATCCGGGGTCGGGTCGCGGGGGCAGCAGCTTTAGGAGGGACTCCCAGACCTCCCTCTCCCCAGCCACTTCCTCCAGCTCATCCCGGGGATCCCAAGGCGTTCCCAGGCCAGCCGAGAGACGTAGTCTCTCCAGCGCGTCCTTGGTCGTCCCCCGGGTCTCCTACCGGTGGGACATGCCCGGAACACCTCCCCGGGGAGGCGTCCAGAAGGCATCCTGATGAGATGCCCGAGCCACCTCATCTGGCTCCTCTCAACGTAGAGGAGCAGCGGCTCTACTCCGAGTCTCTCCCGGATGACCGAGCTTCTCACCCTATCTCTAAGGGAGAGCCCGGACATCCTGCGGAGGAAACTCATTTCAGCCGCTTGTATCCTGGACCTCGTTCTTTCGATCACGACCCATAGCTCGTGACCATAGGTGAGGGTAGGAGCGTAGATCGACCGGTAAATCGAGAGCTTTGCCATTTGGCTCAGCTCTCTCTTCACCACGACAGACCGGTACAGAGTCTGCATTACTGCCGACCCTGCACCGATCCGCCTGTCGATCTCACGCTCCATCCTGCCCTCACTCGTGAACAAGACCCCAAGATACTTGAACTCCTCCACTTGGGGCAGGATCTCATCCCCGATCCGGAGAGGGCATTCCACCCTTTTCCGACTGAGGACCATGGACTCGGATTTGGAGGTGCTGACCCTCATCCCGACCGCTTCACACTCGGCTGTGAACCGCTCCAGTGAGAGCTGGAGATCACGGACTGAAGAAGCCAACAGCACCACATCATCTGCAAAAAGCAGTGACGCGATGCTGAGGTCCCCAAACCGGACCCCCTCAACGCCTCGGCTGCGCCTAGAAATTCTGTCCATAAAAATTATGAACAGAATCGGTGACAAAGGGCAGCCTTGGCGGAGTCCAACCCTCACTGGGAACGAATCCGACTTACTGCCGGAAATGCGGACCAAACTCTGGCATCGGTGATACAGGGACCGAACCGCCCTTATCAGTTGGCTCGGCACCCCGTACTCCCGAAGCACCCTTCAGAGAACCTCCCGAGGGACACGGTCGAACGCCTTCTCCAAGTCCACAAAGCACATGTGGACTGGTTGGGCGAACTCCCATGCACCCTCGAGGATCCTGCCGAGGGTGTAGAGCTGGTCCACTGTTCCACGGCCAGGACGAAAGCCACACTGCTCCTCCTGAATCCGAGGTTCGACCTCCCGACGGATCCTCCTCTCCAGCACCCCTGAATAGACCTTACGAGGGAGGCTGAGGAGTGTGATTCCCCTGTAATTGGAACACACCCTCCGGTCCCCCTTCTTAAAGAGGGGAACCACCACCCCAGTCTGCCAATCCAGAGGCACCGTCCCCGATGTCGACGCAATGCTGTAGAGGCGTGTCAGCCAAGACAGCCCCACAACATCCAGATCCTTTAAGAACTCCGGGCGAATCTCATCCACCCCCGGGGCCTTGCCACCAAGGAGTTTTTTAACTACCTCAGTGACTTCGACCTCCGAGATTGGAGAGTCCGCCTCAGAGTCCTCAGGCCCTGCTTCCACAAAGGAAGGCGTGTTGGTGGAATTGAGGAGGTCTTCGAAGTATTCCCCCCCACCGACTCACGACATCCCGAGTCGAGGTCAGCAGCACACCATCTCCACTGTAAACAGTGTTGACCGTGCACTGCTTCCCCCTCCTGAGACGCCGGATGGTGGACCAGAATTTCCTCGAAGCCGTCCGGAAGTCATTCTCCATGGCCTCGCCAAACTCCTCCCACGCCCGAGTTTTTGCCTCAGCAACCGCCGAGGCCGCGTTCCGCTTGGCCATCCGGTACCTGTCAGCTGCCTCCGGAGTCCCGCAGGCCAAAAATGCCCTATAGGACTCCTTCTTCAGCTTGACGGCATCCCTTACCGCCGGTGTCCACCAGCGGGTTCGGGGATTGCCGCCACGACAGGCACCAACAACCTTACGGCCACAGCTCCGGTCGGCTGCCTCAACAATGGAGGCACGGAACAAGGTCCACTCGGACTCAATGTCCCCCGCCTCCCCCGGGACGTGGGAAAAGCTCTGCCGGAGGTGGGAGTTGAAGCTCTTCCTGACAGGGGATTCTGCCAGACGTTCCCAGCAGACCCTCACAGAGCATTTGGGTCTGCCAGGTCGGACCGGCATCTTCCCCCACCATCGGAGCCAACCCACCACCAGATGGTGATCAGTTGACAGCTCCGCCCCTCTCTTTATCCGAGTGTCCAAAACATGCGGCCGCAAATCCGATGACACGACTACAAGGTCGATCAACGAACTGCGGCCTAGAGTGTCCTGGTGCCAAGTGCACACATGGACACCCTTATGCTTGAACATGGTGTTCATTATAGAAAATCCGTGTCGAGCACAGAAGTCTAATAATAGAACACCGCTCGGGTTCAGATCGGGGGGGCCGTTTCTCCCAATCACGCCCTTCCAGGTCTCACTGTCATTGCCCACGTGAGCATTGAAGTCACCCAGTAGAACGATGGAGTCCCCAGAAGGAGCGCTCTCCAGCACTTCCTCCACGGACTCTAAGAAGGGTGGGTACTCTGAGCTGCCGTTCGGTGCATAGACACAAACAACAGTCAGGACCCGTCACCCCACCCGAAGGCGGAGGGAGGCTACCCTCTCGCTCACCGGGGTGAACCCCAATGTGCAGGCGCCCAGCCGGGGGGCAATAAGTATGCCAACACCTGCTCGACGCCTCTCACCGTGGGCAACTCCAGAGTGAAAGAGAGTCCAAACCCTCTCGACAGGGCTTGTACCAGAGCCCAAACTATGTGTGGAGGCAAGTCCGACTATGTCTAGTCGGAACCTTTCTGCCTCACACACCAGCTCGGGTTCCTTTCCAGCCAGAGAGGTGACATTCCATGTCCCTAGAGCCAGCCTCTGCAGCCGGGGATCGGACCGCCAAGGTCCCCCGCCTTTGGCTGCCGCCCAGCTCACTATGCACCCGACCCCTTTGGCCCCTCCTACAGGTGGTGAGCCCATTGGAAGGGGGACCCACGTTTTCTTTTCGGGCTATGCCCGACCGGACCCCATGGGCGAAGGCCCGGCCACCAGGCGCTCACCTTCGAGCCCCACCTCCAGGCCTGGCTTCAGAGAGGGGCCCCGGTGACCCGCGTCCGGGCGAGAGAAACCTACGTCCATATATTTTATTCGTCATAAGGGGTCTTCTGAGCCGTGCTTTGTCTGGCCCCTCACCTAGGACCCTTCTGCCATGGGTGACCCTACCAGGGGCATGAAGCCCCAGACAACATGGCTCCTAGGATCATAGGGGCACGCAAACCCCTCCACCACGATAAGGTGACGACTCACGGAGGGGTCCACAAAAATACATCATTTTATTTTTGTCTCAAATTATTTCAATCTCTATGGACGTCATTCTTTTCCTGTCATAATATTGCTGTTGCAGTGATCTGTGTTTTCTCTGTGTGGCAGGACATTTGTGGACAAAAGAGCTGTGATACTTTGGGTGTTGCCGATGTCGGGACAATGTGCGATCCCAAGAGAAGCTGCTCTGTTATAGAGGACAACGGCCTGCAAGCTGCTTTCACTGCTTCACATGAACTTGGTTAGTTTTTTGGATTGGTAAAATGTTTTTTTTCCATATTTTATTCAGTTATTATTTTATTTTATCATGTTATTTATTTTGACTTCCTGGCTTACTTTAGGTCACGTTCTTAGCATGCCCCACGACGACTCCAAAACCTGTGAGAGGCTGTTTGGGGATCTTGGAGGACATTACTTGATGGCCCCATTGTTTGTTAGCCTCAACAAAACCATGCCTTGGTCTCCCTGTAGTGCTCTCTACATCACAGAGTTCTTTGACAATGGTCATGGTAAGAGAAGTGAACATGTAAATCAGTGTTGTTAATATGAGCAGACATGTTGTCATTGTGGACATCAGTCATGTATACAGACTCTATAATTAAGTGTGATTCAGATATGAATAACATATACCGATATTTCTTCTTAACTATGTTTTTCCTGCCTTAACATGCCACCCCTATAAATTTTAACCCGCAGGCAGTGTTTAGCTCACCCTAGATTTCCTCATGCTGTCTTCCCACATCTACTTCTGAACCCGCTTGAATTTGTGTTCACAGTGCACTCATTGTTATGTTTCTTTCCTTGCTTGTACACTTGTGAGAACTAACGATGAACCTTTTTGATCTTTGAGTCTTACTATGCATGGACTTCTTCTTGTTTGCCCCCGAGAGCTAAAAGAAACACCAAATATGTTCTTTATCAGTTGACTCCAAAGAAAGCTCTCGTGGTAACACATGTTCATTCCCAACTGAGAATGTAACTCCAGACAAAAAGCTTATTGAGTGCAATAAAAGCAAATTAGACGGCAATGAATAGTTAGATTTAGACTACAATTACAGACTCGCCTATAAAAACACATTGTATTGGTTCATTTTATTAGTTAAGAATTTAGGACACAAACTTGAAAGTTTTTCTTCTGTTGTTGAACACAAAAAGACATTCACAAATACTGCATTGTCACAAAGAACAAGGTCTCCTTCTACCTCTGTGTCATCGGTCTGCTTCAGTTTTTGCTCTGTATTGTCACCACAGGAGACTGCCTGCTGGATTTTCCAGAAAGCAGTTTACCATTGCCGAAGGAGCTGCCAGGCATCAAATACAACCTCGACCATCAGTGCCAACAGATTTTTGGAGAGGAATTCTACCATTGTCCCAATACAGCAGACAGTGATATTTGCAGCCAGCTCTGGTGCCAAGAGGATGGAACATCGCAGTGCTCCACAAAGAATGGCAGCCTGCCCTGGGCTGACGGAACCCCTTGTAGTCTCAACAGGACATGCCTCCATGGAGTGTGCATGCCGACAAAGGAGGTGCTGGAGCCACTGGTAAGAATAGCTGCATATACAAGGCGGACAAGTGTATATATTTGTATACAGGTAGAAAGATGTTATTTGATAATATTAGGTTGATTTCAAAATGCAACAGAACCATCAGACATTATATAATACAGGGTGTCAAACTCTGGCCATCGGGCCAAATTTAGCATTGTAATTCTATTTGGTACGTGAAGACAGATTGTGCATCGACTTTGTGTCAATACTACAATTGCGAATTGTCGTCACTTTTAAAAAATAGAGATGTTGCTAGTTTTTTTTTATTACTATAAATACATAAAATATATATATATAATATATATATATATATATATATATATATATATATATAAAATAGATAATGATGCAAACAAATGTTCATTACTCACATAAATCAGGAATTTGGTGATGTACATCCTGAACCGGTCTGTGGATATGATTGCCTTTTGCTCTGGACTGTACAACAAACGCAAAGGCAAAAGTTGTTTGTTTACCATCTGCAAAAAATATGGTTACCGTAATTTTCGGACTATTAGTCGCTCCGGAGTATAAGTCGCACCACCCATAAAATGCACAATAACGTGAAAAAAATATATATAAGTCGCTCCGGAGTATAAGTCGCACTTTTGGGGCAAATGTATTTGTCAAAATCCAACACCAAAAACAGACACGAACCAGCAACAACAGGCTAAACAATACGGTATGCTAACGTGACATACACAAACGAGAGGCTGAGAACGGGCCTAACGTAACATTCAGAGTTATCCAAATGATTATTACATAAATAACACGTTTATCAAACCATCTGTGTCACTCCAAATCATAAAATACATCGATCATCGATCATGTAAACAATGCCGCGTACGCGCGCCGTCGGACTCGTGATTTGCATGTCTAATTATTCCACAGACCCATATAACGATATATAAAGTATATTTCAAATAACTATCATATAGCAACAATATTACCAAACCATCTGTCACTCCATATCATAAAATACATCGATCATCGATCGTGTAAACAATGCCGCGTACACGCGCCGTCGGACTCGTGATTTGCATGTCTAATTATTCCACAGACCCATATAACGATATACAAAGTATATTTCAAATAAATATCATATAGCAACAATATTACCAAACCATCTGTCACCCCAAATCATAAAATCCATCGATCATTGATGGTGTAAACAATGCCGCGTACGCGCCGTCGGACTCGTGATTTGCATGTCTGGCGTGATGTGTGCTCGCATGCTGTCCATCACAAGCAGAGCTTGCATCCTAAATTGCATTGCTCCCCCTACTATTTTTTTTTAATTTTTTTTTTTTTACATCACCACACTAAATTCTCTTCACCAGACCTGTGCTTTTTAAAAACTAAAAAAAACAGCGCTTTCCCCTCCCAGTTGTTGCGTCACGGCCAATGGTGAAATTTAAATCACCATCCTTCAGTTTAGTTTGAAAATAACTATATTTCTTTTTCAGTTGTTTTTTTTTTGTTTTGTTTATTTGTTTCATGAACTTGAATATTGTGCTTTAAAGTGTGAATTGCTTTATTCGTTTTTTCAGTGTATTAAAAATAATATGTGAGGTGATCAACTGTACTAGTAAGTAATGTGTTAATGATCAAGTAAATTTTTTGGGAAAAAAAAACACATATAAGTCGCTCCTGAGTATAAGTCGCCCCCCCCACCCAAGTTATGAAAAAAAACGCGACTTATAGTCCGAAAATTACGGTAATATACAGAGAGCTTCAAATGTTTTTTTTTAAGAAATAATAGCTTGCTCTGTTTAAATTTAGTCCGTGCTTGATGGCTTATCCATGTGTTACCATCTGCAAAAAATATGGTTCATATACAGAAAGTTTTTGATGGGTGTTTTTAAGAAATAATAGCTTGCTCTGTTTAAAATTAGTCAGTGCTTGATGGCTTATCCATGTGTTATAATCACACATCTGTTCATGTACCCAGACACAGTGGCAGCTGGGATTTGAGCTGTCCCAAAGTCATTAAACCTCTGGAAAAGGTGCACACACACAACCTTTAAATTTTGCTTCAGCAAAGAACCGTTTGGTAGGCTGCACAAGTAGTGAGTGACACATAAAGCAAGAATTCTGTGTTGAAGGAGACGCGTGCCGTACTTCAACACAGAATTAGCCTGCAGTCACGGCATGCCAACCCACTGCAGCCTCAGAGCCAGAAGCCCAGACTGTGGTTTTGCCTGCACAGTTGAGACTTCCTGTGACAACCAACCTCTCTGACTACTGCCTGTTTTTGTCCCTTTTTTCTTGACCACAGGTGGTTGTAGATGGTGGCTGGAGCACATGGGGACCATGGCAACAATGTTCCAGGACATGTGGAGGTGGAGTAGAGTTCTCTTTTAGGGAGTGTGCAAACCCCGAGCCTCGGAATGGGGGGAACTATTGTGAGGGGCAGAGGGTTCAGTACCAGTCCTGCAACACACAGCCTTGTGGCAACAATGGTGAGACACAAGTCCAATGCCTTTCATTGGTTTTAAGCCTTATAATCATTAAATTCACTACACGGAGGATATAAATAGTCTACACACCCCTTTTCAAATGCTAGGATTTTCTGGTATAAAAAATGAGACCAAGATAATTCCTTTCTTTGTTCTGCATTTCTTCAGCTGGAACTGTTGCTCTTAAAGAAGATGGAGGGTATAATAAACAGTTCAAAATATCAGACTGTTTTAACACAAAACCATCAGACCTCTGATTCAAAGCGAAATATTATTCATTCAATCATTCATTCGTCTTCCGAATAAACGCAGGCACGGGGAGAACATGCAAACTCCATGACACAGCTTTGTTCTGCTTTTTTCTAACAGGCAAAAGTTATCGAGAGGAGCAGTGTGAGAAGCACAATAGCCCAAACTACCTGGATTACAACGGCAACATAAAACATTGGATACCAAAGTATGCTGGCGTGTCTCCTCGGGACAGATGCAAACTGTTCTGCCGGGCCAGAGGAAGCAGTGAATTTAAGGTGTTTGAGTCCAAGGTACATGCATCTAACAGAACTTGTTCAAAAAACATTTCCGAGTAAGAATAAGCATTACTTACAATTTCAAATAATCAGAATCAATCCTGAATTGGCATTTTTCTTTCGATCTATGATTGTATCATATTCAACTGGAAATACTATATGCAAATCGTACTTGGTTTTACCACGGCATCACTGTATTTAGATTTAGTACATTCTATTTCATACTACAACTCCATTGCAATAAAAGACTTTTGGTTGAAAATGCAAAACCCTTCTCGTGAACTCTAATAATGCAACTTGTGTAGGTAATTGATGGAACACCCTGTGGTCCTGACACCACATCTGTGTGCGTCCAAGGCCAGTGTGTGAAGGCAGGCTGTGATCAAGTGATTGGATCCAATAAGAGAGTGGATAAGTGTGGAGTGTGTGGAGGAAATGGGCTTACGTGCAGGAAGATCACTGGGTCCTACAACAAGGCAATGTAAGTCACTAAACTTTATTTGTTTTATTCATTAAATACCAAATCATCAATAAATCATGTCCTACTATTCACTTCCAGCTATGGATACAGCGACATTGTCACAATCCCTGTTGGTGCAACCAATATTGATATCAAACAGCGGAGCCACAGAGGAATCAAACACGACGGAAATTATCTGGCTATAATGAGAGAGAGCGGGAGTTACATCCTCAATGGAAACTTCTCAGTATCGACGATGGAACAAGACATTCCTGTACTTGGTGCTGTGTTGAAATACAGCGGTTCCTCCACCACGTTAGAGAGGATCCAGAGTTTCATGCGGCTCAAAGAGGCCATCATTATTCAGCTTCTGGCTACAGCTGGCGATAGCAGTCCTCCGAAAGTGAAATATTCCTTTTTCATCCCCAGAGATGTTGCTCTTAAGTCAAAAGAGAAGAAGGGCTCTTCGGCATCTTTGCATGTGATTCATCCTTTCAGTGCACCAGACTGGGTTCTAGGAGAGTGGTCTGAGTGCTCAAAGAGCTGCGGTTCAGGGTGGTCCAGGAGGAATGTGGAGTGCAGAGAGAGTGCAGGCTTTCTCTCAAGCCTTTGCGATAAAGACTTGAAGCCAATGGACATCAGGGCCTGCGGGGACCAGCCCTGTCCCATCTGGCAGATGGGACCTTGGTCGGCCTGCTCACGAACTTGCGGTCAGGGTGAGCGGCGCCGCAGCATCTTCTGTATAGACTACACTGGCAAGACTGTTGAACCAGAAAAGTGTGACCCTAATAAAAAACCCGCGCCTGTCTCTGGAGAATGTTTTAACCTTGAGTGCTTATGAAAGAACATAAGCAAACTGAACAATTCCCCTTTTGATCTGACGGCACTTATCAACAGATTGCATCACATCACAGTAGGTGCATTTGCCTGAGTATGGTTTTGCCGTCTTATTTTGGGACTGTTGACAACCACTGATGGAGATTTCAACCACTGTTGAAAGTAACCAATGGAAAACTACCTCGGAAATGTAATGAGAAGCCATTTAGAGATGCTAGATCAAGGTGCTGTGTTGTATTTTCTCCACTTTAAGTGACAACTAATTTATTGGAGTAACATTCAATCTATCTTACTGAATATATTTGTAAATTAGCTCTCATTTATTGTGGGCCTAAGAAAGTGGCATGAATCCTACTATTGTTCCGCATGGTGTAAATATACTGTACTTTCATCATGTCCTCTGCAGAACTCAGTTC
This sequence comes from Syngnathus leptorhynchus, assembly GCF_054491065.1. Taxonomy (NCBI): domain Eukaryota; kingdom Metazoa; phylum Chordata; class Actinopteri; order Syngnathiformes; family Syngnathidae; genus Syngnathus; species Syngnathus leptorhynchus. The sequence goes on along the minus strand of NC_141201.1, from coordinate 15,842,910 downwards.
CCTTAGCTGCTTCAATTTAATGTTCTTCCCCAAGTTGCTGAGGTAGATGGTTAGTGAGTTGTGGTTTTAAGCTTTCTCTGTGTGTGATCCTTTTTCACTGCTCCTTATTTCTACACACCGCAAACTGATTTATGTTAAGGATCGTAAATGTGATTTTGTGTGTGTGTGTGTGTGTGTGTGTGTGTGTGTGTGTGTGTGTGTGTGTGTGTGTGTGTGTGTGTGTGTGTGTGTGTGTGTGTGAGAGAGAGAGAGACTTTTATCGAGTCTAAAATAGGGCAATAAATAAATATTTTACTGCTTTTGTCGAACCAAATTCCTTACAATACCAAACTTCATTTGTAGTAAGAATTTAAGTGTACACATTGAGTAAAATATTTCACATAAATAAATAACCCAGGACAGAGAATTACCATGTCCTACATTTTTTTTTCTGCTTTATGTTGCAGTTGAAGGCATCAGGCATACCATCTGTCTTCAGTACATGTTCATATTTGGGTATTTACCCCAAATCTAGGTGCATTTCATGTTAAGTACTTGCAATGGTCAATTTTCATGTTTGCGTTCCTTAATAATGTCACCCATCATATTTAAACACTTTTTAAAAAGCTTTTGTATGTATTATTTTCTTCTTTATTCCTGTTAATTTACAGCCTGAAATGAGACAAATCAGAAGGAGCATTAGGCTTATATCCCTTCAATGAAGGACCATACCATTTTACAATTAAAGCTTCCTTTTAAGCTATTTATTTTTTACCTGGTATATGTAATAAACCTGGCAGATACTACTGTCTCAGAAATGGTTTTGTTTGTAAAAATTGACAAATAAACACATTTACGTCAATAATGCAGCTTTTTAAGGTTTCCGAAATGAGACTGTGTTGTGCTTTTGGTTTGCATCAAAATGCATGTAATTGAAATCCCCAATGATTTCCAAGTGATAAATTGTTTTCCCCAAATACTACATCTGAATTCAAGGTGGTGCACAAAAGACCACATTGATAAAATTCCAAATCCTGATCCTTTTGGAATAATAACATTTTGTTGCTGTATGGAACTGTGTAAAATATCACCTGAACTACTGTGAAACGTGAAGGGGGTTTTGTGACTGTATTTATTTTTTTATCCAGAACATGGTGTCTTGAATCTGTGTACAATGAAATTTCAAGACTGTAAAGGAAATTCGTAAAGGAGAGAGAGAGAGAAGTATAGAGTTAGAGATATATATATATATATATATATATATATATATATAGAGAGAGAGAGAGAGAGAGAAATATATATATATATATATATATATATATATATATATATATATATATATATAAGTTAATATATATATATATTCGTAAGCTGAGCCAGAGGCACTGTGATGTCATTTTCAGTCAGCAAGTGGCCAAGTGGCCACCTGATGGAGATGGATAAAAACGCATGGATGTTTTTTATCCATATATATATATATATATATATATATATATATATATATATATATATATATATATATGGATGTTTTTTATCCATATATATATATATATATATATATATATATATATATATATATATATATATATATTTAAAAAAAAAAAAAAGGATCACATCATCACCACCACCACCAGCAGCAGCACCACCACCAGCAGCACCACCACCACCACCAGATGAATATTTTTATTTTTGTGAATTTTGAATTTGCACTTGAAGCATGTACTGTAAAATGTTTTGTTATTATTATGCATGTGGGTTTTTGACTTTTTTTGAAAAAAAAAAAAAAAAGCATTTCCACTACCATTCCTTTGCTGTCAAGTTGCGCTCAATATGAAGTGCACTTTTTTTTCTTCCCTCACAATGGCTTTCGCAATTTTTGGTGATAAGTGAAACGCCCCTTGGTCCCCTTTCAAAAATTTTTGAAAGGGGCACTTGGCCACTTGCTGACTGAAAATGACATCACAGTGCCTCTGGCTCAGCTTACGAATGTCACATGAAGAAAACCTGAAAACATAAGTCGTGATTGGTGGTTACCGCTTGATCCCCTTATTTCACTTACAATAGGTAAATGTGTTTGGCTCCAAAAAAACATAATCATTTAACACATTCTTTACTAGTTTTGACACCGATTAGTTAGAGACAGACATACATTTTAGATTTTAGTGTAATTCTATTATTGTTTTCTTCATAACATACTAAAAATAGATTCGAGACCAAATGCTTTTCAACTGAACTCTACATCATGTTAAATTTGATACGACTGTATACCTTGCCTGGCAAGAAGAAGTGGGTCTGGAGACCAAAGCCAAAGTTCAAAATGAACTGTAAAATCAAATGTATTTATTTGCTGTGATTGTAGTCTTTCCTTTCAGTTTATTTGCCATTTTCACTGCAAAACCACATTTGGAAAAAAGGTGCAAATGCACACATAGTGCACTGTCGACATTCATTCATAAAACACGTAAAAAATTCAAAATTTAGAAACAAGTTAAATAAGTTTAAAAAAACAAGGTTACAATAAAGTTGAAATTAAGGCCTGCATAGAGTCTCCCAAAGGTTCTAACAAGTTCCTGGCAGACTACGGCGGGTCCTTAATGATGGCTAAGGAGGGTAAGGAGACGAACTCACAACCAATGGTTAAATTCACAGAGTTTAAAATAGAGCAGACCCAAACGGGCCATGGCAGGTGCTGGTAATTAGCTTGATTGGGGGCATGGTTGGAAGTCAGGAGACGCAGGCACATGACAGACCCAACCAAGGGACGGCTCCTGACATCCCAAATAACAGAACCCCGAGCCGGAGCAGGAGGTTGGGCGGGTGGGGGGAGTGTTCATGGAGCGCTACCTACTTGGACAGGATCCTGGGCGGAAGACAGGTGAGACGGGACGACGGGGCTTCCCATGACACCCGAGGTGTCGGGCTAGTGTCACGACAGCGGAGGGGCATTGTTGACTGCACCTTCTCGCGCCGTCTTGACTGGATCCGTTGATCTACCTGTGCGGCCAGGTCCATGGCATCTTCAAGGGTCCGAGGACGCTCGTAGGACACCATCTCATCATTGATGTAATCCGCGGGTTCATGGAGGAAGGTGCCGACGAGAGCCGGGGTGTTCCAGTTGCTCCGACGCGAGTAGTGGGCCGCAGATTTGTTGCCTTGGTGCAACGTGAGGAGTTCCTCGGAAGAGTCTTCCGAGGCTGACCCCAAGTCGAACACGTGAAGGATTTCAGCTGCGAAGGCGTCGAACGACAATCAGGCGGGTCCCTGCTGCACATATTTCGCCGTTCCCCACAGCCACGCCACGCCCATAAGGTGAGTGAGTACAAACCCCACCTTGGCTGCTTCTGTGGCGAATGTGACGGGCTGGAGGTCGAACAAGATGCGGCAGTTTGTCAAAAAAAGCCCAGACGTATTTGGGGTCACCGTCAAACCTCTCAAGGTTGCAGAGTCTGGGCTGCGGGATGTCCACGAGCTGCCTGGGCTCCGGGGCAAGACAGGGCATGGACATAACGGCGGGCTGATCAATGGGGCTGAGTGGGATGGCCGTTGGGTCGCAGCAGCCAGAGGAGCCAAATCTTCAAGGACCTTGAGAGCTTCTACAAGCTCTTGGTGGAGCTGATGGTGCTGCAGAAGCTGCTGTTGCTGCCGGACGATCTTCGTTAAGGTCACCATCTCCTCAGCGATCTTTCTAATGTCCCACTGCGTGGGACAGGCAGTCCAGGGCAGAGGGTCCGTGCGCTGGTCGCATAATGGTCAGTTCATTCTGTTAGGAACAGAGACAGGGCGGCCAAATGCAGCACAAAACTTTATTGAACAGGGGAAGGGGAAGTGGAACGCTGGACTGCCGATCTGGCTGGTGTGGCTGAGCAGAGGAGCACAGCGCGTAGTCTGAGCCAGGCAGGTGGTCGAGGCAGCCGGCGATCAGGACGTGGTCAAGGACAGGCGAGTAATCAGGACAGGCAGCGAGCAACGTGAGTCGGGTCAGAACACGAGATAAGTCAGCACCGGGAATCGTTCGGGTAGAGCGCAGTGAGCAGTGGCTTCATGGGCAGGGTAAGGAGACGAAATGACAGCCAATGGCTAAATTCACAGAGTTTAAATAGAGCAGACCTAAACAAGCCGTGGCAGGTGCTGGTAATTAGCTTGATTGGGGGCATGACTGGAAGTCAGGTGACACAGGCACGTGACAGTACATTGATTCAGTAAATTTTAGGCTCATTCGCTAATGCAAGCCGTGTAGCCTTCTGTACTCCTAGGGATGGCTTTAGGAATTGTTCTTACTCAGGGATAAAGTGGGGATTGACTGATATAGAGCGGGGCTGAGAAAATTATTTAAACCTACATTTTAGAATATCAAATCAAATCCAGTAGGGCTGCACAGATTTCTGATGTCGCTATATCCCTTCTAGTCCCAGTGTAGCGCCACCCCTGTGTCTTTTAAATTTTGAGTTGTGGATTTGAGTGTCAAATATTAAAAACTACTATTACATGCTGCTGAGCGTCACAACCATAATAATAAGCATAAGTGAGCATGGATAACCTATTGTCAAGGAATACTTTAAAACAAAATGCTTTGTATTTGGTGGTATTTCTGTTCCTAATATTGTGGCAAGTATGTGTAATGTCTGTCCAAGTAATTGAAAAGCAAGGTCAATATTGGGAAGCTATGTGGCAGTCGTTATTGTGATGTTGGACAATGACACTTCCTGCTTCTTACAGTACGGTACAGTACTGATGCGCATTGCATTGTGGGGATACAAATAAGAGAGCTGAAAGGCTAGCCGGTATCACAAAGGATAGAAAATAGCAAACGGACTCTTATAATGACAACTTGGTATGTAGTGAGTTCGAGTATGCGTTGTCAGAGCTGGAAATTAGCCTGAATAACGCTGGGGATGTAAGTTTTCCACGAGAAGCGATAAGACACGTCGCGAGCAGCTTTTTGTCAGCTCAACTGTTCCGATACTCAGGCCAGGAAGCCAGAAGTGGCCTCTGTACTAGAAGGTAAACATTGTAATTACAGTTCATGTTTTAGTGTCACATGGTGCGCGTTTTTTGTTCAACTATTATGCCGGGTAAGCCTTTTAGTTTATTGCCGGATGCAGGCTTCTATGCTATGGTAAGCTTGGTAGCTAACGTGCTAGTTGTCGTGCATCGCTTGGTGTGTTGAGGTTCATAGGGTTATCCACGGTCAAACAGGAAGTTCAACATCCTAAGCTTCGAAGGAAAAGCTTATATTGAATTCGAAGGTAAACCAAGGCGTGCATACTCCGCGTCGTATTTATTGAAAGAAGGTGGGTGATGAATGAATTATATATATATAAGTCTAGTCTGCAAAACATTTTTTTACTATAACCGTTGGGACATTGGAGGAACATAAAGGAAACTTGAATTAAGTAATCCAAAAGCATTGATCGAAAATTGTTCAGTATGTTTATTTTGTTTGACACGCTCCCATCGTCATACATGCTGAATGAACCATGTTACTTTATTTCCTCCAATCATTTATGGGGGACAACAACGTGTTAATCAATCGAAATGGCAAACGCAGTGAAATACCTTTATTTTGATAGGTGAAACAGGAGGTATTTCTCATCTCAACCGTGATTGCAAATGGGAACTTGACACTTAGCTGGTGTTCGCTAAACTGCATTATTTTTTTATTTTATGGAATAAGTTCATTTTTAGAATTCGTAGCGTCCTCGTCACACGTTAATAGAGTCCTGTGTTTGTGTTTTATGTTCACCTTGGCCAAACGGCTTCCATTAATCAACCTTTCCCACTTGTTTCAGCTTTCTGACCACTCGCTAGTAGTATGTGAGGATAGATTCAGTGAAAGGACCAGGTTGTAAACTGGACGCCGCCATCACGAGTAATTGAGAGGTACGGTGGACGTGAACTTTGTGTGTAATGTTTCACGGGGTCTTAGACTTTAAAAATGAGATGTTACATTTAAGAGATAGCATAAAAATTTATTCTGATCTACAATGACCATTAACAAGCCTGTGTCACCACTTGTGGCTTATTAATTCCTGTTAAAACTATAATCCAATTCGTTTATGATTGACTCCGCATTGGACCGCATACCAAAATTGCAGAAAAACCTTAAGAATGTGTTCTGAATACTACATAGTTATCCAAACCATAATATATTTAAGTCCCTTTAAAATTACCAGAGAAGCTCTAGAACACTTAAAAAATTGACATTAGATTATTTTCTATTATTTTTACTTGACGTCTGTAATTTACTTTTCTTTTATTAGGCCAGCGCAGCTCAGGAGTACTTTTTATTTGGTGTTTGTGTGACAGGGAGTGTGCTTTCCCTACAGGAGCCCCATTACTCAAGCTTTTGTTTGATGGAAAATTTCATGGCTGAGAGTCCACATGTCTCACAGTCAGCTGCTAAGCATCCTGTAGTTCACTGGCCTCCACATGAGCCTGGCTTGCATTGATTGTAGTTACATAACCTGGCATTCTGTCCTCGATGCTCCATTCATCACCCCCCTTGTTCCCCCTAAAAGTGTATTAATGTTGCTGTTTCAAGTCAAGTCAAGTTTATTTGTATAGCCCTAAATCACAAGCAGTCTCAAAGGGCTTCACATAGACAATCAATTGACAATTATTCTCAAAGCATTCCCTGATCTTGGGCTCCCAAAAGGGCAAGGAAAAACTCAAAAACCCCTACTAAGGGAAAAATGATAAACCTTGAGAAGGGACCACAGATGGAAGTATCCCCCTTTCAGGATCACCAGGCTGCAATGGATGCAAAGAGGGCACATAAAATACATAATATGGAAATCAAAAACTGGATGTCCAGGCCAAAGCGAAGAGCTGTCGGAGGTGCCTTAGATTGTCCTGGCAGTGTCCTCTAGGATGGTAATCCGCTGCAGTTCCCTCATGCTGAATTGGTCCACGAGAATCTAGATAGCCGCCGTCAGCTTGGGTGTCACCTAACCACCTCCCCAGCCGGGGAGGGGTGGGGGGAGTGGGGTCGGGGAGAGGGAGAAAAAACAAACTCCAGCCGAATCGGCTACTACAGGCTAATTATAGGCCATATCATAGAAATACGTCTTTAAACGAGTCTTAAATGTTTCTACTGAGGTAGCAGTTCTAATATCCATTGGTAGGGCATTCCAGAGCTCTGGAGCCCGAATAGAAAATGCTCTAGCCCCTGCAGACATTTTCTTGGCCCTCGGTGTCACTAAAAGACTAGCGTTTTGCGAACGAAGGTTACGAGACGGAACATAAGGAACAACTAAGTCGACGAGATATGAAGGCGCTAAGCCATGCAATGATTTATAGGTTAATAGAAGAACCTTGAAGTCACATCTTAAATGGACCCGGAGCCAGTGTAAATTGGCTAATATAGGGGTAATGTAATCAAATTTTCTTGCCCGTGAGAGCAGCTGTGCAACAGCATTTTGTACTAACTGTAGACTTTTGATGCTGGACTTGGGAAGACCAGAGAATAATGCATTACAGTAGTCCAGGTGCGACGTGATGAATGCATGTATAATAATTTCCGCATCACTGGTCGAGAGGATTGGGCGAATCTTAGCAATATTACGAAGGTAAAAAATGCTATTCTGGTTATATTCTTAATGTGCTTTTGAAAGGAGAGCGTTTGGTCAAATATTACCCCGAGATTAGTTACAGTATAACTCTGAGTGATAGTACGGTTATCTGTAGTTATAGTGGTTTCCTCAAATAAATGTTGATAACGAGCTGGACCAATTATCAACATCTCAGTTTTATCTGGGTTCAGACAAAGGAAGTTGAGAGACATCCATTGCTTGATCTCCGCATGCCTCAAGATTACAACAGTCCCGCGGATCTGTCATTGATAACGGCATACATAATTGTGTGTCATCCGCGTAACATTAAAAACTAATATTATATTTACGTATTATGTCCCCAAGCGGAGTCATATAATTATTAAATATAATTGGTCCTAGTACCGATCCCTGTGGGACACCACACGTAACTTTATAGAGCTCAGAGGACGCATTGCCATGGACCACTCGGTGCGTCCTGTCTGATAGATACGAATGAAACCAGCCTAGTGCTGACCCCGAAATACCAACACACCTTTTAAGACGCTCTAATAAAATATCGAAGTCAACAGTGTCGAAGGCAGCACTAAGATCGAGTAGTAACAATACCGATGAAGTGTTTCAATCCATAGCTATGAGGAGATCATTAGTCACTTTAGCAAGTGCTGTCTCAGTGGAATGATTATCTCTAAAACCAGACTGAAAAGATTCATATCGATTATTCGCGACCATGTAATCAATAAGCTGCTGCGCTACTACCTTTTCAAGCAGTTTTGCTATGAATGGGCGATTTGAAACTGGCCTATAGTTACTGAGACAGTCCGGGTCAAGATTTGGTCGCTTAAGTAGCGGTTTAATGATAGCGGTTTTAAAGGCTTTTGGCACTATCCCAGAGGAGACAGACAGATTGATTATATTTAAAACGGACGGTCCTACGATTTGAAATAATTCTTGAAATAGTTTGGCTGGAAGCGGGTCAAGTAAACATGTTGTTTGTTTAGCCGCACTAACTGTGTAAGCCTTTCGTTTCACTGTCCACGATGCACTTTCAGCTCTCTAAAGCTTTATAAAGATTTCTTACTAATTAATGTTGAAGTAATGCAAGACAGTAAACTTCCTTTTTTTTAAAGTTTGTTTTCAATTGTGTACTGTGACGCACCCCCAAGAATGAAGAAAATATTAAACTCGCCCAATTCTCTGCCACGACTTACACTTATGAACTTTAAAAGAATATATAGATCAATTTACAAAGAATTGTAAATTGACCCAGTGCTCGGTGGCGCACTGGGTCGCACGTCCGCCTCACAGTTAGGAGGGTGCGGGTTTGATTCCACCTCTGGCCCTCTCTGTGTGGACTTTGCATGTTCTCCCCGTGCCTGCATGGGTTTTCTCCGGGCACTCTGGTTTCCTCCCACATCCCCAAAACATGCTTGGTAGGCCGATTGAAGACTCTAAATTGTCCCTAGGTATGAGTGTGAGTGTGGATGGTTGTTCGTCTCTGTGTGCCCTGCGATTGGCTGGCAACCGGTTCAAGGTGTCCCCCGCCTACAGCCCGATGATGGCTGGGATACGCTCCAGCACGCCCGCGACCCCCGTGGGGACAAAGCGGTTCAGAAACTGGATGGATGGATGGATGGATGGATGGATGGATGGATGGATGGAATTTACAAAGAATGAGTTTGACATTGGTTGTCTTGCTTTGTGTTTCTTTTCATCCCCATTGAAATATTTTTCCATATAGTCTCGTAAGGGTTTGCTTTGTTTTTTGTGCACTTGCGCTGTTGAAAAAACAAACAAAAAACAAAACAAAAAAAAACTGCACTTTTGACTTAATACAGTAATCCCTCCTACTTCGCGGCTTCAACTATCGCGGCTTCGCTGTATCGCGGGTTTTCAAAAATGCGTAAATTAATTATTTTATCGCAGAAATTTCATCATTTCACGAGGTTTCGCGGCCACTTGAGTTTCTTCATTTTCCTTTAATAATGATAGCTTACGTTTGAAAGTCGTTTTCTTGTTTTGAAATGAATAAATTAAAGAGTCAGTACAGTATACTTTATCGTCACATGTGACTTCAGGGCGTTCTCTCTGTTGTATATTTTGGACTAACTCATGTTCCGTAGTGGGAAAACCCCGGATGTGGGAGGGGGAGCTTCGGGGACGTTCAGTGTTGCGATGTACGGCCAGTGAACTGACTGTGATGAAAGGAATAAAGCAGTATCCATCACGTCGTTGTCCGAACCATGCTTGCTACATCAGAACCTGGAAAATAGTAAAGATATAACACTCTCCACCGGCGGTGGCCTTCATCTGGACATAGCAATACACTGTTAGTCTCGTCGCTAAGGCATGAATGCGGAGCGCACAGTCCATTGATATGAAAGTCCCCTAGCAGCGAGCTGGTTGATGTCAGCGATAAAAATAGAATATCTTCCAAGAATAGCTAAAAAAAATCTAGTTTCTATTTCGCGGAAATTCCCATTTCGCGGGTGGGTCTGGAACGTAACCCCCGCGAAGTAGGAGGGATTACTGTACTCCCAATGCACTCTGCCAATGATAGTGCCGTTGTCACTGTAGTGGAAATGCAATTACCGTAATTTTCTGAGTATAAGTCGCGTTTTGTTTCTTAGTTTGGGTGGAGGGGCGACTTGTACTCAGGAGCGGCTTATATGTGATTTTTTTGCACAAATTTTCAAAATTCTAAAATTTGCGATGTAGTGAAACCACGATAAACGAACCGCAATGTAGCAAGGGATTACTGTCATTTGAACTGCAAGTGACTTCACCCGTGCCACGCGGCGGGCACATAAAGGGCAAAGGATTTGATCACGGGATGACGAAGATGACGAAGGGCCCCACGTACTACCGGCATCATTAGCGGGTTTGTTTGTAAGTGACACGGAGGACGAAGAGTTTGAAGGATTTAATGATTTGGAGTGACACAGAAGGTTTGAAAAACTATTATGGCTTTTACGCACGCCCGGTCCTTCTCGGCGGGAGCTCTCTTTCACCTCCGTGGATGGAAATCGGGGGCTGGCGCTCGGCCGGGTGGCTGTCCGGGGACGGCGGATGGGGCTCGGACATGGCTTTTACGCACGCCCGGTCATACTCTCCGGAGCTTTCTTTCACCTCCGTGGATGGAAGTTCAGTAGTTGATGGCTCAATGAACTCTTGTTTCGTTAAATAAAGAGCCGTTTACCATACCCTGGTACTTTGTTAACGCTCCATTATAGTTATATACTAGATCTGTGCGGCGTGCGTGCGCGGCGTTGTTGACATGAAGGAGGAGGAATTTGATCGATGGATTTAATGATTTGAAGTGACACAGATGGTTTGATAATATTGTTGTTATATAAACCCACGTCTTTCCTGGTACTTTAACGCTACAATATAGTTATTTAGTAGATTTCTGCAGCGCACGCGTGGCGTTGTTGTAATAAAGAACCAGGAATTTGATCGATGGATTTAATGATTTGGAGTGACACAGATGGTTTGATAATATTGTTGTAATATGATAGTTATTTGAAATATACTTTATATATCGTAATATGGGTCTGTGGAATAATTAGAAATGCAACTTACAACGGGTCCAACGTCAGCATATGCGGCGCATACGCGGCATTGTTTACATAATGCAAGATCGATGGATTTAATGAATTGGAGTGACACAGATGGTTTGATAAACGTGCTATTTCTGTAATACTTTAATAACTTTGAATGTTACGTCAGGCCCATTCTCAGCTCCTCGTTTGTGTATATGTCACGTTAGCATACCCTATCGTTTAGCCTGTTGTTGCTGGTTCCTGTCTGTTTTTGGTGTTCGATTTTGACAAATACATTTGCCCCAAAAGTGCGATTTATACTCCGGTGCGACTTATATATGTTTTGTTTTTTTTTCACTTTATTGTGCATTTTATGGCTGGTGCGACTTATACTCCGGAGCGACTTATAGTCCGAAAATTACAGTACACTTTACACTTTTTTTTAAAATTATTGACTATTATTCTCATATGTTGAGGTTTTGAAAATTTTTCCCGTTTAGCCTGTTGTTGCTGGTTCATGTCTGTTTTTGGTGTTGGATTTTGACAAATAAATTTGCCCCAGAAGTGCGACTTATACTCCGATGCGACTTATATGTTGTTTTTTTCACTTTTTTGTGCATTTTATGGGTGGTGCGACTTATACTCCGGAGCGATTTATAGTCCGAAAATTACGGTACACTTTAGTCTAGTACACTATTAAAACCAATGTTCCTTGGGATAACATGTGCCTCCCTGGCATCACTTCACCCCCTCATGAAGAGCCCATTCCACTATCTGAGAAAGACTGCTATGAAGTGAAAATTAAAATGTGTTTGAACAGAGCAATGTTTTAGCACAGAAGTCTCTACAGCTCTACTACTACTATATATTTTGTCAATCTGCGCATGACAGAATGATTTGTTCCGCCTAAAAGTGAGACATATGAAAATGCGATTGCTCCATCCATCCATTTTCTATACCACTTGTCCGCACGGGGGTTGCGGGTGGGCTGGAGCTTATCCCAGCAGTCATCTGGCAGTAGGTGGGCGACAGCCTAAACCGGTTGCCAGCCAATTGCAGGGCACACAGACGAACAACCATCTGCACTCGCACTCACACCTATGGGCAATTTGGAGTGCTCAATTGGCCTACCAAGCATGTTTTGGGGATGTGGGAGAAAACCGGAGTGCCTGGAGAACCCCCATGCAGTTACGAGGAGAACATGCAAACTCCACACAGGGAAGGCCAGAGGTGGAATCAAACCCGCCACCCTCCTAACGGCGATGCGGATGTGCTAACCAGTGCACCACAAGCAATTCCTATTCGGATCAATTTTATTAGTGTCAAAGAAAACAGTGTACAGTAATCCCTCCTACTTCGCGGGGGTTACGTTCCAGACCCACCCGCGAAATGGGAATTTCCGCGAAATAGAAACTAGATTTTTTTTAGCTATTCTTGGAAGATATTCTATTTTTATCGCTGACATCAACCAGCTCGCTGCTAGGGGACTTTCATATCAATGGACTGTGCGCTCCGCATTCATGCCTTAGCGACGAGACTAACAGTGTATTGCTATGTCCAGATGAAGGCCACCGCCGGTGGAGAGTGTTATATCTTTACTATTTTCCAGGTTCTGATGTAGCAAGCATGGTTCGGACAACGACGTGATGGATACTGCTTTATTCCTTTCATCACAGTCAGTTCACTGGCCGTACATCGCAACACTGAACGTCCCCGAAGCTCCCCCTCCCACATCCGGGGTTTTCCCACTACGGAACATGAGTTAGTCCAAAATATACAACAGAGAGAACGCCCTGAAGTCACATGTGACGATAAAGTATACTGTACTGACTCTTTAATTTATTCATTTCAAAACAAGAAAACGACTTTCAAACGTAAGCTATCATTATTAAAGGAAAATGAAGAAACTCAAGTGGCCGCGAAACCTCGTGAAATGATGAAATTTCTGCGATAAAATAATTAATTTACGCATTTTTGAAAACCCGCGATACAGCGAAGCCGCGATAGTTGAAGCCGCGAAGTAGGAGGGATTACTGTATCCTACCATTATTTTAACCCGAACTCTCATCGGATTAAAGAACCTTAGTCCATGTGAACATAGCCACTGAGTTGTCTTTTCCACGCAGTGACAACAAGCTGTGCACCACACCAATGTGAGGTCCCTTTTCACATGCTAGCTGCACATCTCACGTTTAAGTTTTATTTTTTACGTTGCTCTTTTGCCCCTCCGTGAGTCGCCACCTTATCGTGGTGGAGGGGTTTGCGTGCCCCTATGATCCTAGGAGCCATGTTGTCTGGGGCTTCATACCCCTGGTAGGGTCACCCATGGCAGAAGGGTCCTAGGTGAGGGGCCAGACAAAGCACGGCTCAGAAGACCCCTTATGATGAAAAGGATATATGGGTGTCGTTTTCCCTCGCCCGGACGCGGGTCACCGGGGCCCCTCTCTGGAGCCAGGCCTGGAGGTGGGGCTCGAAGGCGAGCGCCTGGTGGCCGGGCCTTCACTCATGGGGTCCGGTCGGGCATAGCCCGAAAAGAAGACGTGGGTCCCCCTTCCAATGGGCTCACCACCTATAGGAGGGGCCAAAGGGGTCGGGTGCATAGTGAGCTGGGCGGCAGCCAAAGGCGGGGACCTTGGCGGTCCGATCCCCGGCTGCAGAGGCTGGCTCTAGGGACATGGAATGTCACCTCTCTGGCTGGAAAGGAGCCCGAGCTGGTGTGTGAGGCAGAAAGGTTCCGACTAGACATAGTCGGACTTGCCTCCACACATAGTTTGGGCTCTGGTACAAGCCCTCTCGAGAGGGGCTGGACTCTCTTCCACTCTGGAGTTGCCCACGGTGAGAGGCGTCGAGCAGGTGTGGGCATACTTATTGCCCCCCGGCTGGGCGCCTGCACATTGGGGTTCACCCCGGTGAGCGAGAGGGTAGCCTCCCTCCGCCTTCGGGTGGGGTGACGGGTCCTGACTGTTGTTTGTGTCTATGCACCGAACGGCAGCTCAGAGTACCCACCCTTCTTAGAGTCCCTGGAGGAAGTGCTGGAGAGCGCTCCTTCTGGGGACTCCATCGTTCTACTGGGTGACTTCAATGCTCACGTGGGCAATGACAGTGATCACCACCTGGTGGTGGGTTGGCTCCGATGGTGGGGGAAAATGCCGGTCCGACCTGGCAGACCCAAACGCTCTGTGAGGGTCTGCTGGGAACGTCTGGCAGAATCCCCTGTCAGGAAGAGCTTCAACTCCCACCTCCGGCAGAGCTTTTCCCACGTCCCGGGGGAGGCGGGGGACATTGAGTCCGAGTGGACCTTGTTCCGCGCCTCCATTGTTAAGGCAGCCGACCGGAGCTGTGGCCGTAAGGTTGTTGGTGCCTGTCGTGGCGGCAATCCCCGAACCCGCTGGTGGACACCGGCGGTAAGGGATGCCGTCAAGCTGAAGAAGGAGTCCTATAGGGCCTTTTTGGCTTGCGGGACTCCGGAGGCAGCTGACAGGTACCGGATGGCCAAGCGGAACGCGGGTTCGGCGGTTGCTGAGGCAAAAACTCGGGCGTGGGAGGAGTTTGGCGAGGCCATGGAGAATGACTTCCGGACGGCTTCGAGGAAATTCTGGTCCACCATCCGGCGTCTCAGGAGGGGGAAGCAGTGCACGGTCAACACTGTTTACAGTGGAGATGGTGTGCTGCGACCTCGACTCGGGATGTCGTGAGTCGGTGGGGGGAATACTTCGAAGACCTCCTCAATTCCACCAACACGCATTCCTTTGTGGAAGCAGGGCCTGAGGACTCTGAGGCGGACTCTCCAATCTCGGAGGTCGAAGTCACTGAGGTAGTTAAAAAACTCCTTGGTGGCAAGGCCCCGGGGGTGGATGAGATCCGTCCGGAGTTCTTAAAGGCTCTGGATGTTGTGGGGCTGTCTTGGCTGACACGCCTCTACAGCATTGCGTGGACATCGGGGACGGTGCCTCTGGATTGGCAGACTGGGGTGGTGGTTCCCCTCTTTACGAAGGGGGACCGGAGGGTGTGTTCCAACTACAGGGGAATCACACTCCTCAGCCTCCCTGGTAAGGTCTATTCAGGGGTGCTGGAGAGGAGGATCCGTCGGGAGGTCGAACCTCGGATTCAGGAGGAGCAGTGTGGCTTTCGTCCTGGCCGTGGAACAGTGGACCAGCTCTACACCCTCGGCAGGATCCTCGAGGGTGCATGGGAGTTCGCCCAACCAGTACACATGTGCCGAGCCAACTGATAAGGGCGGTTCGGTCCCTGTACCACCGATGCCAGAGTTTGGTCCGCATTTCCGACAGTAAGTCGGATTCGTTCCTAGTGAGGGTTGGACTCCGCCAAGGCTGCCCTTTGTCACCGATTCTGTTCATAATTTTTATGGACAGAATTTCTAGGCGCAGCCGAGGCGTTGAGGGGGTCCGGTTTGGGGACCTCAGCATCGCGTCACTGCTTTTTGCAGATGACGTGGTGCTGTTGGCTTCTTCAGGCCGTGATCTCCAGCTCTCACTGGAGCGGTTCGCAGCCGAGTGTGAAGCGGTCGGGATGAGGGTCAGCACCTCCAAATCCGAGTCCATGGTCCTCGGTCGGAAAAGGGTGGAATGCCCTCTCCGGATCGGGGATGAGATCCTGCCCCAAGTGGAGGAGTTAAAGTATCTTGGGGTCTTGTTCACGAGTGAGGGCAGGATGGAGCGCGAGATCGACAGGCGGATCGGTGCAGCGTCGGCAGTAATGCGGACTCTGTACCGGTCCGTCGTGGTGAAGAGAGAGCTGAGCCAAATGGCAAAGCTCTCGATTTACCGGTCGATCTACGCTCCTACCCTCACCTATGGTCACGAGCTATGGGTCGTGACCGAAAGAACGAGATCCAGGATACAAGCGGCTGAAATGAGTTTCCTCCGCAGGGTGTCCGGGCTCTCCCTTAGAGATAGGGTGAGAAGCTCGGTCATCCGGGAGAGACTCGGAGTAGAGCCGCTGCTCCTCCACGTTGAGAGGAGCCAGTTGAGGTGGCTCGGGCATCTCATCAGGATGCCTCCTGGACGCCTCCCTGGGGAGGTGTTCCGGGCATGTCCCACCGGTAGGAGACCCCGGGGTCGACCCAGGACGCGCTGGAGAGACTACATCTCTCGGCTGGCCTGGGAACGCCTTGGGATCCCCCGGGATGAGTTGGAGGAAGTGGCTGGGAGAGGGAGGTCTGGGAGTCCCTCCTAAAGCTGCTGCCCCCGCGACCTGACCCCGGATAAGCGGAAGAAGATGAAGGTGAAGATGAAGACGTTGCTCTTTTGTCTTTTCTCTGTTATATATGTGTATATTCATGGCGATAACAACGTAATTTAAGGCGCAGGTCTACAGATTGGAAGTTTTGTGGGGATTTAAAGCGGCCATGCCAAAAGACTATCAGAAGGAAGATGCATTTTCAGGCTGTGGGCGTAACTAGCTTGCTAACTGCATATTGCAGTTGCGCCAGTTAATTGCTGTTGTGAACAAAGGCGCTTAAGTTTTTACGTACTGGGGAAGGAGTGACTCATATAGAAGACCAAAACTGCCAAAATAAAAAATTAACAAAAGTGAAAATGAAAACAAATCATAATTTTCAAGATCATTTTTTGCATTTAATCTTTTGCTATCTATTTTTAATTTTAAAATAGTTTGTATTTATTTTTTACTTTTTTGTGGTATTTATATTTGTTGTTTTTATTTATTTCCAGTTTATATATATATATATATATATATATATATATATATGTTTATATATATATATATATATATATATATATATATATATATATATATATATATATATATATATATATATATATATATATAATTTTATTTTTTTATTCTTTTTTTCCTGTTTTGGCAGTTTTTGTCCCGCAATGCAAAAGGAAATGAGTGAGGCGGTCCTAAGCCTGTCTTGAGTTGAATTATTCGCATATTGGTTGATTAAAATCCTTGTATTCCTGCCTGCCTTTGCCTCAGTCAAGAGGAAGTTGTGATGGGGACGACAGTTCTTTTACCTGAATCATCAGTGAATTATGGAGAGTAGTGAGTGATTACATGATCTTACTCCTCTTTAAAATGATGTACTAAATACTTTCTTTGTTTTTGTAGGACACAGTGTCTCTACATGTTCAGAAGCTGACTAACATGGGAGTCAAAACCTTTACCCATTGCTCGGCATCCCACAGCCAAGAGATGCTCGAGAAGCTCAACACTTTGCGTAACCAAGGTCACTTGTGTGATGTTACCATCAGGGTGCAAGACAAACATTTCCTGGCCCACAAAGTAGTCCTGGCCTGCTGCAGCGAATTTTTCCGTTCTAAACTTGTGGGTCGACCCGAGGAAGAGGACAAGTTTGTGTTGGACCTTCACCATGTGACAGTCAGTGGCTTTGCTCCTCTGCTGGAATACGCTTACACATCAACGCTTTCCATCAGTACAGAAAATATCATTGATGTCCTTGCAGCTGCAAGTTACATGCAGATGTTTGCTGTAGCAAGTACATGTTCAGAGTTCATGAAGTCCAGTATTCTATGGAGTCCAAGTAACAACAGTAACAGCACACTTGGAGCAGGCAAGCCCCTTGAATCAGCACCTGAGAGTGCCTCTTCAAACTGTGCCCTCACGCCACTTGATGGCAGCGTGTCACCTGTGTCATCTGACTGTAGCGTAATGGAGAGAAATGTTCCCGTCTGCCGCGAATCGCGCCGAAAACGGAAGAGTTTTGTAACCATGGCGTCGCCTGAGAGTCCCCTCAAATGCACTGCACAGATGGTCACCATCTCCCCACAGGTCCCCAACCCATCCCCTTCATTTTCAGATAACACGGCCCAGCCTGTGGAGTCCTCCCTGGCCTTCCCGTGGACGTTCCCGTTCGGCATCGATAGGAGATTCCACACGGACAAGTCAAAACTCCCAGAGAGCCCCCGGTGCCAAGAGCAGGCTGCAACAGTTACATCTGAGGTGGCGGTTGGTCGACGACTCAGTGACTTTTTGACGTGTGAAAGTTCCAAGGCAGTGTCACCACCTGTGCCGGCCGAGGAAGAAGATGTGAGGGTGAAAGTGGAGCGCCTCAGTGACGAGGAGGCCCAGGTAGCATCTTCCCACGCTGTCAGTGCCTCCCAGAGCTCACTCAGTGATCAGCAGACGGTGCCAGGAAGTGAGCAGGTTCAGGAAGATCTCCTCATCAGTCCACAGTCATCATCCATAGGTGGGAGAATTGCGCTGCTAAATAATAATTCTTGACTCATGGGCTTTAAAAGTTAAACTACAGCTGCACCACTCTAAGTTAAATATGTGAGGCACCTTATCCTTAGTGATTATTTACAGATTACTTTGAACTGTTCCAGAATTAATTTTTGTAGTTAAAAAACAACACGCATTCCTTATTCCCCAAAATGCGCAGACTTTCAAGCCCATCTTCAGTGTCATTCTTTTTTCATTATGAGCTTCAATATATGATGAATGAATAATATAAATGCGGAAACGCCTAGAACATGTTTTCATTTTTCTTTTCTTTTTCAGGATCCATGGATGAGGGAGTGTCAGAGGGCTTGCCGTCAATTCAGAGTGCCTCTAATGCTGGAGGACATGCCGAAGATGATGAAAGGTATAGGAAAAGCAAATGATTGATTTGATTGAACACCAAGATACAGGGCAGCATGGTATCATGCACTGGTTAGCACGTCCGCCCCTCTGTGTAGAGTTTGCATGTTCTCTCCAGACCGACGTGGGTGTTCTCCGGGCACTCCGGTTTCCTCCCACATCCCCAAAACATGCATGGTAGACTGATTGAGCACTCCAAATTGCCCGTAAGTGTGTGTGTGTATGCTTATTTGGGACTGTGTGCCTTGCGATTGGCTGGCAACCGGTTCAGGGTGTTTCCCGCCTACTGCCTGATGTCTGCTGGGATTGACTCCAGCACGCCCGCACCCCCCGTGGGGACAAGCAGTACAGAACATGGACGGATGAACACCAAGACCACAGAAATATTTACTGTAAAAGAAGTAGAAATTCCCAGCAGTTTGACATTTTTTAATTAAAAAGGATCCAAATGATCCATCAAATCCTAAATTAATTTTGTGTCTTATTTTGGTATTTAATTATTGTAATTTCTAGATTATAAGACACACCTGATTATATATTAGGGGAAAATCTTTTTTTTTTTTTTTCGTTTATAATATTATATTACCCGCAGGTGTTGTAATGTTTACTAATTACCATTTGTAAGACAATATAAACAAAGAGGATTGTCAGGAAAGAGGGATGCATATCTTTTATCAACATAAGGTAATTTGACACAGATGAAGGAGCTCTGCAAACAAACAAACAAACAAACAAACAAACAAACAAACAAACAAACAAACAAACAAACATGTATAAATCTCAGCGACGACCATAATGAACTTAATGTGTCGGGAACACTAGCAACCCACAACTAATAATAAATAAAATGGGACCACTTATGGGGTAAAGTTGGCAATGTGACATGAGAAACACTTATAGCTCCAGATTAGATATGACTGGGAAATAAAGAAAAGTGTGACGCAACAAGATGTCAACAATAGCCTAGTGCCCTCTAGTGACCAGAGGAAGCCTCTACAGTGCATGACCAGCTCTAGTTCCTTCGTTAAGAGCTAAATCGACTGCCTTTAACTTAAAAGCGGCATCATATGCATTTGTTTTGTCCCCCAAAATGAGGGTTTGTGTATAAAAGCTTCCTTTCTTCTATAATGTCCGTCTTGATCTCGTTCTGTCTCTTCGTTGTGTCAATTATACGGCACTATTTGACAGGCGGACGGACATGCGATCAACACACCACTCTTCTCCCCAGTGACCGTGTGTCTGGTCACATATCCCTCCGCCCAGCAAAGTGGTGCCGCACAACAGCGATCCACAGCCTTTTTACGAGTGTATAAAAGTGATCAAGTCATCACAAAAATCACAAAAAAAATCCATAGATACGGACGACAAGCCGCAGGGTTCAAAGCTTGTGCAAAAAGTAGCGGCTTATAGTCCGGAAAATATGGTAGTTGATTAATTAATAATCATTGCACCTCTAGTAATGTTAGGTATGAGTTACACTTGTCAGGCGCACAGTTTAGCCATATGTTATTCATTTATTTGGAGGCTTCTTCTTGTTTTGTATTTCAGATTAGAAGGTATTCAATATCCTTACCACCTCTATATTGGCCCATCAGTCCGCCCCAGGACCAATGGCCCGGACAGACCCTTTCAGTGTCCAACCTGTGGAGTTCGATTCACACGCATTCAAAACCTCAAGCAGCACATGCTCATACACTCCGGTAGGTAAAGATGCAAACATGACATCATGATAGTTTCAGTGAAAAATTAAAACCAAATAAAATGTGTGTAACATATCAGGATGATGTTACCTTCAAAATGTTGTGTTCCTGTGGCTGCTCACGTTAGAGCTGGCACATGATTGTCAATTACACATTGAGAGAGCCTATTTCTCAATTTGTCACCGACTGACTGCTCGAGCGAAGTCAAGGCAGTGTGTAGGGGCAGCACGTGAAGAAAATGAGGGAAAGTTATCGCAACACATGCATCAGCAGAGATGCTTTTAATTTAATAAAAAAAAAAACAATTTGATCCTACGCGACTTTCTATCTAATGTGATTTGGTCATGGATCCCAATTTTTTTGTCATAAGTACATTTTCAATTAGTATTTTAATTATGAAGTGTGACCTTGTCGTGACATGAATTGAATCTGAATGTAAGTGTTGATTTTCTTGATTCCACTAGGCATTAAGCCTTTCCAGTGTGACCGCTGTGGGAAAAAGTTCACACGGGCCTACTCCCTAAAGATGCATCGGCTGAAGCACGAAGGTAAACGCTGTTTCCGGTGCCAGATTTGTAGTGCCACATTCACGTCCTTCGGTGAATATAAGCACCACATGAGGGTCTCCCGACACATAATCCGCAAGCCGCGGATTTATGAGTGCAAAACGTGCGGCGCCATGTTCACCAACTCTGGCAATTTAATTGTACACCTGAGGAGTCTGAACCATGAGGCATCCGAACTAGCAAACTACTTCCAGAGCAGGTGAGGAGACCCCATTATTCTCTCAGATCACATTGGGGGTCAGAAAACATTCTTATATTGATTTTATGTATGTCCCATTAAAGTTTTCTTATCCGATACATAAAGTATAAAATATCTTGATTTATTTCAGTACGTGACAACTCACTGTTTTTGATTCAATTTACCTCATACTTATTGTACATGTGTATACAGCTGAAATTGAGCAAAAATACTTGGTATTACTAACTATTTGACAGCGTGCCAACACGGTCCAAAGTTAGCCAAAAGGTAACAACTTGAGGCTCACCCCGATTGCTGCTAGTTTTTTTCTTTTTAATTTTTGTTGTTAATTTTATTTTTTACATTTAATTGTATTTAAATGTTACTTGATGCAATGTTGCATTTCATTTGAATTCTTTGCACTTCACCAAATTTCTTGAAAAGTTGTACTACCACATATTTTAAAAGGTCTTTTTCTGTGCTTCATTTGATTTGTTTTTAAATTCATTCCATTATGTGTTCTATATAAAATATGTATTTTATAAATAACTGGACACAAAAGATAATAGTAAAGGGAAAAAAAGCTATACAGCAATATATTCTCTATTTTCTATATATTTATGATTGGTTTTGTTTTAATTGATTAATGATGTAGATGACAGAAAAACTAATAATTGTTGAATAACATTCAGACTCATTACATCAGTTAAATAATGCATCGTTACAGCTCTATTAGTCTTTAATCTTGCTCTTTCAATATATATTTCATACAGTTTAAGTGCTATAAATACTATATAACAATTTTAGATTGGGCATTTAGATTGGGCAGGGGGTCAATGTGGATAGTTCCTCTGGCGATGGGGATTTACTGTTTATAAAGTATACACATTGTGTTGTACAACAGTACTTAACCATAGTCATAATTTCATGCACGGAACTGACAATGCACCCACTTTTACGCAAAGTGTAGATTACTTTGTCACTAAATTAGCAGGCGTGTCGGGGGCTGCTTCGTGCGCCAGCACGAAAAGATGAGCGCAACGCAGCCACTTAACATGCGAGACTAAGCTTGCACTGACACAAGAACAAAGTTATACTCGTTTTCACTCCAAAACAGGGCCTAAATATTTGTAGTTTGTAGCATGTTGTACATTCGTTGGTAAGAGGAACTAGCAATAGTTGCAGCACGCACCTCTGGTTGCACTCCAACACAAGCAAGCTTTTTGGCAATGACTTGCCCCTTTTTTGGAATGTATTGCAAATGATCGCTATTCTCAAGAAGTCCGGAGACCTAAAACAATTGTTGTTTATCATGTTGAAATTCTGAGGGTGGAAGTGAAAGGGCTGTGATTTGTTTTTTTCTTCTTCTTCCTACTAGTGATTTCCTCGTGCCCGACTACCTAAGCCATGTGCAGGAGGAGGAGGAGGAGGAGGTGCTAGGAGTTCAATATGAATTGGAAGAATCCCAACATCAGCCTGTCTATGCGGGCAGGACCTCCACATCCAGTAGCATTCCCGCCTCATCCTCCTCCTCAGTCCAGATGCCTGTCATCTCCCAGGTTTCCTCCTCTACCCAGAATTGTGAGAGCTCACCTGGCTTCCTTTCACCCGATTCCATGGATCCACTGGAAGCTCCCAACTCCTTTGAGATGGATGCTGGCGGCAGCGCCGCCCTGGCAGAGGAGACCAAGATGGACAACATAGAAGGAGGCAGTTCACCCAAAGTGTTTGACCATGAGCGCCATCGGAGGCAGAATCCCCAGGGCAAGGAGTTGGCTTCTATCACCATTGAGTGATTCAAGTCTTCTTCCTGCCTATTTTCTGCTACTTTATTGTCATGTCACATGGGAAGATCTGTGGAATATTGATGCCAGAAGAGGTCTAGTGGACTTGTTCACACTTCAACATCGCAGACACAATCATGGCAAGTTCTTTCAAGACATTTGTTGCTGGATGATGGTTTTCCATCATTTTTTCAATAAGAAATTGATAAGGGTTTTTAAAATGTATTCATCCCATTTGACAGGAATGCACTGCCACTCGAGGTATGTGAAATTCTAGCCTTGTCCTTTTGGAAAGTGCCTAAGAATAGATGAGGAGCACTTAAGTTTGCCCACAATAACAAATCAAGGCTTTTAGAAACTGCTTTTTATTTTATTTTTGTCACTTTGTATGTCATTTTCACCCTTGTTGCATCAGCCAGTTTCCATGTCAATATTGTTTATTGCAATATCTGCATACAGTATGGCAATTGTTGTGGGGAAAATGATGTTAGGTGTGTATCCATTTATTTTCAATAGAATTCATGCAGCATGTTTCATTAATATGTTCAAAACTTCAAGTGACACAACTACCCATGATTTTTCTACTGTTTTTTTTTTTCCTGATAATTTAAATTTAAATAAGTCCAATATCAAGTATATGTCTTATCAGCACTAGCAAGTACAGGTCAACATTTTCACTATTTCACAATTACACAGTTGTGGTCTGAAATTGGGCATTGCTTCACATTTCCAACTGACATTGTTATAGCAAGAAAACCTCAACTTTGAAATCTATTTATGACTTTATGCTCTATCACATTTATCATTATACATTATCATATGATATAATTGAGAGAGGAATGTCAAAAGAGAACTCTTCTGTGTAAAAAAAAAAAAAAAAAAGCGGCTATTTTATTATGTACTAAAAAAACAATTTGCATTCTCCATGTTTTGAATGAATTAACACAAAAAACTACCAAAGTTGAAAAAAGAATCGAAATGCTGATTACGACAAGAGAGCAGCGTGAGTCACAAATGTGAAAAGCGAAGCGGCAAAGTAGGAGAAACACAATTTCAATGACTGCCAAAAATATTTGGCCACGACTAGACGGTGATACCTTCATATTTCATATTGCAACGTTTTAGAACAGCTTCACTGTTAGTTTCTGAAACAAGTGCTAACAAATCCAAATGTAGCATTTAATTCTGGTTGCAATCTGGCTTGCTGGTGTTATTTAATTTTTTTTTTCTTTTTCTACTTTATGCTATAATCTTTGTGCCCATGTGCATATGTGCTTTTTTCACTTGCTTTTCATACATGAGGTTGTATTTATTACTTTATCCAAACGCAATAGCAACATTTTTGGGATTCGTGGTTTCCCCTTTTTAAATACCTGGAAAAGAGAACTAAACAGCTGGATCACAAATGTTTGTGATCTTTATTTGTAAAGTAACTAGTTGCGTAACAGTTATGCAAAGGATATTGCATGACGGTTCGAAGTTTGTTTCAACACGATTGTCTTTTCTAGAAATGTCATCTCTGCGTGATGATCCCAAAGCGCGTTGTGCTTGCTGTTTCCCATGGTCACTTTTTCAAAGCAGAGCTGCTTGGTATCATGTGAAGAGATTACTTGTTGGATGTTATGTCGTAGTCGTTGTTTTGTTCTTTGTGTTCTTTTTTTGGAGGAAGGGGAGGGGGGGCAAACCTTTGTGTGTTTGCAACTGTTTAGAAACATTGATACTGATCAAGATAATGACACACATATTCTTATTATCCATAAATTGAATGCTACTGATTTGATATGTGTTTTTTGCAGCTGCCACTTTAGGTTCAAATAGGAAGATTTTTTTTGTCTTATTCTCCATTTTATAAATGAGTTGATTGTACAAATGAGCATTGTACGGTTTTGTAACTGTCACAATTTTTCAAATTCACTGAGTGCTGTCTTAAGATTGTGAGTCACACGGTGCCATTGTGTGCGACACCTTTTCAAAGTTGTGCCATTTGACTTATTGTTCGACTAAAAATGGAGCTCTCGACCATAGGACCAAATGTTCTTTTATCTCATTTCGGTTTTGCCCTGGCAATCAGTATTTGCACATAAAAGGAGGAGGATAATCATGCGAGTGGTCCATGCAGTTCATTGAAAGGGTTCTGCTGTTTTGCCCTTGAAAACGAAACAAACAAAAAAACTGTACAATGTTGTGCATCCGAGAGGCTAGCCTTAGTAAATGGTCCTATTATTTCTAATTTCACATTATCAGTTTTTCAACTTTTTTCTTTATATATATATATATATATATATATACACATACATATATATATATATATATATATACACATACATATATATATATATATATATATATATACACATACATACATACATACACACACACACACACACACACACACACATATATGAAAATGCTGCTGTATGCTGAAAAGTGCCCGAACTATTTTTGTGAACTAATATGTGTGCAATAAATAGGTGTTTAAATTTAAAATTTTGTTCCTGGAATGCTAAATTTTGTTTGTATTTTAAAAAAAGAATGTATGATTTTTATTTTATTTTAATTTTTTTTGGACAAAAAGATCCCATTTGATCTGTGAAACAAGATGTTGCTTCCGTTCTGCTCCTTTATGTTCTCTGAAGTTGCATGTTTATGCTACAGTATGTAAAGTTGAGAGCACTTTGTGTTTAGTTGCCAATGTGGTCTGGTAAGCGTAATGTGTGGATTTTACAGCCTAGTTTTGGATCTTTTGCTGGAGCATGACCTTTGTTTCTCATATATTCAGTCCTTTTATGTGCAATGTTTTAACTATATCTTGATTAAATACAAGATATGCCTTTTAGAGTGTACACGTGGTGTTGTATACCGGTTTTCTATCAGTCCATGCTTTATTTAAAAGTTGTCTTCATAATAGGAGATAAAAAAATAAATAAAAAATAATATATGTGTGTGTGTGTGTGTGTGTGTGTGTGTGTGTGTGTGTGTGTGTGTGTGTGTGTGTGTGTGTGTGTGTGTGTGTGTGTGTGTGTGTGTGTGTGTGTGTGTGTGTGTGTGTGTGTGTGTGTGTGTGTGTGTGTGTGTGTGTGTGTGTGTGTGTGTACAGTATATACATTGGTGAATTTTATATCATGGTCACTGTTTGATGGCATCTTGTTAAATGTGAATAGAAACAATTGAGTTGGGAGTATGTTTGAGTAGTCTTCGATCTGTGCGTGTACAATAAATTGTGCAGCAAATTCTTGGCAGAGTGGAGCAGTGGTTAGCACGTCTGTCTCACAGTTCAAAAGTGTAGGGTATGGCTCCAGCCTTCCTGTGTGGAATTTGCACGTTCTGCCCGTCCTTGCGTGGGTTTCCGCCAGGCACTCTGGTTTACTCCCACATTCCAAAAACGTGTGGAAATCCAATTGAGCACTCCAAATTGCCCGTAGGTGTGGTTGTAAGTGTGAATGGTTGTTTGTCTATGTGTTCCCTGGGATTGGCTGGCAACCAGTTCAGTGTGTACCCCGCCTACCGCCCAAAGTCTGCCAGGATAGGCTCCGGCATGCCCGCGACCCTCATGAGGATGAGTACTCTGAAAGAAGAATAAATGAATGCAGTATATACGAAGTATGTTGCATATTCTTTACACTGTAGGTTACTTGATTACAACCTGCTTTCTGAAAAAAAGTATTTTGTGTCTTTGACACTGTGCTGTTTTGAGAAACTGTCTAAAACATCCCGGCTAGTGTTATAAACTGCACATTAGGGAGAACTGATGTTGTGGTGTGTCTGAGATTGTTTTACAGCTGGCTCTTAAAAACTGACAACTGACCACTCTGTAGTTTAAGGTTTGTGGTTGTACTGATTCTGAATTTGCTAGTGTTCTGGCTCTACAGTCCTGTTAGTAAAAAGGGTGTTTTTTGTAAATGCATAACATGCAAATAAAAAGACAACTAATTCCATGTGTGGATTTGTTTCTGCCCTTCACAATAGGGTACTCAGTTTTGAGTTCATGTAATGCATTTGATAAATTCATGCAGATGAGGCAAGGGATTTAGTCTCAATATAGTCCCTTGGCTATAGATGGCAGAGAGGCAAGGGATTTAGTCTCAATACAGTCCCTTGGCTATAGATGGCGGAATGACAAGGCTTGCAAAACGATGACCAGCAATTCAGAGATTGAGGGCAATATTTTTTTTACTAAATTCAATGGTTGGATGAACCTTTTAAGAAATTTACGAGAGACATTTCAAAGTCAAAGTCCGCTTTATTGTCAATTTCTTCACATGTCAAGGGACACAAAGAGATCGAAATTACGTTTCCCACCGTCCCACGGTGACTAAACACAGTACACAACACTCACATCAAATAGCACAAAGAGTAAACACATAAAACTGTCTTATTAAATGAACAAAACACCGATCGGTTGGGACGGAGAGAGGCCGCTGCGTGTGCACGCGCCGCCATCTTGGAAAAAAAAACCCGAACGAATCACGATTATTTGGATCATTTCTCAGTCTGCCTCTTTGAGATCACCTAAACAACGCTCACTGTAAATTGTACTTCATACACCGGATTAAACTTGTCATGACGTGGACCATACTTCTCATAGATCTTTGAAAAGACACATGAAAATTGAACTAGCCTACGTAGAAACATGAAGTATTGCTGCTTTGAGCCAACATTTGCGTCATCAGAAACGACAGTACAACAATGTTAAGTTTCTCTGAGCATAAAAACCTTTACTCATTTGGGGCCTTTGCTTGTTGAGCCTTTTGACAAGATAAATTTTCTAAATTTTTCTGCGGAAAAAAACTGACGACTAGCAATCATACAAAGTTTCTGTTGACAAAAGACAGGTGGATAAATATGATACAATGATTAAGCACTTATTCTAGCCAGCGTCCATTTGATCCCTGTTGTGTAACACTTGGCTCATCCATTGCTCCTTGCATGTTTTTTTTCTAGGTGTTCACAGATGTGTTTACGACTGGTTTACATTTTGAGCTATCTGTGGACGTGCATGGGCAGGAGGAGGAAGTGGGAGCCGTTTAGATCAAATGGATAGAGCAATTAACGAGCAGACTGATAATCCAATTGTGAGTCGGTGAGCCAGGAAAAATAAAACAGTCTGCATGACTAATGCACATGTTATACATTCCCAATCAATGGAAAAGTTGGAGTCAATGGAATCTTCCACAAATCAAACATTTGCCAGATTCATTAGCTTCTTGCATCCCCAGAAAGTAACATGGAGACTTCCAGATTCTCCATTCCAAAAGGGGAACCCACTACCTTGCTAATGTTACACTGTTATTATCGCAGCACTACAAAAAGCAATTCAGTTGTTCCAGCAATTCAGAGACAGCAATGACGGTCAGCTGAAAAGTATTAGGCATTCTGATTTCCCTCTCTCGAGCAGTAGCTTGAATGTTCCAACTACCTGCTGACAGGAGCAAGAAGAAAAACATTTCAAATCTACAGAGATGTCAATTTCTTCCTTTTCCTCCCTCTACCTCTACAGATCACAATATTATCCTGCCAATCTACTACTGGAAAACGCAAACCTTAGCCAGACAGAACAAAAAGCCTTCATTCCAACGTAGATTCCTCTGAATCATGTGATGTAGTGCAGTGCATTGGGTGGAGAAAAAAAGAGGAAGAAAACATGAGACCAAGTTGCCCCACTTTTATTGTACCATCCTGCATTTATGCCTTTCAACCTACTATATTGAGTGAAAACCGTTAAGTGACCCTATAAACTATCAACCGAATTCCTCGTGCCATCTGTGAAGAAAACACGTCGATCGTCATTTTGAGTTTTGAGGAATATTTGCTGCTTCACTGCACCAAATTGGTCATGCTGCAAGAAATATCTTGTGGATGAACTTCGGCAGGTTTGGCAGGTGACCCCTTGGGTCAGGTCATTCTAGACTTGAGATGTCTTTTGTTCAGTTGGATGTTTTGTTGGTGTATAATCACGCAGCTTTCGAGCAGGCACGCACTGTACAGTTTATTGCAGGTTACTGATCGCGTTCCTTTTTATATTTTAGTCAGTGGCTAAAATAATGTTACACAGTCCTCCCATTGCTACATCCGGAAGAATCTCTTTGCACGCATTATGTGCTACCCAAACGTTCCCTGATGCTAAGTCGTACAGCTGTGTGTAATGAACTCCATCGACTGCGTATATCATACATACCATGTAAGCTTGTGGCAATTCTCATGAGTCTTCAGTTCAGTGAGCATCTCAAGGACGAACAACACAGCTTTTTTTGTGATATGGGAACCACTGATGTTACTGAGAAAGACGTGTCATAAATACAGAAATGCTCCTTGAACATGTTCTGATGTGGAATGCAAAGATGTGGCTGCTAAGTTAAACAAAGCAAAACAAGCCATGCTTAGTCTAAAGTACCAAAGCAGGACAGTGAGCTCACTCTGATGTTGGAAAAACTATTAGATTGTCTCCCAGCCCACATTAACAATGCAGGCCAAAACAACGCATGTGTTATGTGATTTTTATTGGGTAGGACATGGCAATGTCTTACAAATTTCTCTCACCTAAAATGTCAGCATTACAGTGACGGAAATACCAAACAATATGCAAATTTGAGGAACACTTTATTGACAGAAGAGAAATTATTTTTCTTTGCCTGTGCTGTATGTTTTATTCTGAAAGTCCAAATGCTTCCTTGTGCCATTTAAAACATTTTCACAATTTGAATCAATATGTTTGCAATTAGATCATTACTGTTATTTTGGCGCCGCACCTCCCATTATTTATGTGTCACATCAGTTCTTCAAACCATCTCCAGGCCAGGAATAGAGCTTTTCATCATTTATATTGCCAAAAAGAGCTTTATGTAACACATCAAAGATTCCATTTGACCCATTGTTGTTCACATTGTGTGTTAGACTCGTGTCATTTGTGTTTTTTAAGCCAAACAATTGATGTATGAAATTTGGAATAGATGGCTTGTCAGTTCACCAGTTTTACCAAGATTATTGTGATGATAAGCAACCATCAAACTTAATTAAATCAACAATCACAGTAAAGGCACACTTGTTATGAGTGCGACACTGACTTTCTCTGCACTCATGCATGTGTGCAATCTGGTTCCTGGTGTGTGGTGTGCAACACAATATATAGCACAATAGAAATTAAACTTGTTCGAAAGGCAACCGCTGAAACATAACTGTAAAAACAAGCAAAGAAAAAAAACAAGAAAACATAAAAAGCCATCGCAAACAAAAAAGCAAGCAAACAGCGAAAAGAAACGCAAACAAAAAACCAAGCAAACAAGAAAAAGGAATCGGTAAAAACAAAAACCAAGCAACAAAGAAACGCAAACAAAAAAGAAAACTCTTGTTTGTTAACTTTTTGGTTTATGATTTATTTTTCTCGTTTGCATGTTTTTTTGTTTGCCATTCCTTTTTCTTATAAACTTGTTTTTGTTTGTGATTTGCACTTGTGTTTGATCTTTTGTAATATTTTTGTTCTTTGGTTTCAATTTTTCCTCTGTTTGTTTTTTGTGATTTGCACTTTGGGTTACCGTAATGGATGGATGGATGGATGGATGGTTGGATGGATGGATGGATAGAGGGAGGGAGGTATGGGTTGGATGGATTGGGTGGATGGATGGATGGATGTTGGATGGATGGATGGATGGGTGGATGGGTGGATGGATGGATGGGTGGGTGGAGGATGGTAGACAGACAGACAGACAGACAGACAGACAGACAGACAGACAGACAGAGAGAGAGAGAGAGAGAGAGAGAGAGAGAGAGAGAGAGAGAGAGGGAGAGAGGGAGAGAGATGTTGTATAAGCCCATGGCAAAAAGAAAAAGAAGAGATTAAATGCTGCGAGAATGACTTTAATGTTCTAAAATAAGGTTACATAAGCAACAGTGGAAAACCTGTAGGCAATGGCAGGGAGCTGAGTGCTTTCAAACAATCTTCTCATTATATTATTATTCAGTGTGCTGGCCACCCAACCTTTTCCATAGATAATGGATCCAAGTAAACAACATTGTAACATTTTTGTGTTATTAATATTACATCTACTAAGGCTTTCTCGGTACTCAATGAATATCTGACACTTTATAATACATTTTGCTTTTTAACATACTCTGCGTTCTCCTTCATGTACACGACTGTCAAAAGTATGTAGTCATAGGACTTTGGGGTGGAAAATGTTTAATAATTCTGTTGCATGACTTTCGCCATTTAAATTATTGGGCCTTGGATTGTTTTTCTTGGTGTCTAAGATCACATTTTCAGATAGCATTACTTTTTAAAAGTTGAATAATTGCTCCTACCATTGTTTATCGTCAAACAACAAAATTCAGTTTTGCTTGTCGCAATATTTGGTTTTATTATGCTCAACATTTCTTTCTGAAAAGAAAAACTGTTTCCGTCATTAACATTTTAGCGAATATTTGGCGAACGCCTCTAACATTGCACGAACCCTGACGAAAAAAAAATCAACATTCGATCCGTTCTCTAACATTCGCCAACTTTTGGAAACTGAGAGTTACTTCTTCTGTACTGTTGTGTTAGGTTTTTACAGATAAAGACTGCTGTTTTGAGTCCATGCAGCCTCTTTATTAACAGGCTTCAACAACGTGGTTCTGATATTCTCTTTATTAACAGGCTTCAACAACGTGGTTCTGATGTTCCTCTGCAGTACTTGTATACATAGACATAGTTTGCCCTCGAGTGGTAAAACATATGAACTACAATGCTATGGATTACACCACAGGTATGTATGTTTTTATTCAAAAAGCTATCAGTTAGATAATCTATCCATTTTCTATACCGCTTGTCCCATAGTTAGATAATAACGTATGAAATTATGTATTTGCTAAAAATATCTTTAATGCCAATTAATAACATTGGTCAACACATTTTTACTAAAATTCTCAATCAGAGATGCAAGTGAAGTTTCAAAAATTATTTTTTATGGTTGTTGATTCCGTATCTGCCCTCAGTATTTGCAATTTCACAATATTTCACCTGAGCTATGTTTAGAAAAAGCCCGCGAGCTACTCATGGGCGACCTGATGCCCGCGGATATGTTGGTCACCTCCGAATGATTAGGCTCCTGAGTAAGTAGTGTATGGAATGGATGGAAGGACATTTGTTTGCCACTTGAATTAGTCATTAGGAGTGTGAGGATTTCATCATTCTACCTACCACTCTTTCAATAAGCCAAACTATTGTCTACTACGAGCACTACTGCCACATGCTGTAGTTTTTACAATCTCAATATGATAATCAGATACCAATTAATTACTCCGGTGATGAATATAAGTTGGTCATTTTTCTCTGGAATGCTTTCAAATTTGTGTTTGTCCAGTATTGCTCTTTTCCTATTGTTATTTCCATTGTTACTGTGGACATTACTGGTACTGACGTCAAACAATGGTCTCAATTTCTCAAATAATCTCCCCAGAGCTCCAAGCAATACTGTCTGGAAGTCAAACCCACACAGGTTTAAAGCAGGGTCTGTTTTTTTCACTCTATAGTGTCATCATTTCATTAATAAGCTATGAGTGATTCAACATATTCCTATGTGTGCTGAAAGGAGGCTTTTAGGAGGACAGATTTGTGACATGCGCGGCGCGTGCTGCTCACATTAAAGGCATGGACTCACTTTTTCCCCTCATTAGGCATGCAAGTCTTGTCTGCAATGGCTGCACTTTATTTCAAGACAAAGTCTCGGTTTATGGACAAACAGCAATAATATTTGGCTCACTTAGGGAATTTTTTGAAGTGATTCAGTGAATTCCAACCCACCAATTAACCATCAAAAGAGGGTCTGGACTTCTTTTTTTTCCATTCTATCATGGCGGTCTTTTCCATTGCATTTCTGGGAATTCACGGAAAAGTCGACCTGACGGCGGTGACAGTAAAATGCATACGACACCTGTGACATTTTCCAGTAGTCCTGGTGTCAGCCAGCACATTGTGGTCAATTTGTGCTCACAAATGAAGGCCAGAACCTACGTATGAGTTTCAGAGAACATGATGGGACATTAAATCCTATTGAAAATACATATGGGTTTTTCACATTTTGGACAACCTGAAGGAAATTTAAGGATTACGTCATTTGTTTTTCTTCATTTACTATTTCCAATTTGCTTGTCAACTGCTTATACATGCTGACTTGACTTGTCAAGAAATATTAATTATTAATCTTTTTTATTCAATCAAGTGACTTCTGCTTCAGGACAATTTTGTCACTTGTTCTGTGTTGACCCATCTTAATGATTCACTCTATTATTGCACTTTTCAGGGTGGCATTGTGAAGACATCACTGCAAGGATTAAGTACAATATGAAAGATACGTCCTCTCTTACATAATCTATAATAACTAAAATATATAATAGACTTGTTCTAGCGAACAACATGTACCTGTTGTCTTCAATGCAGGCTCTCTCTGTATCTATAGGTTTCCCTTATGCTTGTATGGTTTATTTCTATATGCCTTGGTCCCACTCTCTGTACTATGTTAAGTGAAGGCTGCGTGTGGATGTGAGTCTCGATTGTCTGAATATACTGGATGTCAGCCATGTGATTGGCAGCTGATCAGTCAATGGTGTATCATGTCTATCATCGTAAGTCGTGTGTCCCTAAAAAAGAATGTGGTATGGAAAATGGATTGAATTGCTATAGGTTATCGAAAAGGCAAAAATTAAAGAAAGGAAAAAAAGAAACAGCTGATTAACTGACTGAAGGTGTTGACCTGGCTGACAGGATCTTGGGGAGAGGGGTGGGGTGCACGGGAATGAGCCTATGTCTGGATCCCTCTTCATCTCAGGAATGTTCGCAGGTTCCTCGCCAATATTGCTGACGTCAGGACTGGCCTTGGTTTGAAAACAGCCAACTCAAATGAAATGCAGATGGCTGTTATGACTACATTTGATAATGTAAATAGAATGCTTATATTTTCTACCTTTTTAATTTTGCCAACAATTATGAGTAGTTAATTTGAGATCCAATGTTTATTAACATTCGTTTTAATACAGGATTTTGGAATTGAATTGTCCGCAGAACCTTACTTATGATTTGGATTCTATTGACATTTCATGGATTTTGTATCATGAAGGCAGGAAAGAGAGACTTTTGGAAGTTAATAATACAAGTGCTGAATAATGTGGACAGAAACAGGGGTCTCCATTTGTTGTTTTATTCTTTCCAAAGCATCCTGTTGACCAACACTAAAGTACAGCCAGCTCTATCCAACCATTCATTTTCTTTGTCAAATGATGCAGCCACAAATCTATACTGTAAGTCATTCCACTCATGTGGGTGCGATTCTCATTTAATATTATTTGTTTAAAATTATTGATGAATTTAAAGTGTTAAAAATGACTAGCTTGATGATGCTTTATCAATGGTTGACCAAAAGTAGGTCTCCTCAAAAGTGCAGGTTTTGGAGCTATGATTCTGCCTGACACCAGTGATTTATTCTATTGTTAACCTAGCATATTGAATAAGCAAAGGGTTCATTTACTAACGTAGGTAGTGTCCTGAGTCTCGTTTGAAAATGTTTAATTAACAGAGCAGACAACGGACCCACTGACCCCACCTCCACTTACCTTACACAAGTTTGTGGCGAATGACACATCTGGAAATCAACTGTTTCAGGTTTGAGGGCGCCCTCGGCAAAGGCTTCCCAAGTGGACCACACATTGTACATCACTTAAACAGCTGGCTATATCTCTTTTTAATCTGTTCAAAGTTATGTCTTTCTGTATTTTATCAGTGAAGAACTGCAGCCCTTTTGTGTTTAAATCACGATGGCTTTAAATTGTTACTACAGACGTTGCTTGAGGGTGTTTTCCTCCAAATCAGGTGCATTGAGTACAAATTGAAACCATTTGTGTATCCTGTATAACTTGGTTGCTTTAGGTCATTGTTCAATAGCATTGTGAAGAACCATCCAATGAGTTCTGAAGCATTTGATGGAATATATTGCCCCGCCCATCAGAATTGATCTTCCTGCTTTTGTCAGCAGTTCCATCATCAGTAAATATAAGGCAACCAGTCACTTATACCAGGGTTTTTCAACTGGTTTTGTCCAAGAGACCACCATTACAACCTAGAAGCAACTTCGGGACCACTGCTTTGGTAGAATATTATTTTATTTCGCACTGACGAAGGATAGACCTATACAGGCTATTTATTTGCATCTGTATGTCTATTTTGGGAATCTTGGCTACATTTGACATGATTTGGTTGGGTAAATGATTCACCAAATTCGCTGGAAAATAAGTCTAAATAATGAATCAATTTTATTTTTAAAATTGTCGCAATTAGGTGACACGGTGGTGCACTGGGGAACACATCTGCCTGACAATTAGAAGGGTGTGGGTTTGATTTTGCCTTCGGCCCTCCCTGTGTGGAGTTTGCATGTTCTCCTCCCACATCCCAAAAACATGCTTTGTAGGCCGATTGAGCACTCCAAATTGCCCCTAGGCATGAGTGCGAGTGCGAATGGTTGTTCGTCTCTGTGTGCCCTTTGATTGGCTGGCAAGTAGTTCAGGGTGTCCCCCGCCTACTGCCCAATGACTGCTGGGACAAGCTCCAGCAGGCCTGAGACCACCGTGGATAAGCGGTATAGAAAATGGATGGATGATAATAATAATAATAATAATAATAATAATAATAATAATAATAATGGCGGCTCAGTGACGCACTGGGTAGCACGTCCGCCTCACAGTTAGGAGGGTGCGGCTTCGATTCCACCTTCGGCCCTCCCTGTGTGGAGTTTGCATGTTCTCCCCGGGCCCGCGTGGGTTTTCTCCGGGCACTCCGGTTTCCTCCCACATCCCAAAAAACATGCTTGGTAGGCCAAAGTCAAAGTCCGCTTTATTGTCAATTTCTTCACATGCCAGGCACACAAAGAGATTGAAATTACGTTTCCCACCGTCCCACGGTGACTAGACAGTACACAACACTCACATCAAATAGCACAAAGAGTAAAAACGAACAGACAAGAGCAACGAATAAGTAATAAGCAAATAACCCAAATAATAAACAATAAATAAATAAATAAATAGACAAATAAGAGCAGCAAAATGGAGCAAGCGCGCTAATAGCAGACAGCCAGATCATAGCGCAAAAGAACAGGACGTCAAGTAGCAGAGGGTGGAGGGGGGAGGGAATTCAAGATCCGGACAGCTTGGAGCACGAAGCTGTCCCTGAGTCTGGTGGTGCGGGAGCGCAGGCATCTGTATCTCTTCCTAGAGGGCCGATTGAAGACTCTAAAATTGTCCCTAGGTATGAGTGCGAGTGCGGATGGTTGTTCGTCTCTGTGTGCCCTGCGATTGGCTGGCAACCGGTTCAGGGTGTCCTCCGCCTACTGCCCGATGACGGCTGGGATAGGCTCCAGCACGCCCGCGACCCCCGTGGGGACAAAGCGGTTCAGAAAATGGATGGATGGATAATTATGATAATTTTATTTATAAACATTTCCAATTTTGCTGACCACTTGCAATACCGCTACGGACCAAAGTACAAAGTACCAGCAAAGATGTGGGTTTGGTAAACGGCTCTGTATTTAACAAAACAAGAGTTCAATAAGCCAACAACTACTGAACCGTAATGATAAAAACATGTACAAGTTGCTACACAAAATAAAATATATCAAATAACTATAACATAAATAGTTCACCGCCACACGGCCCCAAGCACCGGCGTGGACTTCCAGGCGTGTGGCGGCGTGGACTTCCATCCTGGGAGGTGGCACTTCCAGCCACGGAGGTGGAAGAGAGCTTCATAGAATAGGAGCAGGCGTGCGTAAAAGCCATGTCCGAGCCCCATCCACCGTCCCCGGACAACCACCCGGCCGAGCACCGGCCCCCGACCTCCATCCACGGAGGTGAAAGAGAGCTCTGCAGAGTAAGACCGCGCGTGCGTAAAAGCCATGTCCGAGCCCCATCCACCGTCCCAGACAGCCACCCGGCCGAGCGCCGGCCCCCGACTTCCATCCAGGTGAAAGAGAGCTTTGTAGAGTAGGACCGGGCGTGCGTAAAAGCCATAATAGTTTTTCAAACCTTCTGTGTCACTCCAAATGATTAAATCATTCAAACGCTTTGTCCTCTGTGTCACTTACAAACAAAGCCGCTAATGATGCCGGTAGTACGTGGGGC
The DNA here is from genome assembly GCF_054491065.1 of Syngnathus leptorhynchus. Lineage (NCBI taxonomy): Eukaryota > Metazoa > Chordata > Actinopteri > Syngnathiformes > Syngnathidae > Syngnathus > Syngnathus leptorhynchus. Next base: position 15,805,885 of record NC_141201.1, on the reverse strand, counting down.
CCTTCGTCATCTTCGTCATCCTGTGATCGAATCTTTGTCTTTTATGTAAACAATCGCCGTGCGGCTGACGTCACTTGAAATTCAAATTACAGCAATCCCTTGCTTCATTGCGGTTCGTTTATTGCGGTTTCCGTTTTTTGTTTTTTATTTAGAAAATTTGTGAAAAAATTCTCACATAAGTCGGTCCTCAGTATAAATCGCCCCCCTAGCCCCCCCCCCCCCCATCCAAACTAAGAAAAAAAACGTGATTTATAGTCCGGAAATTACGGTAATCCAAATAATCCAATTTGCAGATATTTCATTTATTTTCAGTCATTTTCCATTGTCTGAGCGGAAATGAGACCTGTTTAACGCATCAAGGTGGACTTTATTTTCAGGGTCTCTTAAAATTCTGAATACTGGGTGGCCAGGTGGATGAATGCACCCAACATTGATTTCACCGCCGGACCGCGTGTGTTTGTGTGCGTGCGTGTAAAATTCCATCCAATGACAGCGAAACTGTCAAAGGTGCTTTGCCAATATTCCTCAAATGAGTGAAAAAACGATATTTATCGTGACACTGTAGTTACATTTTAATTTTTTTTTCTGCAGAAAATGGCAACATTCCGTGGGCTGTACCGCTGTTATTTATCATTATACAAAAATCATGTGGACTACTGTGCTGTGAAATCACAAACGCTTTCCCTTTTATCATTTCTCTTTTGATTGTCCGAGCTAATGCAAAAGTAATGTCAATGTGAGCAGACAACGCTGGAATAAACATTTGTTACCCCACTCAGCAAAATATATTTTCCAGAGCCTCCGAAGAATTCCAAGTATTGCTCTCATCTATGTCAACGTACAATGATTTCCAAGAGAGCAAGGGAGCCAGGGAGGCTCAAACACACACTTGCATTCCATTATGTAATCTAGTTCTATGATAATAATCCCTATTTGTGCGTGATCGGCATAGGAACAGTGGTGAACTGACTTTAAAACAGCTTCTTCCTCTTTGCCAGACACAATACTCTGTCCCTTGGAAAATTCCAGTCACTAATCCAAGATCCGTATGCTTTGATAAGAAACATACTATTCCCAATTATGGCAGAGAAATAACATTTGGGTCCTTTTTCTAAAACAGGCTTTAAATTCCAAACACGATTAACTTTTCAACATAGTGTTGGAAATGAAGTAAAATGGGACTGTACAACTCAAAACATAATTACATAAATACTACGATACTTGCAGAAGGATTTTAGTCTTTATCTGGAATATTGCTTCCTTTTATATTTTGTTCTGATTGCCAACATTTACCTTTTATTCAACTCCTTATTTTTACTTCCTGACATCATTCGAGCTCAATGATGAGGCTTTTTTTTCCCTCTCACATCATGGAATGGATGGATATGTAAAAAAAATGATCCTGGCTTGTCAAAGTTAGTTGTTTCTATTGATCAATTTGTATGACCAAACCCAGCTTGTGACAAATTATGACCAGGCAGTATCTGAGATGAGTGAAAGCTGTGGAACAAAGCTAACCAAAAGGACATATAAGAACCTCTCCTGCTTGGAGATTTTGAACATTTGTTTTCATCATCCGTCCGTCCGTCCGTCCGTCCGTCCGTCCGTCCGTCCGTCCGTCCGTCCTTCCTTCCTTCCTTCCTTCCTTCCTTCCTTCCTTCCTTCCTTCCATCCATCCATCCATCCATCCATCCATCCATCCATCCATCCATCCATCCATTTTCTGAACCGCTTTGTCCCTACAGGGGTCGCGGGCGTGCTGGAGCCTATCCCAGCCGTCATCGGGCAGTAGGCGGGATACACCTTGAACCGGTTGCCAGCCAATCGCAGGGCACACAGAGACGAACAACCATCCGCACTTCCACTCACACCTAGGGACAATTTAGAGTCTTCAATCGGCCGACCAAGCATGTTTTTGGGATGTGGGAGGAAACCGGAGTGCCCAGAGAAAACCCACGTGGACACGAGGAGAACATGCAAACTCCACACAGGGAGGGCCGGAGGTGGAATTTAACCCACACCCTCCTAACTGACCTGAGGCGGATGTACTACCCAGTGCGCCTTGTTTTCACCATTGTCCCTAAATTTAGATTGTAATTTGCAGTCTCTGCATATGTACATAATATGACTCTCAACTCTCCAGGACTTGTAAGCGCCACTCGTCACTACTACTACATTAAATTGTCTGTTACTATCATCTAATGGACAAAATGTGCTTGCGCTCTCCTAACAGAAACATGCATTAAGAGAGTTACCATGGCACATCTTATAACTCCATCCCATTATACTGTACAAGACACAGTGGTCACTTAATTACTCATACCTCAGCAAACGTACAGATACAAATTCAAGTAAAAGTAGAGGTAGTAATTCACCCATGTAATTAGTAGGCTACAGTCTATGTCGCTAATTATGTACAATGGCAAAAAATAAAAAAAATATGAAAACCACACCCACTGCCCAATTAAATATAATGCCCATTTTGACAGCTATGGACAATGGATGGAAAAAATTGGCACACAAAAGTATTCACTTGCAATAAACTGCAACTGCAAAGGAGTCGGGTTGGGGTCACTGGACATGCTTTCAAAATACCATGTTTCCCTTAGTCCTCCTTAAGTGGTGAGCTGACTCTCAACAGAATTAGCTCATGACTACTACTGAGAAAATACACCTTACATGACTTTTCTTGATTAGATTGAGACATTTTCACAAGAAAAAATACATTTGCCAGAATCATTCTTGGAGACGACAACATCAAACAGTTCAATCAGGCCCCAAATGGGAAATACAGTCTCTTGCATCTGGTTCATTCCGTCCCAAGGACAGAATGATCCGTCCGTCTGGTGCGAGGATCAAGCATGTTATAAAAAATGAAACTAAAGGATGGACCAAGTGGGGCCAGAAGTGGGGTTTTATCCGTCGTTTTAATCGTCCCTATTCGGGTCAAGTGCAGACTAAACTCTCAGTCAGTTCAACGGACCCCATCGGTACACTAACATGAAAGTCTGCCAAAAATAGAGTTTTCCATTTCCACCGAACATGGAAACACGCTCCTTTATCTCGCTTGATAATCCTACAATACAATGCCAATACAATACAATATATTCAGACCGAAGGAATGTGATAATTAGAAAGAAAACTTTATTTTTTCAAGCAGGAGGTGGAAAAAGGAGACTCAAGTGATATAAAGTGTCTCTTCAGTTTTCATCTGTCCGCTGTTTGTCCATCCATCCATCCATCCATCCATCCATCCATCCATCCATCCATCCATCCATCCATCCATCCATCCATCAAACCACTTTTCCTCACCAGGTACACCAGCCTAAGGCACATATAGACATATAAACCATTCATGCTCACAACCACAACTATGGGCAATTTGGAGTGCTCAATAGGCCTACCATGCGTTTTTTTTGGGGGGGGGATGTAGGAGGAAACCGAAATACCCGGAGGAACCCCATGCAGGCATGAGGAGAACATGCATACTCCACACAGTAAGGCCGGAACCAGAATCGAACCGACAATCTCACCCCTGTGAGGCGGATGTGCTAACCAGTTCGCCACTGTGCCATCCTGCAGTTTTTCATTGCGTGAAAAAAAACATATAATCAACAGATAATCCATACGTGGTAGTCCGGACATGGTGTCGCACTGGTTAGCACATTGCCTGCAGTTCAGAGATGGTGGCTTCAATGCCAGGCACTTCATCGTGATATTGACTCTTTTATTATTTTAATGTTTTTAAGTGGTTAAGCAAGCGTAATGTTATGCACAGTTTAAACATAAACACTAAGCTTAAATGAAGGTAAATTTAAAACAAATGGAACCTTCCTGTGTTTTAAAATAAAATAAAAAACAGTGTGTTTGATTAAAAGACAATGCTTGATATGATTTTTATTGCATGCACTCAGGGATTCATAGTCTGTCTACCTGCAATCTGGGCTCTGCATCTCTCGTGTCCAAAACTAAATTTGATGATCGGTAGTTGTATTCATATTTACTCTCTTTTAATTGCATTTAATTTAATTAATTTCTCTCACACAACAAAAGCTCAACAACACGAGATTCATACTCCAGATATTTGTGAGAGGCGATGCTTCACTTTGGCGCCCTGAGCCATGTTCTAGGTACTCAAATTGCTGTTCCAATGATTTGTATAAAACAGTTTGAGCAAACCAAAAAGCAAATGAGCCTTGTGTTGATTTGTGTTATGAGGAAATGGGACAGCTGGTGGCCTGGTAGAAATGACGCTCCCATCTGACTCTTTGATTTTTACCTGGATAAACCAGATCTAACTAACTCATCAGTGTTAGGTTCAGTCAAGCAACTACCAAACTCAGGGTGTATTCAGACCAGAAAAATCCTTTGGTCCGCTTGTTTGGTTTGGACCAAAAACGACCGCGACCCCCGTGGGGACAAGTGGTACAGAAAATTGATGGATGGATGGATGGGTGGATAATAATAATAATAATAATAATAATAATAATAATAATATGCAAGATAAATAAGGGATTAGGTCCATCAACAAGTGGATTTTTTTTTTCTGGAACGTCAAAGCTATATAGATATATGTATATAGTATATACACTACAGTTTGGGGTAATTTAGTGTTTTCCAGGAAAACTAACATAATTGCACAAGGGTTTTCAAGATTTTTCAAAGATTTTCTCATCATCCGTTAGCCTTCAAACACAATTAGCAAACACAATGGACCATTGGAAATGAGCCTTTATACACGTATGTAGATATTTCATTGAAAACCAGACGTTTACAGCTTGAATAGTCATTTACCACATTAACTATGTATAGTGTATTCCTGATTAGTTTAAAGTTATCCTCATTGAAAAATAGCAATTTTAATTTCAAAATAAGGACATTTGTAAGTGACCCCAAACTTTTGTTTTTTTTCTACGTCAGAATGGGAATGTACAGATGAGTTGGAGAGTAAAAAAAAAAAAAAAAAGGCGCTAAATATCATTGAAATGTAGTTCCATAACTTAAGACCCAAAGGCAAGGTAATGCCCAAACGCTAACTGGAAAAGTCCAACATACTTTAGGCTCATGCTGAGAATCAGCAACAGCCAGTAGAGAGAGCAGAGCAGTGGAGTCCCCCAGCCTCAGGTAATGTTGTGAGTCAGGGTTGTCCTATGGGTCGTTGTACAAAAAAGCAACTTGTACGTAACGGAACTGCAGACTTATCTCTAAAGTCTAAAATATTGTCCCTGGTCTACAAGCTTTGTTGCAAAGAAGCCAACTCTGTACTGTAGCTGGCAACAGTTTTACACAAACATTAAAATTTGATAGCGATTCTTGTCACACAATTTCTATCAGTTACAAAGTTTGCAAAACCATAATCACAAACACTACTTAGCACGCTCTCTCTCCCTGTCTGTCCGTTCGTCCATCCGTCTGTCCATCCGTCTGTCTGTCCATCCGGCTATCCATCCATCCGTCGATTGATTGATCAACCGAGATATAGATATAGATAATTATTGCTTTCAAATCTACACTTGATGGCTTTAGGTCTATGTCTTCTCTCTGGAGCTTTGGTTTGGTTTGTCTTGAGATTCAAATCTTATGCGTGTCTGTTGTATAAATGTATCTTTTGCGTGGTGAACCTTTTTCCATATTTTCTTTCTTGCAGCTCTCAGCCCAATCCTATTTGACACGGCCATAAAAGAGTGTTAAAATCCGTGTGACATGGTTCATGTAATTTTTTCATTTGTTTGTTTATTTGACAGGGACAGTGTACATCAATGAACATTTCTGTAGATGGACCTGAATTAGCCAATGGACTATTTTTCATCTGTTGGCAAGGTTTGTGAAGTGTCTTGCCCAAGGACACAAGGACAGGTGACTCAGACAGAAATGGGGTCAAACTGCCGACCCTCCGGTTTCTGAACAACCCGCTCTACTGCCTGAGCCACGGTCGTCATTTACAGAATGTATGGTCAAATGCTGACCTCACTGCCAGAAACAAAATTTTGATCTGTGTGTCTTGACGTGAAGAAATTGACAATAAAGCCGACTTTGACTTTGATGTAATGTTTGTAACGCAGAATCTTGAATGTGGATGCAAATAGTCCATAAAACATCCTTACCAAATATTTGCATTTAAACAAATAGGTTTTAAAAAGCTCACACTTCACATCTGCAGTGATGAAGTATGGTGGCATGTTACATGTGTCCCTGCCCTCCTGACGACGTGATTAAAGCTCTCACGGAGGCACACCACTCACGATGGTGCTCAACATTGGTATTCAGTTACCGTAGACAAATACAGCAGAAGAATAGAGAGGGCTACCTGTGTGTGTGTGTGTGTGTGTGTGTGTGTGTGTGTGTGTGTCAGACTGAACAACATCATGGACACTGGTAAGCAACTTCTACTTCTATTATATATATGTATTTGTTTTCCTTTTCTTTGACGAAATGAACTTTTTAAACTTTTCTAAATACTCAGGTCTGAATAACTCATGTTATTTCTATCATTTTGTATTGGTTATAGGTTTTGTAATAATCCAATATACGTATAGTAAAAAATTATGTCCTTCATGTATGCATTTTTTTCAAATAATTTGAATTTCTCCATTAAAACTCCATATGTGGGGCTTTTCCAAAATATTGTGCACAATGTTAGATCTAATGAATTACTAATGTCATTAAAATCTTTCTGTCATTGAAAACAGTATGAATAGGTACCACCGTCTACTCCATATTTAATATTCAAGTTCCAACAATGTGTGTAATCTTCATAAAATTGTAGTTTTAATTAAATGTAATGCCATGCAAAAATCAGTTGTCATACCCGCGCACCATTTGCACTGACCAATTTCCAAAACATTCATACATGATTCTCAAAGAGTTTCACCAATGAGGTTAAATTTAATCTTTTTTTATTAGCTCATATCAGAGATTAGTAAAACTACATTTAAAATGAGTTAACCAGATTTATTTATTTAAAATCTAAAATTACGTTTTTGAAATTTCTCCCAAATTTCTCCCAATTTAAACTGAGTTCAACCAAATGTATTGGGATTATTGTAAATATTGGAATGAAACTAAACATTTAATTAAGCAGGGTGGCGTACTAGTTAGGATGTCCGCTTCATAGTTCAGAGGTGCATGGTTTGATTCAGATTCCAGCCTTCCTGTGTGGAGTGTGCATGTTACCCCCCGTGCCTGCGTGGGTTTTCACCTGGTACCCCGTTTTCCTTCCACATTTCAAAAACCAATTTACCACTCCAAATTGTCCGTAGGTGGTTGTGAGTGTGTTTTCAAGTGTGAACTGTTGCCCATCTATATGTGTGACATATTGGCTGGCAAAAAGTTCTGGGTGTCCCTCACCTACTGCCCAAAGTCAGCTGAGAGAAGTTCCACCACACCCGTTACCCTCATGAGGATAGGCGGTTCGGAAAATGGATGGATGGACTTAATTATGAAATTAAAGATACTGGCTACACTGTTACACTACTGTCAAACCCCAAGGGGCAATGTTTTATTTGCAATTATTTTTTATTATTATTGATATTATTATTAAACATTACAGCCCATATCTCAGAGCGGCCGACATTTGATTTGTGAGTGTAGCGAAAGAATGTAGCGAAAGTTGTTTTTTCCTCAAGGTTCATTCGAAGTTGCAAAGGCATTTGTATCCAGACACTGAGGGTTTGACACTTTTTCTTGTTGCCATCAAATTTTGAGAGCCCTGATGAGGGAGTGGCGTTTGACCTTCACCACTCCATGAGATGTGAGCATGGACATTTAGGATATGGGCTATTGTTGCTAGCTAGTTTCCTAACATTTCTTGTTAACTTGATTGGCTGCCAGATGGCTCAACAGAGAAGCTAAAACTTTTCCTCCTTTGACAACAACTTGTTGACCGAATAGAGCAAAGAAAATAAAAGACAAGAAAACAGACAACAGCAGGGCAAAAAAGAAACATACTGTGTATGACAGTTATAACAAATCGAGAAACAAGATGCTGGAAAACTTAAAAACATTTCTGTCACTGTCATGTATGACAGTTGATCCAGTCTTCAAGTTCAGCTCCAAAACCGTTTCCTTGATAAACCAGTATCTCACTATTTAAAAAAAAAATAATTTCAAGTGGCTTATGCCTGTCCATCATTTCCATTGTTTTAGCTTCATACACCAAAAAATGCAATTAAAGTTAAACCATCCCAACTGTCTGTGTAAAAATTCTTGATCACAGTTGAAATTGGAGTTTAAAGTTCTGGTGCAACAGGATTAAACAAGAAACATAAAATTAAAGGAAGGTTTAAACTTAATCTGTTTGATTTTCAAACTAGATTTAAACTTTGGTGCAACAAAATGATTCAATGCACCTGGTTGGTGCAATCTTTCACAGCTAAAACTATGACACATTCAAATCAAGACATTTGTAGCAATAATCATTACTGTGTATGAAAGTGCAATATCAGAGACATCAAAACCACTTTTGCATTTGGACCATCTGTAATCACATTATTTTATTACCTTACAGAATATTCAAAGAGAGTGTACCAGGGCGTCCGAGTCAAGCACACAGTCAAAGACCTGTTGGCAGAGAAACGATCCCGACAGACACATGGCCCAAGATACAGTGTAAGTACAACATTTTAAAAAGCACTTTGCTTTCGTCCCTTCCCGTCTCTCCCCACCTTTTTTTCTTCCTGACCAAACTTCACAACCACAGTTGACATTTTGGTGGTGGCCCTTTAAAAAGCTCCCCTTCTGTTGATGTTCAGGCTGCTTATGTGAACGAACCCATCCATGGTTAATCCATTGTCTATCTTGTAACAACCCCCCACCAGCTTTCTTTGCTTAGAAAAACTGTCATGCCCTTGCAAAGCCAATCTGTAAATAGCTGAGCATGGTGCTGAGAGGATAACAAAAGAGCACTCATACAATGCTAGCAATGGTGATGGCCATGCTTTCCAAAAACCTTCTGTTGGGTGGAGGAGGGAACTGGTGTCATAGAGAGAGAGTGAAAAGCTCGTGAAGGAGGCTGTCTATGCAAAGTTAGAGCCATACACACCTGCAGGCCTGCATTGTCCCTGGCCTTGCACAAGCCACAGACAAGCTCTCTATTGTTGCCTCACAACAACACACATTCTCACTAGCAGTCAGGCTTAGCTTTAGACATGGACATGCACAAGCAAGACAATGTTGGTGCAGGACAGTGTTTGCTTTTATGTTGGAGTCAGACAATCACAAAATGAATATGCCTTTTATTTACGTATATGAATTAGGGAAGGGCAAGCACGGTTTGGCATGTGGTTAGGACCCCTGCCTCACAGTTCTGAGTCCAGTTCTTGAGTTGTATTGAGCGTGTTTCACTTTCTCTCACATGAAAAATGATTTTTTTATAGGTTAACCAAAGACTATTAATTGCATATCTTGGAGCTATGGATGTAGTAAGTGTGAATAGTTGCTGCTCCAAGTTGTATCCCACCTATTGCTCAACGTTAAGTGTAAATGGCTCCAGCCTACCCGTGACCCTAAACAGTATAAGCAGTGGGAAATGGTTGGATGGATATGACGCACAAACAATTTGCTGTATCTCAGAGGGAACAAAGTTAAATCTATGCTGAGGACAAATTAATAAACATACTTGCGTTGAAATTGAACTAATATTCATCTGAAAGGTGATTGAATTTTCTCCAAAGCTGAAGCAAGGTATAATTGTGGACTGTGAACGAAGGGTGGGCAAAATAAAATGTGAAAATAGATGTCTTCTACATTTGACACACCCCAGACATTAGTTGTTAACAACCTTGCCAAACGATTTTAAAAAATGTTCAGTATATGAACTTTTTTTTTTCAATCTGCCCCATATATATATACATTTTTACTTTTGAATCATCATGCCATTGTGTGTGACATAATTTAAAAATAAAATATCGTCTCTTCTTATTAGTATAAGGAGGTGGCCCGGTGGCGCACTGGTTAGCACGTGTGCTTCACAGTTAGGAAGGTGTGGGTTCGATTCCACCTCCGGCCCTCCCTGTGTGGAGTTTGCATGTTCTCCCCATGCCCATGTGGGTTTTCTCCTGGCACTTCAATTTCCTCCCACATCCCTCGGTAGGCTGATTGAGAACTCCAAATTGCCCATCGAGTGCGAGTGCCGATGGTTGTTCATCTCTGTGTGCCCTGCGATTGGCTGGCAACCGGTTCAGGGTGTCCCCTGCCTACTGCCCGATAACTACTAGGATAGGCTCCAGCACGCCTGCAACAAGCTATATAGAAAATGGACGGATGGATGGATATTAGTGTACTGATGAGTTTGTACAAAATGGTAACTGATCACTCTTACTGTGATAATTTTACACTACCACCATGAATGTCTTGGCTTTTCAATCAATATTTAGTACACTACAGCCGATGATTTTTGCTTTCTTCTACAGCTTATCATGCATGTAGCCAACATAGTGCTCTGTTAATTGTAGGTTTTAACAATTTAATCTTTCATTCTATAACTGCCACAGGTGGTCCTAGGCATTTACTGTACTAGGAGTTTTAAAAGGGGGTTAGGGCGTTTTAATACATTGCATGCTTTTATACTAGGGCCAAAGAGCAAGCCAACATATGCGTGTGTTCGTTTGTGATGGTATTTTGTCTCCAGTTCAGTGGCTTTTCATTGCACTGTTTACTTTTATGTTTACAAAAGGTGATGCACAGAGGGCTGCTAAAGCTATCCATCAATGCCTTTACGTGTATGTCCATTTATGCCATCCCTTATTCTTGAGAATAGAAGGCTATCGAGAGTGCAGCACAAACTTCTGACCACACAGTGAATTGTCTACTGTTTGGAAAGGGGACAGACTATTGTTGGTAATTTTATGCATGTTGTCTTCCAAAATACACCATAATAGCAAACAATCACAAATTAATGTTGCAATATAAAATGATTAAGAACAAAATTATTAATAGAATTTGTAACTCAATTGTTAATAACTAAATAAGACATGGGAATCCTGCCATCATAAATCTCTGCTTTTTAAGATAGCATTGTTTGCATTAGTTGTGTTTTCCAAAGAAAGGATGGCATGTAACCAGACAGCCACTCACGCAGTCTGGACTTAAACATGCTGATTTCCATACACAGCCTTCAGAGATGCACTGAGCCGTACCTGGGGCATAAGAGGAAGTCTTAGCATTGGCAAATCACATTCAAATTCTGTCCTCAAAATTTGCTTGCCTCACAGCCTACATGTGCTTAATATTATCGACTCTTTCATGTTGGCAGTATGCAAACAGGAGAGCTTATCTCTTGTCTTTCGCCCCACGGGCTGCTGAACTCAGTCTTTCAAGTCTTAAAACGCCTAGATATTTCATATAATATCTATTACAATCAAAGCTCAAATTTGAACGACTAAACGGGATTCGTCAAAAATACCATAACTTGTCAATTGAGTTCATTACCTTATTTCAGTACAGTTTTCATATTGAGCAAATGTATGAATGCAACAAATGACTATACAATGTAACAAATATAGTGGCATATTAGAACCAGCTTGAGACTTGGGGAGCAGTTTTCACTCACCTACTGTACTTTTTCACTATTTCTTATTGCCTTATTTGAAAAAATCTAATTTCTTTATGCTTACTGATTAGCTCAATTTTGCATATTGAGCAATCAAATTTAGAACGTTTTCAGATTCCAACAGAGGAAATGATACACACTTTGCTGTGACAATAACTCATATTCTTTCATTAATCTTGATTGTTTAATAGCTATTTGTGGACCTTGATTGTGATTCTGTGTGTGTGGTCATTTCAAGTGAGTTATTTACATGGTACAAAAAATACCTGTCGCATTATTTGCTTTCAAAAGTAAAAAAAAAAAATAAATAAAGCATTTTGGTGTCATTCATGTATCATTGTTTTCCTTAACAGAGTGGTTCGACAACTCCACCTTCTTTCATTCAAATGTCAGGTGAGTTATCCACTCTGAGAAAAACACAACTTGAATGAATGAATGTTTAAATGGATTGTTTACTCTATACTCGATTGCCACAAACTTTTCGAAATATTAAGATAGCAAGAATCATGTTGTTCGTCATTATCATTATCGTTGCATTACTGTGCCATTCTGATTGATTTCTAATGCGACATTTGTCATTAAGCTAAATAACTAGAACAGAAATATAACACGATTAGCTGGCAGCCAGTCCAGGATGCCTTGACTTTCTCTCAACATCCATGATAGGCTCCATCTCACTTGAAGCCCTAAAAAGAACAAGTGGTAGAGAAAATGGATTGATGGAGAAATGCAGTTCTCCACTATTGAAAACTACAATGGCAAACATATTGCTAAATTAGTATGTCTTGCAAATTATCAGCATATTTCCAGAGTGGACTACGTTAATAACAGTCTGTTTGATTGGATTGTTTTGCTAATCACATCCAATCTTCCCTACAGGATCTCATGTGTTACCCAACTACTACAGCATGAGGCGGCCTTGTATATCGGATTCGGACATCAGTCCATCTACCAAGCAGTTTTCACCAGATGTGTACCCGTCTACCTTTGGAGGCAGACCACTGGGCTGTGAGACCTCAAGCTTCTCTCTCATTGACACCTACTATCCTGACACTTTCAGTGACTACCGCAACACCACCACCACCACCACCTTCTCCGGCTCTGGGGGATCTTTTCTCCCTTCTTCGGCCCTATCTTCGCTTTTGCCACCCTTCAGTGGAGAGTCATCACATGCATATATGGTAGGAATTTTTACGTGTGCGTTTGTGTGCGTGCACGTGACTATTAAAAGAAAAAAGAAATTCAGAGAATTTGCCAATATAGCGCCAATTTGACACAAATAGAAAGAACCATGCCTCCTAGTAGACTGACTATCAAGGGGTGGTTCAATGCAGATATGTAATCAAACTACTGTAGGGCCAGAGTGGTCCTAGGTCCACCCACTTTTTTGATTAGCTCAGGGCCTGACCTGCCCTAAGAAGACAGATTTTTCACACAATTTTTTCATTTTTATTGATATTTTCTTGTCAGTTATCAAAAATATACTTAACACTCATATAGAAATGTATTGCAAAAAAAAAATCTGTGAAGCGTTAAAAGGAAACTAACAGATACTTATTTTTTCTCACAATTTTTTTTATTTTATTGATTCCAATGAATGAATGATATTTTATTTGTCGGTAATCAAAAATATACTTAACACTCATAGAGTCCCCCCCAGTTATAGTCCCAATGATCATCGTCACACACACATCTGGGTGTGGTGAAATTTGTCCTCTGCATTTAACCCATCCCCATGTGATTTTGATGCATCCCCTGGGGGAGAGGGGAGCAGTGAGCAGCAGCGGTGCCGCGCTCGGGAATCATTTGGTGATCTAACCCCCCAATTCCAACCCTTAATGCTGAGTGCCAAGCAGGGCGGCAGTGGGTTCCATTTTTATAGTCTTTGGTATGACCCGGCCGGGGTTTGAATCTACAACCTTCCAGTCTCAGGGAGGACACTCTACTACTAGGCCATTGAGCTGGTCGTAGGACATTGAGCTGGCCATTGAAAAATGTCTTGCAAAAAAATAATCAAGTGTTAAAAGGGAACTAACAGATACTACAGATCATAGTATATTATTGACTGAATTAGCAGGGGTGTCGGACTTGTTTATGTCACGGGCCAAATCTTAGTCATAGTTGCTTTTGGAGGGCCATTATGACTGTCATTGCCTTATATAATGTACACTATAGGCTACACAGCAAACTAATGAATAACTAGTTTTGAAATCAGAGGCTAGTAAAATCTGTTCAAATATTTGAAATAAAAATAAATGCTAAAAAAATAGGCGACACGGTGGAGCACTGGTTAGCACGTCCACCTCACAGTTAGGAGGGTGCGGGTTCAATTCCACCTCTGGCCCTCCCTGTGTGGAGTTTGCATGTTCTCCCCATGCCCGCGTGGGTTTTCTGCGGGCACTCTGGTTTCCTCCCACATCCCCAAAACATGCTTGGTAGGCCGATTGAGCACTCTAAATTGCCCCTAGGTATGAGTGCGAGTGCGGATGGTTGTTCGTCTCTGTGTGCCCTGCGATTGGCCGGTAACCGGTTCAGGGCGTCTCCCGCCTACTGCCCGATGACTACTGGGATAGGCTCCAGCACGCCCGCGACCATTGTGGGGACAAACAGTATAGAAAATGGATGGAATATAACATTGCAAACAATATCTATTTTTTAAAAGAGAAGACAATGTAATTTTAGTATTGACACAAACTCGAGGCACAATATGTCTTTGTGGGCCACATAAAATGATGTGACAGGCCTTATCTGGCCCCCTGGCCTTGGCTTTGACACCACGAATCAGAGAGATAAGAGGCGTGGGGTATGAATGGTTGAAAAGTTAGTTCGAAAACATATACCAGTCTGTACAGTTGAACAATTCGAAATCATTATTAATTGAAGCTCACTCATCGAGTGCCTCAAGGGTCTATGCTAGGACCTAATTTACTCATATTATACATGAACGATATCCACAGTGGCTCAAAACTACTTAAAAGTTTTCCATTCGCCGATGACACAACACGACTGTTTTTGAGAGAATCTGAAACATCTGACTACTGTGAAAAATAAATTTCTTAAAAATGTCTCAAAACTACTTGAAAGTGTCCTATTTGCCAATGACATAACTCTACTGTTAGGGTTGAATAGATTAGGGTGATCATATTATGTTGGAATGTAATCAGTGGTGATTGACCTAGATTAGGGTGATCATATTATGTTGGAATGTAATCAGTGGTGATTGACCTAAGCTTGTCCTGTCTTAACAAAGGAGCAGAACAAAGTGCTAAGATCCTTTGCACTGATTGACCAATTGTAGAAGACGCAATCAAAGTTGTTTTGTCTACTCAACATTGTAAAACATCCCCCGCTATGATGTGATCAGAGGCCAGGTGTTTCAACCCCCACCTTGGCCACCACACATGTAAATTGTCACCCCCACCCTTCTTTTCTCAATAAATACTCTCTTGCATGGGTGCAGCGGCAGACTTGGTTCGGACAGTGCTGTGTCAACAGCAACGAACAAGTTCTCCACTTGCAGAATTTGTTCGGACATTGTTGTAGCTACAATGACGAACAAGTTCTCCACGTGCAAGTGTTCAAAGGGCATACTGTCTCCTGTGTTGTTCTTGCACAGTAAGTTAGAGTCGGAACATCTCTAACATCTACTGTTCCAAAGAACATCTGGAACAGCTTCTGACTACTGTGAAAAATAAATTGAACACATTAAAAATGCTTTGATCTTAATAAGATAACAATTAACTTAAACAAAACAAAGTTTATTATCTTTGGCACTAGGTAAACCGGACACCAAGTCAAAATTATGGTAAATTTAGGTAACTGACATAGAAAGAGTAGCCTGTATGAAAGTAAATTATTAGAGTTGTAATTGATGCAAAATTATGTTGGAAGTCTCATATAGAAGACGTTAAAAGAAAACAGTCAAACATCATCGGGCTCCTATACAAAACAACAATACACATTATATTGTTTCTTATTACTTCTGTTGTAGCCTTAATTTCCTTTCCGCACAGTTAAGACAAGATCCACATTCAAATTGAAGGACATATACCAAAGCGCTCCCACAGACATCAAGGATTTGTTTGAGTTTGTTGACTTTGGTCAATGTATCGCTTTCTTTCAAGGGTCCTGGCTTCGTTTAGGTGTGCATGTGGTCGTACGTATGCGATATGTTGTGTGCGTGTACAAATCTGTAAACCTAAATAATCAAACAAGTGTCACTAACAATTCAACAAACCCGAGTGGATCTGGTACTTACACAATCACTTAACGTTGTGCTTTGAGCACATAGTAGGTGTCACCTCACGAATGAGTTGCGCTGGGTCGCATTGGGTTAATGTGAACAAGTATGTGAACAGATCAAATTTAGTAAAGAATCTGAATTGGGCATCAAGCCTTGCAGTATGAATGTAGCCAGAGGGAGGCCCGTGGGTGGTATGCCTGTTTCGTTTCAGTGTACTGAACTTAGAATCAGTTCTTCTTCACCTTCATCTTCTTCCGCTTATCCGGGGTCGGGTCGCGGGGGCAGTAGCTTTAGGAAGGACTCCCAGGCCTCCCTCTCCCCAGCCACTTTCTCCAGCTCATCCCGGGGGATCCCAAGGCGTTCCCAGGCCAGCCGAGAGACGTAGTCTCTCCAGCGCGTCCTGGGTCGTCCCCGGGGTCTCCTACCGGTGGAACATGCCCGGAACACCTCCCCGGGGAGGCGTCCAGGAGGCATCCTGATGAGATGCCCGAGCCACCTCATCTGGCTCCTCTCAACGTGGAGGAGCAGCGGCTCTACTCCGAGTCTCTCCCGGATGACCGAGCTTCTCACCCTATCTCTAAGGGAGAGCCCGGACACCCTGCGGAGGAAACTTATTTCAGCCGCTTGTATCCTGCATCTCGTTCTTTCGGTCACGACCCATTGCTCGTGACCATAGGTGAGGGTAGGAGCGTAGATCGACCGGTAAATCGAGAGCTTTGCCATTTGGCTCAGCTCTCACTTCACCACGACGTACCGGTACAGAGTCCACATTACTGCCGACGCTGCACTGATCCGCCTGTCGATCTCGCGCTCCATCCTGCCCTCACTTGTGAACAAGACCCCAAGATACTTGAACTCCTCCACTTGGGGCAGGATCTCATCCCCGATCCGGAGAGGGCATTCCATCCTTTTCCGACCGAGGACCATGGACTCGGATTTGGAAGTGCTGACCCTCATCCCGACCGCTTCACACTCGGCTGCGAACCGCTCCAGTGAGAGCTGGAGATCACGGACTGAAGAAGCCAACAGCACCACGTCATCTGCAAAAAGCAGTGACGCGATGCTGAGGTCCCCAATCCGGACCCCCTCAACGCCTCGGCTGCGCCTAGAAATTCTGTCCATAAAAATTATGAACAGAATCGGTGACAAAGGGCAGCCTTGGCGGAGTCCAACCCTCACTGGGAAAGAATCCGACTTACTGCCGGAAATGCGGACCAAACTCTGGCATCGGTGATACAGGGACCGAACCGCCCTTATCAGTTGGCTCGGCACCCCATACTCCCAAAGCACCCTCCAGAGAACCTCCCGAGGGACACGGTCGAACGCCTTCTCCAAGTCCACAAAACACATGTGGACTGGTTGGGCAAACTCCTATGCACCCTCGAGGATCCTGCCGAGGGTGTAGAGCTGGTCCACTGTTCCACGGCCAGGACGAAAGCCACACTGCTCCTCCTGAATCCGAGGTTCGACTTCCCGACGGATCCTCCTCTCCAGCACCCCTGAATAGACCTTACCAGGGAGGCTGAGGAGTGTGATTCAATGAATGAAGGGGGACCAAGGGGCGTTTCACTTATCACCAAAAATTGCGAACGCCATTGTGAGGAAAGAAAAAAAAAGTGCACAAAAGTTCATTTTTAAAAAATGGTCCTCAAGATTCCTTCACCAAAACAGTCATATTATCTCCATGGGAGTTTAAAAAAGGGTGTGGATTTGTCTTTCAGCCCCTGTCAAAATATCCGACGCTCCAGTTGCTCCTGATGCTGTGCCATCAGTAAATAGAAGACATGTTAGTATGAAGTGCTTTGAGTGCCTTGTAAGTGGAAAAGTGCTATGAACGTAAAAGCCCCAAGCCAAAGTCTGCATTCCGCCATGGTGGACAGGAGCACCACGATTTTCATCTGCACTTTTGTGCTCAACCTCCTCATGTTATTGTAATTAGAATAAATGTATTGGTTTATTATTAACAAAAACATTGCAGCTATAATGTATCTGGGGAATACGTGTTCCTCTATATATTGATTATTCATGTAAATATAATATAAATCTTGAACTAAATCTACATATGTGCTTCTTTTCATTTGATTTGCATTCATTGTTACAAGATAGTTGGATAAATAAATGCCAATGATACACGAAGGGGACAAACAGCGAATCACAAAATTCCTGGCTCAATGACTACCACGTGTACCAATTGCAATACACTTACTTAGTCATCTGTGGGAATACTAGAAGTCGTTTATAATGACATTGTGCTTGCACCACAATGCTGTATGAAGTGAAATCCATTATAACCAATGAGAGCATTGTAATGGAAGTCTTACTGGAAGTTTCTAATATATTCGCTACCCCGTGAGAGATTTCAGAAAGATGGATATGTGCTGTCATGTTTGACACTTGGCACAAAATAGTCACGTGATATTTGCAGAAAAATACAAGCCCAGATGCATTGTCAGTCAGTTGGTCGATCGGTCGGTCAGTCAGTCAGTCAGTCAGTCAGTCAGTCAGTCAGTCAGTCAGTCAGTCAGTCAGTCAGTCAGTCAGTCAGTCATTTCAATCAGTCTCTCATTTCAATTCATTCATTCATTTATTCATTCATTCGTTCGTGCCTTTGTTCGTTCGTTCATTAATTCATTCGTTCGTTTGTTCGTTCATTCGCTCAGTCATTCAGTCGTTCAGTCATTTGGTCATTCATTCATTCATTCATTCATTCATTCATTCATTCATTCATTCATTCATTCATTCATTCATTCATTCATTCAGCATTCATTCATTCATTCGTCATTCATTCATTCATTCATTCATTCATTACTGTTGTTGGTTCATGCACGATCACACCAAAACCGGGAAGTTGAATAACAAAATATTAAAAACAAGAACTGGGGTATGCATCATCAAACTGCTACCACTACCTTTTTTTTCTTTCGTCTTCTATTGCACAAGTTCCCCTGGCTGCAAGTCGATGCGGTAGACCATTGGAATTACAAACTCTCACCCCTCAGTCAGTGGGGCAGAGCTAACTGAATTGTTTGGCGGAGGTGGTCGTAACAGCCATTTAGACGTTCATTCTGGGTAAACAGAGTGTTGTTGAGCCACAGAAGCTCAGTCAGCGTTCTAATTGTACCTTAAAGTCAATTATAACTTAAGTGAACTATACTTAAGAAATGTAATGTATGTGATTCTAAAATAAATCAATCAAATTGAAGCGACTTTAATATGCATCTTTTGAACAATTAGTGATCATTTTATGCACCACTAGATAGAGGGAGCCTGCATGCCATTCGTGCTGCTTGTACTACACTGCGAGAATCCATATATCCATTTGCTGTATCACTTATCCCTACCGAACGAGCCAAAAGTGACTTCCGTGCCAATGTGGACCCACCAGCGACTGGTGCACCTTGAGGGGAAAAATTGACCTTAATCTTGTTCTCTCACCCTCAGAGAGACTCGTGGGAGCAGTCGATTCCAGAGCCAGTTCCTCAGGTAGACGCTCTCTGTCCAGACAACTTGGCTTCAGTCAGCATCGCATCTTCCATGCCCAGCCCAGAATCCCAAGGGAGCCCCTCCCAGCCGACCCAAGGCTCATCTATGGACCCTGGTTCCAGCAGCCAGTCCTACACTCTGCATGCCCTTGAGGATGTGCACTACCACCTGTTATCCTCCAGCAACCCCTACTCAGCTCCGCCCTCCTCCTTCCCCTGTCCCCCCTACATGAACAGCGACTTGGCATCCAAGATTGTCACAGAGGAGCCAGCAGACAGCCATACTAGTCTCCCTCTCAATTTGGAGGCTCACACATCCTGGGATAAGGATGACGGCGTGAGCTCCTGGTCACCCTATGAGCTCAGGAAGGCCTACTGACTGGCTCCCATATGTCTGAGTTTGAGGTTGTTTTTTTAAGGAGAAATGGTCTGTGACTCAGATCGGGGAGAAGTGGATGAACCTTATCTTGGTTGGCATTGATAATGTCATCAAGCACCACAGCGAGGATTTCAAAACTCCACAAAGTAAAACAACTGCAAACAACATGGCTCACTTAATCTGTAGAGATTGCAAATCAACTATTTTTCAACATTTCAATTGTCCAAGCAATAACGGACTTGTTGTGAAGAATATTCAATAAGTCCTACAGGGGATACTCAATTTAAATTAATCTAAAGGTAATCTTGTTCATTCCTTCATTCATTCATTCATTCATTGAGTATATAAATGAAATATGATTCTTGACATTAAATAAATGAAATATCCTGCAACAGAATTTGCTGCCACTTGAGACAATAATAGTTATGCTGGCATTCTCATCGCATGAGTCAACCAATCAAATGTTCTGATTTGAAGAGGCCCTCCAGCTTTGGACAATATCTCTCACAACTGTTCAACATCGCCATTTGCTTTTCCAGAGCAGGAGCCTTCATGTTGTTGCAACTTTAATCACTGAAATAGAGGGACTTTTTTTCAATAAACTTTCTGCATATTCCTGTCTGAGAAGTTTTTCATTGATGATGATTGATGTCACTGAATATAATAACACATAATTGGGGGCTTGCTTTCTACATAATCCTATTTGAGAAGTTTTTCTTTGATAACGATTGATGTCACCGAATATGAAAACACATGTTTAGGGGTTTGTTGGGACTTTGAAATATATAAAGATCTGTGTGCTGCATATCTATGCACAAAATATGTTCCTAAAACTACAGTTATTCGACATGTTCAGTCGTTCAATACAAGTCATTTTATATCTCTATCTATCTATCTATCTATCTATCTATCTATCTATCTATCTATCTATCTATCTATCTATCTATCTATCTATCTATCTATCTATCTATCTATCTATCTATCTATCTACCTACCTACCTACCTACCTACCTACCTACCTACCTACCTACCTACCTACCTACCTACCTACCTACCTACCTACCTACCTACCTACCTACCTACCTACCTACCTACCTACCTATCTATCTATCTATCTATCTATCTATCTATCTATCTATCTATCTATCTATCTATCTATCTATCTATCTATCTATCTATCTATCTATCTATCTATCTATACACACACACACGCACACACCATAATTTTTGGACTATAAGTCGCTCCGGAGTATAGGTCTCACCAGACATAAAATGCACAATAAAGTGAAAAAAACCATATATAAGTCGTACCGGAGTATGAGTCGCACTTTTGGGGCAAATTTATTTGTCAAAATCCAACACCAAAAACAGACATGAACCAGCAACAACAGGCTAAACGATACGGTATGCTAACGTGACATATACACAAACGAGGAGCTAACGAGCCTGACGTAACATTCAGAGTTATTCAAGTAAGTATTTTATAAATAACACGTTATCAAACCATCTGTGTCACTCCAATTCATTAAATCCATCGATCTTGCTTTATGTAAACAATGCCGCATATGGGATTGCTGACGTCGGACCCGTTGTAAGTTCACCTTCTTCACCTTCATCTTCTTCCGCTTATCCGGGGTCGGGTTGCGGGGGCAGCACTTTTAGGAGGGACTCCCAGACCTCCCTCTCCCCAGCCACTTCCTCCAGCTCATCCCGGGGGATCCCAAGGCGTTCCCAGGCCAGCCGAGAGACGTAGTCTCTCCAGCGCGTCCTGGGTCGTCCCCGGGGTCTCCTACCGGCACATGCCCGGAACTCCTCCCCGGGGAGGCGTCCAGGAGGCATCCTGATGAGATGCCCGAGCCACCTCATCTGGCTCCTCTCAACGTGGAGGAGCAGCGGCTCTACTTCGAGTCTCTCCCGGATGACCGAGCTTCTCACCCTATCTCTAAGGGAGAGCCCGGACATCCTGCGGAGGGAACTCATTTCAGCAGCTTGTATCCTGGACCTCGTTCTTTCGGTCACGACCCATAGCTCATGACCATAGGTGAGGGTAGGAGCGTAGATCGACCGGTAAATCGAGAGCTTTGCCATTTGGCTCAGCTCTCTCTTCACCACGACTGACCGGTACAGAGTCCGCATTACTGCCGACGCTGCACCGATCCGCCTGTCAATCTCACGCTCCATCCTGCCCTCGCTCGTGAACAAGACCCCAAGATACTTGAACTCCTCCACTTGGGGAAGGATCTCATCCCCGATCCGGAGAGGGCATTCCACCCTTTTCCGACCGAGGACCATGGACTCGGATTTGGAGGTGCTGACCCTCATCCCGACCGCTTCACACTCGGCTGCGAACCGCTCCAGTGAGAGCTGGAGATCACGGACTGAAGAAGCCAACAGCACCACGTCATCTGCAAAAAGCAGTGACGTGATGCTGAGGTCCCCAAACCGGACCCCCTCAATGCCTCGGCTGCGCCTAGAAATTCTGTCCATAAAAATTATGAACAGAATCGGTGACAAAGGGCAGCCTTGGCGGAGTCCAACCCTCACTGGGAACGAATCCGACTTACTGCCGGAAATGCGGACCAAACTCTGTCATCGGTGATACAGGTACCGAACCGCCCTAATCAGTTGGCTCGGCACCCCGTACTCCCGAAGCACCCTCCAGAGAACCTCCCGAGGGACACGGTCGAACGCCTTCTCCAAGTCCACAAAGCACATGTGGACTGGTTGGGCGAACTCCCATGCACCCTCGAGGATCCTGCCGAGGGTGTAGAGCTGGTCCACTGTTCCACGGCCAGGACGAAAGCCACACTGCTCCTCCTGAATCCGAGGTTCGACCTCCCGAGGGATCCTCCTCTCCAGCACCCCTGAATAGACCTTACCAGGGAGGCTGAGGAGTGTGATTCCCCTGTAATTGGAACACACCCTCCGGTCCCCCTTCTTAAAGAGGGGAACCACCACCCCAGTCTGCCAATCCAGAGGCACCGTCCCCGATGTCCACGCAATGCTGTAGAGGTGTGTCAGCCAAGACAGCCCCACAACATCCAGAGCCTTTAAGAACTCCGGGCGGATCTCATCCACCCCCGGGGCCTTGCCACCAAGGAGTTTTTTAACTACCTCAGTGACTTCGACCTCCGAGATTGGAGAGTCCGCCTCAGAGTCCTCAGGCCCTGCTTCCACAAAGGAAGGCGTGTTGGTGGAATTGAGGAGGTCTTCGAAGTATTCCCCCCACCGACTCACGACATCCCGAGTCCAGGTCAGCAGCACACCATCTCCACTGTAAACAGTGTTGACCGTGCACTGCTTCCCCCTCCTGAGACGCCGGATGGTGGACCAGAATTTCCTCGAAGCCGTCCAGAAGTCATTCTCCATGGCCTCGCCAAACTCCTCCCACGCCCAAGTTTTTGCCTCAGCAACAACCGAAGCCGCGTTCCGCTTGGCCATCCGGTACCTCTCAGCTGCCTCCGGAGTCCGGCAGGCCAAAAAGGCCCTATAGAACTCCTTCTTCAGCTTGACGGCATCCCTTACCGCCGGTGTCCACCAGCGGGTTCGGGGATTGCCGCCACAACAGGCACCAACAACCTTACGGCCACAGCTCCGGTCGGCTGCCTCAACAATGGAGGCGCGGAACAAGGTCCACTCGGACTCAATGTCGCCCGCCTCCCCCGGGACGTGGGAAAAGCTCTGCCGGAGGTGGGAGTTGAAGCTCTTCCTGACAGGGGGTTCTGCCAGACGTTCCCAGCAGACCCTCACAGAGCGTTTGGGTCTGCCTGGTCGGACCGGCATCTTCCCCCACCATCAGAGCCAACCCACCACCAGGTGGTGATCAGTTGACAGCTCCGCCCCTCTCTTTACCCAAGTGTCCAAAACATGCGGCCACAAATCCGATGACACGACTACAAGGTCGATCAACGAACTGCGGCCTAGGGTGTCCTGGTGCCAAGTGCACGCATGGACACCCTTATGCTTGAACATGGTGTTCATTATAGAAAATCCGTGTCGAGCACAGAAGTCCAATAATAGAACACCGCTCGGGTTCAGATCGGGGGGGCCGTTCCTCCCAATCACGCCCTTCCAGGTCTCACTGTCATTGCCCACGTGAGCATTGAAATCACCCAGTAGAACGATGGAGTCCCCAGAAGGAGCGCTCTCCAGCACTTCCTCCACGGACTCTAAGAAGGGTGGGTACTCTGAGCTGCCGTTCGGTGCATAGACACAAACAACAGTCAGGACCCGTCCCCCCACCCGAAGGCGGAGGGAGGCTACCCTCTCGCTCACCGGGGTGAACCCCAATGTGCAGGCGCCCAGCCGGGGGGCAATAAGTATGCCAACACCTGCTCGACGCCTCTCACCGTGGGCAACTCCAGAGTGGAAGAGAGTCCAGCCCCTCTCGAGAGGGCTTGTACCAGAGCCCAAACTATGTGTGGAGGTAAGTCCGACTATGTCTAGTCGGAACCTTTCTGCCTCACACACCAGCTCGGGCTCCTTTCCAGCCAGAGAGGTGACATTCCATGTCCCTAGAGCCAGCCTCTGCAGCCGGGGATCGGACCGCCAAGGTCCCCGCCTTTGGCCGCCGCCCAGCTCACTATGCACCCGACCCCTTTGGCCCCTCCTATAGGTGGTGAGGCCATTGGAAGGGGGGCCCACGTCTTCTTTTCGGGCTATGCCCGACCGGACCCCATGAGCGAAGGCCCGGCCACCAGGCGCTCGCCTTCGAGCCCCACCTCCAGGCCTGGCTCCAGAGAGGGGCCCCGGTGACTCGCGTCCGGGCGAGGGAAAACGACATCCTTATATCTTTTTCATCATAAGGGGTCTTCTGAGCCGTGCTTTGTCTGGCCCCTCACCTAGGACCCTTCTGCCATGGGTGACCCTACCAGGGGCATGAAGCCCCAGACAACATGGCTCCTAGGATCATAGGGGCACGCAAACCTCTCCACCACGATAAGGTGACGACTCACGGAGGGCCGTTGTAAGTTGCATTTCTAATTATTCCACAGACCCATATAACGATATATAAAGTATATTTCAAATAACTATCATATTAAAACAATATTATCAAACCATCTGTGTCACTCCAAATCATTAAATCCATGATTTTATGTCAACAACGCCGCGTGTGGGCTGCAGAGATCTAGTATATAACTATATTGTAGCGTTAACAAAGTACCAGGAAAGACGTGGGTTTGGTAAACGGGTCTTTATTTAACAAAACAAGAGTTCAACGAGGCAACAACGACTGAACTTCCAGCCACGGAGGTGGAAGAGAGCCCCATAAATAAGACCGGGCGCGCGTAAAAGCCATGTCCGAGCCCCACCCATCGTCACCAGCCACCCGGCCAAGCGCCGGCCCCTGATTTCCATCCACGGAGGTGAAAGAGAGCTCCCGTCGAGAAGGACCGGGCCTGCGTCATCGCCATAATAGTTTTTTTAGATCTTCTGTGTTCACTCCAAATCATTAAATCCTTCAAACTCTTTGTCCTCCGTGTCACTTTCAAACAAAGCCGCTAATGATGCCGGTAGTACGTGGGGCCCTTCGTCATCTTCATCATCCGGTGATCTAATCCTTTGCCCTTTATGTAAACAACCGCCGTGCGACGGGTGACGTCACTTGCAGTTCAAACGACAGTAATCCCTTGCTACATCACGGTTCCACTACATCGCGGATTTTTGAATTTTGAAAATTTGTGAAAAAAAATCACATATAAACTATAACAAAAACCGCGACTTATTGTCCGAAAATTACGGTCGGTCGGTCGGTCGGTCGGTCGGTCGGTCGGTCGGTCGGTCGGTCGGTCGGTCGGTCGGTCGGTCGGTCGGTCGGTCGGTCGGTCGGTCGGTCGGTCGGTCGGTCGGTCGGTCGGTCGGTCTGTCTGTCTGTCTGTCTGTCTGTCTGTCTGTCTGTCTGTCTGTCTGTCTGTCTGACAGACAGACAGACAGACAGACAGACAGACAGACAGACAGACAGACAGACAGACAGACAGACAGACAGACAGACAGACAGACAGACAGACAGACAGACAGACAGACAGACAATGAGTTTAATGGTTTTCCTGATATTTAATAATACATATTTCAATTTAATTGCGGTTTATGAAAGAGAAATACCTCAACAAAAGTGTTTGCAGCAGTTATTTGTGATAAAATCTTATCCGAAGCCAGATAAGGGAAACATGCCTGTTAATAAAAATATTTAGCTAATATTATTTTTGTGATTTGGATTGACTGAAGATTTACAACACAGTGCATCATCATAATATCATTGCAGATGACATTTTCTTAAATAAAACAAGGCAGATTTAAAAGAGGGAAATGAAAATCAATTTGAGGATGGGTTGAAGGAAAGATGACGTTCTCATTTTTGACCACTACGGGGCGACATTTCATCGCCTAAACTTAGCGAGTGGGCGATGGTCCCCGCATGAAAAAGGACATTACTGTGCAGTACATTAACAAATTGCTGAAAAGAAGTAAATGCATTATTGTATGCAATGTACAAATCACACCCCACCCTAAAAAATAATAAAATAAAATATTGCCGTGACACAGAATAATAACAGTATTTTACAGCATCCAACATTCCTACTGAAAACCACTACTATGAGTAATATTGGTAAATAATAATACTACTACTACTAATAATACATACATACAAAATTCCAAACGTGCCTTGGTTGCTATTATATTGTATTCATCCTGAGTTTATGGCAAGGATTGTTTGTCTATAAGCACTTTGCTTAATCTAAATGAGGAAAAGGTCAGTTACGCCATGACATATTGTATAAATATGTATTATTGGATGATTTTTGTTTCTCTAGTTTTCAAAACCCCAAAAATGTACAGCAACAAACGAATAAATACAGAATAAAAAAAGTAAAATTGCACTGAGTCAACATGTCCTTCATTTTTATTAATCTTTTAGTAGTTGTTTAATAAATTAAAACAAAGAATCAAGAAAAAGCATAATGATGTGTTTCAATTTCAGAGCTTATTTGACTGCGTAACGCTTCAGCCGTCATAAGTGGACATGCTTCTGCACTTTCTGTACTTGCTGAAGGCCAGTGGATCCAAAGATGGCTACTGCCCTTTGCCACGCCCACCCTAGTCCCACTTTTATTAGAGTTTTTCAGTATTAAAGCCTTAATTGTGCCCGATCGTGGTAATGACTTGTTGGTTGAACCCTGTTAATATCCGATAACCTATTAAAATAAAATTGTGGTGTTTAAGTTGCGCACAAAACGCACTGTGCCGAAGTGCTTAATGAGGGGTGTGTGCTGCTGTCATCTTGCAAAAGGACGATAAATGAATAAAAATACCATTTATTTTCGATCAAAATATAAAATAAAGTCACGATATATTAAAAGTGTACATGTAGACGGCACCAATTTGGTAAATTTTGCTGAAAAATCGATTTAACTCGGTTGCCTCTGAATATTCAAATCGAAAGTAACGCGCAATCAAATCATTGTCAAATCATTGAGTTCTAGGGGTTTTAAATAGTAGGCATGGAGGGAGAAAATCCCAAACTAATATGTTCCCAGCTATATAACAATATTGTTGTATGCCCTGACGCTGCTCTAACAGATTTGTGTTGGTATTTTTGGAGACTTTTGTACAATTTTCGTTCTTGGTCATTGTGCTGAGGCAGAAAAGGACATTGAGGAGCCCCACGGGTCTTCATCAGGGAAACTTTTCATCATCTCTGTCGTCATGTCTGGTGAGTTTGGAGAAGAATTTTCACCAAGTCCAATCCATGTGTACCCTTTTCTCCTGTTAAACACAAAAAGAGAAGACCGGTGATGCTTGAAATGAAAAGTAAAACATTCAGTAAACCATGCGGGGGATGTGTGTTTTCCCTTTCACTTTGCAACAGCTAATTTCGTTCAAAGTTGGACATATTGCCAAATTAACAAAATATGACACATATTTACATTTTGATACCACCTATATTTCTGAGTTCAGCAGGGGAGTCATTTTTATTCAAATTACCCTGTGCAGCCTCTTATTAATCTAATTTATTTAGTTGTTTTTATTATGTGTTATCTTGCGTTTTCAGAGCACAATATTTTTTTTTCTAACGGCCTATCGGGGAAAAAAACCTAACATTTGGACAGTTTTCTTTCTTTGTCTTATGCCGTTGTGTAACAGGCGATTATGACTAAACGTGGTACAGTGGGCTGTGTCTGCCGTTTAATTTTGGCTTTCCATTTGCCACGTTTAAGACAAATCATGGACTAGCATTTAGATGCATGAATATTTATCAGATGGTGTTCCTCGTTTTCTGATTAGCGATTTATCAATTCGGCATTCCTGACTATTCCGAGCCTTTGGGCATAAATCAGCCGCTCATCTGCAACGGTTTCCATTGGATCCTTTTTCCCATTCAGGGGAATTTAATACATATCGCTGACAGAAACCGTGCAGGTCGATTAGAATATATAGTTCCAGATATCGGAGATGGCAATCTGACTACACGCAGCACACTTCAGAATAAAATTAGAAAACAACAACATAAGATCACAGCTTTACTACATTTCTGAAAAGTTGAGTTTTCTCACATTTTCATTGCTTTTCCACAAATGGAAGGACATTATTCGACTCGATTAAGCAACACTCCCCCCTCCACCCCCAAATCTGTATTTTACGCAAACGCGGCGCGTTTTTCTACAGTATCAACGATCCGGAATGATTGAAACACATTTACACCTTAGATCAATGTCCACCATTTCAATCCATTACACATATGAGCATAAATGTACACTTACAGTCGCATAATTTCTACATCTTACCAATATGTTCCTGTTTGGGCGAGGTGGTTGAAAGAGCGCGTCAAGCACGCTTGGAGTGAAAGCTGCGTGCACTCGCTCCGTGGTCGGAAGTTTCAATAATAGCTGGAAAGGGGAGCGTTGACCGGGGAAGAGCGTGTGGGGCTCACCCGAATATAGCATGTGACGGTGCGCGCTTTTACGCGTTTTAACGCACGATGAAAACCGGAAAAGAACTTGCTGAATATAAAGCACATGTGCAAAATTATTTATTTTAACTTTTTCATTGCGCAAAATACGTGCACCTTTTCTAATACCTTCACGATATATAGAACTTTAATGCTGTATGTTACCTTGTGTATGCTTTTTGTGTGAGAGCAAAATGTGTTCTTTACACATGAGCGCACAATAAACCAGAAACAAACAAATACTTAATTGTTACCCAGAGATTTTTTTAGGGGTTACCAAGGAAGGGGTTCAGTTGTTGGGGGAAGGCTGGGAGCCGAGCGGATGTTTTTTTATTGTCCACTATTTAGTAAACAGGAGTGCCATGGTCTACCCCCCTGCAGATAAGCCCCGGGTGTACCAAGGAGTGAGGGTTAAGACCACAGTCAAAGAGCTCCTGCAGAGGCACAGAGCCCGCGAGGCCAACTGTAAAAAAGTGAAAACGGTAATTCCACTCTCAGCACATATTATTCATGTCACTGTATTGCCTGTAAACTGGACCAAGGGTCGCTAACAGAAATACATTTTATATGCAAATTAATGAGTACCCTCCCAGCAAAACACACTCAAACAATATTATGTACACATTTACTGGCACCGCACATGTAATTCTGATCACACTTCCCACACAAAACTGATTAAAAAAATATTTTGCCATCCTCCTGTTTAAATGTTGTATTTTCTCTGATATATAGCTATCCCAACACTGCGTGGATCTTCAGGCTTTAAGTGCGTCACCTCTTCCAAGTAAGTCTCCACTGTCGTATCAAACCATTGCAAAAGCAGACAATACAACTGGAAGTGCGCCGTACTCCTATTTATAAATGTTCGCTACATTTTTTGTCCGTTAGTGATGCCGTGACATCACTCTCTTAAATTATGGGCCCAGTCAAATGTTTTCTTGTTAATTAGTAGAAGCTCTACCTGTCAAAAAGAGGTGGGAGAGAATTCTGCATCTGGGCACTCAATTACGTACTGTTTGTATAACGGTCTAAAGTTACAATTTCAGGCTTTTTGTATACATAGCAAAGTGTTTCAGACGATTTAGGATTATTTTTTAGCCCCGCTTTGATTTTTAACCCCTTTCAGCCCCGCTTTGATTTTTAATCCAGCGCCAGCGAATACAGGGATAGCAGCATTTACACAACTTTTTGGGGAGGGTGAGAATGTGCCCCTCCCACCAATTAGATGAACTTATTCGTTAAACTTGAAGGTTTTTTCATTTCCATATCACTGTTTCATGCTGGCATGTTGGACTTTATTTAAATTCACAACTTGCAAGTTTACTTATTTCCTTACTTATTTCCTTACTTATTTCCTTACTGACTTATTTACTTACTGACTTATTTACTTACTGACTTACTGACTTACTTACTTACTTACTTACTTACTTACTTACTTACTTACTTACTTACTTACTTATTTACTTACTTACTCTAAACGCAGATAGCCATGTGGATGCCACCGCCGCCTCCATCGTGGACCCCGGCTCTTGTAGCGCGTCCGCCGTGCAGCTTCGCCCCGCCTCCTTCACAGTCCCTGACAACGGGTGCAGTACTCAGGCACGGGGAAACAGCTTTATGTGCAGCCTGCTGTCGTTTGGGGACACGATGATGCCTCCTGACTGCTACAATGGAAGCAACATGATCAACGACAGCGATGGTTGCTACAACAGCTCCCTTTCTCTCCCTCCGTCCTTGCCGCTGCCCTGGAGTCACGGCCTTGCCTTGGACTCAGACAACTATGGCCCCGGGCTGGTACGTTTGCACAGCAGACTTTTTGTTCATCGTAAAATCTCGAAAATACTACTTTTGGTAGCCTGAATAATGCATCTTATGCTTATGGTTTTGACTAACTGTGTCTTCATAAATACCCTAAAAAATCAGTCTTAAAATATACAACAAGCCAATCAGACCACAAGTTAAGCCGCTGGCCAGTTTAACTAAGTACTGCAAGTCCCAGAATGCCCCGCGTCACACCAGCTATTTCAAGAACTACCGCACACACCTCTCTCATGTAGCTCAACTAATTTGATGAACAAAATAAAGGGGGAATTTTAAACAGGTTATTTGTGTATTAGGTCAGATAATTGTCTGACGATATTTGCCCAACAACTATAATTTCTTTGTCTTCCAAATGTACATTGTGCATGTACACTATAACAGCGTCACAAACCTTTTTAAAACTGAGAGCTACTTTGATTCTGATTCATGTAAAGAATAGAAAAAAATCGGTCCAATTAGATTACCTTTCATTGCTGTTAATAATAATTATTAATATTATTAATAATAGATTGATATTACTAATGACTCATAAATGTCAAGAAACTATGATTACTTTAGAACTGTGTAAATTCTTTGTAATCCAAGTCGTAACCCAGTGGCCTGAACATGTTTACAATATCTCAAAATAATAATAATTATAATACTTATTTTTTTCATTAGTCTGGCCATTCAAAAAGGTCCATCCTAAAACATGCGTAGAATACAATTTTTAGACATATCTGACTATTACGCTTGCTTGTGTGAAATTGTTGTAAGATAACCGAATTGCGGTTTAAAGATGGAAATGAGCGGCTCTATTTGGAAACTGCATTTTCCTTTGTAATTATCATATTTGTTTTTGTGGTTTGGAATACTGGAATTTCATTATTCATTAAATTGCAATCATCTCTTTTAGGCTCCCTGCTCCTCACCAGAGTCAGTAAAGCTGCGCAGCCCAGTGGATCACAACAGCTACTCGCCGCAGGATTCTTTCTCGTCTTCCTCTTCCTCCTGCTACAATTCGCCCACCAGGATGGAGTGCAGCTTCATTAACTACTCTTCAGAGCACTACCACAACCAGCACTGCACCCTTCAGGACTGTTACTGCATGACACAGTACTGGGCCGATCCACAGGAGAGCTTCTGCGCTCCTGAATACTCGCCTTACTTCCCTTCCGCAGACTATGCATATCCCTGCCTCATGGAAGAGAATTATTTCAAGAGCAATATTGCAATGAGCACTGAAATGTGTTATAATGTTTTATGATGACAAGTTTATTGCTTTTCAAGCACCTGGTAAGGATCTGCTTGTAACTCTAAGCGAGGGTGACGTGGATATGATGAATGGCTAATGGATGAATGAAGTGGCTGAATTTATCAGGCTTTTTTGTAGATTCCTCAGATTTATTTTCATACTCATGACAAGTTTGCTTTTTTAATAAAATATTACAACACTCATTATGTGCTCCCAATTGTCCTATACATTTTATAGAACTTTTCAAGTGAAACTATGTGTGATGTAATCTTAGTAAGATTTTAGGTGCTCACAGCAGTGCAGGTAATGCTACTAATTCCACATCATAGTCTAGAGAAATCTATGTATAATCTGGACCTATAGGTAAGATATGCGTGTATAAACTATAGATCCTTCCATTTTCAATACCATTTGTTTTCTTAGGGTTGTAGGACAAGTTGGAGCCTATACCATCTTACCTTCGGGAAGAAGCAAGGTCAGAGGTAAAGCCATCATTTTTTATGTGTGTGGGGTTGAGTGTTTTACGGGGATTCTCTCTACAGTGGCTACAGAACTCAATGGCCAAACTGACAAAATCGGATTGATGTAAAACAATGACTGTAAAGCATAAGGAGCTAGATGAGTAAAACGTTTAGTAAAACATTTTTTTCCAGCAAGCTTATTGGACACAAATGGGAAAGACAGTAAAAAGGTTGTGAATAATGAATTATTATTATTGAGGATGACTGGGGTAGTGTTAAATTAAAAAAAATGTCAGAAATGTTGGACAGATGTTCTTAGTCCAAATTGATTTCCATTTATATCTTTATATCATCTATATCTTAATATTTTATTTATTTTATTTTATTCATAAAATATATATATTTTTAAATCTTAAAAAATCCTCTCATTTCAGCCCCTCATATGCGAATATTTTCCGATTTCACCTTCCTTAAAAGCATTAAAAAATATTTTAAATGCAAAACAAGATATAAATGGAAATCAATTTGTACTAAGAACATCTGTCCAACATTTCTGACATTTTTTTTTTATTTAACACTACCCCAGTTATCCTCAAATCTCAGTGAAATGTGAAAAATTCTCAAAACCTCAACATATGGGAATAATAGTCAATAATTTAAAAAAAAGTACCAGTATATACCGTAATTTTCGGACTATGAGTCGCTCCCGAGTATAAGTCGCAGCAGCCATAAAATGCACAATAAATTGAAAAAAAAAAACCATATATAAGTCGCACCGGAGTATAAGTCGCTCTTTTGGGGCAAATTTATTTGTCAAAATCCAACACCAAAAACAGATATGAACCAGCAACAACAAGCTAAACGATACGGTATGCTAACGTGACATATACACAAACGAGGAACTGAGAACTCGCCTGACGTAACATTCAGAGTTATTCAAGTAAGTATTACATAAATAACACTTTTATCAAACCATCTGTGTCACTCCAATTCATTAAATCCATCAATCTTGCTTTATGTAAACAATGCCGTGTATGTGCCGCATATGCTGACGTCAGACCCGTTGTAAATTGCATTTCTAATTATTCCACAGACCCATATTCCGATACATAAAGTATATTTTAAATAACTATCATATTACAACAATATTATCAAACCATCTGTGTTACTCCAAATCATTAAATCCATTGATCAAATTCCTGGTTCTTTATGTCAACAACGCCGCGTGTGCGCTGCAGAGATCTAGTATATAACTATATTGTGTCGTTAACAAAGTACCAGGAAAGACGTGGGTTTATATAACAATATTATCAAGTTGCATTTCTAATTATTCCACAGACCCATATAACAATATATAAAGTATATTTCATATAACTATCATATTACAACAATATTATCAAACCATCTGTGTCACTCCAAATCATTAAATCCATCGATCAGTAGTACCAGGAAAAGACGTGGGTTTGGTAAACGGCTCTTTATTTAACAAAACAAGAGTTCAACGAGCCAACAACTACTGAACTTCCAGCCACGGCGGTGGAAGAGAGCTCCATAAATGGGACCCGGGCGTGCGTAAAAGCCATGTCCGAGCCCCATCCACCGTCCCCGGACAGCCACCCGGCCGAGCGCCAGCCCCCGACTTCCATCCACGGAGGTGAAAGAAAGCTTCGTAGATTATGACCGGGCGTGCGTAAAAGCCATGTCCGAGCCCCATCCACCATCCCCGGACAGCCACCGGGCCGAGCGCCGGCCCCGACTTCCATCCACGGAGGTGAAAGAGAGCTCCCGTCGAGAAGGACCGGGCGTTCGTAAAAGCCATAATAGTTAAAAGCCGCTAATGATGCCGGTAGTACGTGGGGCCCTTCGTCATCGTGTGATCTTTGGTCTTTATGTAAACAACCGTCGCGCAGCACAGGTGACGTCACTTGCAGTTCAAATGGTAGTAATCCCTTGCTACATCGTGGTTCGTTTATCGCGGTTTCACTACATCGCAGATTTTTGAATTTTGAAAATTTGTGAAAAAAATAACATAAGTCGCTCCTGAGTATAAGTCGCCCCCCCCCCACCCAAACAATGACAAAAATCGCGATTTATAGTCCGAAAATTACGGTAGTTTTTATAATCAGAATGTGTTAGCAAACATATACATATTTTACTATATACAGTAGAATCTCCAATTAATAATTGGAGATATTAATAATTATTAATAATAATAATAACAATAAATGTTGCTTTTATCTTTTAACATAACACTTATCCTTCAATTTTCCAAAATATATAGAAATACAAATAGAATAAGAACGGGTTAAATTTCTACTGTGGGGAGAAAAACAAAAAAGAGAACACAACAATGAGAAAGAGGAGAAAGAGGATTTGCTAGCTTGCATAACACTCAAGTTCTCGCAGCGCATTCCTGATGTTTTGTAGTAGCTATCATTCATTGCCAAAGTTAAGCATTAAGAGATTGCTGGGCATGCACGTGCATGTGTGAAAGCAGGCACGTGTGCACACTGTGTACGTACTTTACTTTTCTGGCACATGCCCTCACATGAGAAGGTCAGGGCAGATTAATTAAATGGCT
This sequence comes from Syngnathus leptorhynchus, assembly GCF_054491065.1. NCBI lineage: Eukaryota > Metazoa > Chordata > Actinopteri > Syngnathiformes > Syngnathidae > Syngnathus > Syngnathus leptorhynchus. Next base: position 15,771,189 of record NC_141201.1, on the reverse strand, counting down.
TTCTTTGTAGTTACTGAATATTCTTCTGTAGATTGTTGGATTGCTATTCTACTGTATACTGTTTGTTCTGTACTTTCCATGCATTACATAAAGACAAGATCAAATAAAAACTTGTGTGAAAGTTTTAATATTAAGAGTTATAAATTAAATACAATTATTAGGGTGCAGTTTCAGTCAATGTTTGTTTACCACTATATGTGCTCTGTGATTGATTGAGAACCCCTTACCAAAAGTCAGCGAGGATATGTTCGAGCTCCCTGCGATCATCAACTGGATAATCGGCTTGGTTCAGAAAATGGATAGACAAGGGTTATGTTCTTCGTCAGTGGCTGATAAATTCCGTCATTGCGTTTGTTTGATTGCAAATGTAAATTCATGCAATATATTTTACCTTGTAAGACCAGTCATTTCTAAACTAATACGAGCCAAGTGCTAAAAAACTTTCACATCAGCAATACAGTTGCACTCTTTGACCTCAAAGTTGTGCTGCGTCCCCACTCTGCTTTAAGTTGCCTACTTATGAAAATCTTGTTGGTTTATATGCCATAAAATCTACTTTACCACAGCTCAATGTGCATGCGTAGTACTGAAGAGTGGGAGAGTCCCTGTTGTGTCAACACAGGCGCCTTGTGTTCTCCACGCATGAGGGTGATGTAGGGAAACTAATGTTTAACTTAGATTAACTGTAAATACACCTGGCACAGATGTTCCATGAACCTGCTTATGTTCCAAATAGGGAAGTCCCGTGGTAAATTGTCAGTCCCTGATTGGTGAATGCATTGAAGAGATATTTCTAAAGAATCGTTCAGTCTTTGTATAGTAAAAGTGCGTTATGAAGTTCAACCAACATTTTCTGCTGTCCAATTATAATTATTTCCATTGTTTCCTCTTTCCAGCTACTTTTGGGAGTCTCATTAACTTGAAGCTCTATTTCCAAAGTCTGTTCATCAACTGTTTCATCGACATATTGGATATTCTTTCATTCCTTGTTGCTGTTTAACTACTGTATTTATTCAGGGAAGGCAGCTATGTAAGCACGGTTCAGCTGCAACGCCCTCCAAGTGATTGTATCTTGTGCACTCAGCTCAAGTTTGGATCTGCTGCACAAGTCAAGGGCCAGCAATGTCCTCACGCTTAACGGCCCAAGGATATGCAACAAGCATGTGTATTGACTGAGCAAAGACAGCGAGAGCCTTATGTGAAAGGTGAAAGTGAAGAGCAGATTTGTTTGCACTGCAGGTCAAAACACGTTCAGGCCTTGACATGATCACACAGGCCGAGACCAGGTGGAGCGGCTCCCTTCAACACACATACACCCACACACCCGCTCCCGCATACACACACATACCACACACAATTCAGCCTTGTGGTCTGCAGTTTGGAATTAGTACTTAATCAGAATGCCTGACAAGCCACGTACAGGCCTGAGGGTTGCGTGTGACTAGGGGGAAAATATAATGTAGCTTTTTGACATGTGTGGTCAGAGCATGGTCCTCAAGCACAACAGAAAAACTGTGTTTCATATAAAGATCCTTTTTTTGACAGGAAACAGTCAGTTTTTTACAATAGTCTAAACGTTTTTGTTTCGTTTATTGAATTCTAAAATTGATAAGCTAAAAAAAGAACCCTCAGTGCAAGATTCATTCATCACAGTCCTGATCATTTAAAGAAAATTCGATGCATGGTATTGTTTCATTTATCCATGTCACATTGCTGTGTAGAGACACTTTAATATGTACAGCATTTGCTTAATTTAGTCACTTTCTATGTTAAGAGGGTGATTGGTGGTTGGTTCAAGAGGAAGTCAACCCCAATGTTTTCTTTAAAACAATATGTTGCATGTGCCCCCACTCGCCTAAAAATGGCATTCTGATTGATATTGCGATTGTGGAATGAGTTAAGCAGCAAAATTCACCCGTTTTTTCTTATCAATCTCAGAGGGCAGTCATTTGGCTACTGGCCTTCGACTGAAAAATGACGTCGCAGTTGCCAGGTCTCAGATCATAACCAATCACAGCTCATCCTTGGAAAACTGGTGAGCCATAATTGGTTGTGACCTGAGACCCGGCAATTGGAATGTCATTTTGGGTCGACATCAAGTGGCAAAATGGCCTCTAGATGGATAAAAATAGGTGGATTTTGCCTGTTTGATGAGTACCATGAGAATGCACACTTTCACGCCATAGACATAAGATCACAGACAATAGTCTGGCACCACAAATGAAAGACGTTGAAGTTCTTGTTGCTTTTTTTAACCCTCTACCAGCCGTACTTCCACAAAGTGGTACTGTTCAGTTCATCTTCAGACAGTATGATTAGGAAGGGTGAATCCTTATCTGGCATGTGTTTCCACTCTAGTTAGTAGGTGGAATGGAGATTTAACAGTATGTGGATATGTATGTTTACGTTGTAGTGATGTGATAAAGAAGGAGAATGAGATACAGAGAAGCATTATCATTAGAAGAAACAAAGGTCTTGGTTTTGCGTCCTTGCAATTCCTTTCCTACTGCTGCATCAAAGTGATGTGTCAAGATGTCCCACTGTTCCTTTGCTAGCAGATTAACAATACCCTGAAGTCATTTGTGCTTCAGCATGTTTACCTTTGCAATTGCTTTGACTTTATGTAACAATAGAAAGTAGATGACAGCAGAATGTTTCAACTTTTTGACTGGTACACCTTTAAGGTGGGGATTTATTTTACAGGCATGGGCCTTCATTAGCTATCGAACAAGAGTTTCACAACACACTTTCCAATTTAAGGGTGTGGTATATTATAGCAATGTTCATCCTGGTAGCGAGGAGGAAACGAGAAGCTTTGATGAGGAAGCTGGAAGCTTTCACAACTTGACACTGATTGTAATTTATGAGGGGGGGTATGTCGGTACAGTTTGGAGAACTGTATTGTTCTATGTACTCTGCAGGCGTGGTGCAACAATTTTTGTATATTACATGCGTGAACATTTCAAAAGTTTGACATAATGACATATTGCTAAGATATTGTAACTTGTTTGTTCTTTACATGGTGTGATCGTGATAGCCATTTCAAGTTTTAATTGTATGCTTTCATCTACAACAATTGCAAAAAACAACAACAACAACCACAGCATTTTTTCATTAGGATAACCAATAGCAGTATTTAAATCAATGGTGGTCTGTTGCAGTGTATTATGATGGCATGATGTCTGCATAACCAAAGCCGCTTTTATCGCACCATTTACATTGCCTACAAGAAGAATGCAAACCACATCAACATTTACCAAACCCAACTCTGATATATTGCTTAACCTTGGTGACCACACAAAAATAAAAAATAAAATCACAATAGCCTCGCTCAACGGCTATAAGTCGGCTCTCTGCCTCTACCAGTGTCCATCCCCGCATGAGCTCTGGACGGGCGGCTCCTAGCCGCAGTTAGGCACATCACCCCTCCGTTGACGGTGCTGTTGTCCGGCAACTACTAAGAGACCATTCAATTTCACCTCCTGTCCACACCTGGCCAACCCAGCATCTTTGGTCACCCCTGGCTACATAGACTGGGAGACTGGGACGGTACTGGGATGGAGCCCCAGCCACTATCAAACCAGTCTGAAGGGGGCAGTAGTTACAGCTGCCTCCCCCTGTTCTCGTCCGCCACCTGACCTCTCTCTGGTACTATCCTGTCACCTCAACCTCGGGGAGGTCTTCAGCAAGGCCAAGGCCACTTCCTTCCCGCCCCATCGCCGCTACGACTGCACCATTAACCTCTTACTGAGCACCGTCTCACCCAAGGGCCACCTGTACTCCTTGTCAATTCCAAAGAGAGAGAAGAGATGGAGTACATCAAAGACTCCCTCACGGCCGTTATAACTCGCCCCTCCTCTTCACCGGCCAGGGCCAGATTCTTCTTTGTGGGCAAGAACGGCACGCTGCGCCCATGCATAGACTATCGCAGGTGGAGTGACATCACGGCGATGAATCGTTATCCTGTCGTCGGTGTTTGAACTCCTTAAATGGGGCCACGGGCTTCTACAAGTTGGACCAAAGAAACGCTTACTACCTTGCTCGCACCCGGAAGGGGGACGAGTGGAAGACGGCGTTCAACACCCTAATGGCGACTACGAATATTTTGTGGTCCATTTTGGACTCACCAATGCCCATGCCATTTTCCAGGCCCGGGTGAACGATGTCCTCCAGGACATGCTGAAGCGCTTTTTCATCTACCTGGACGACATAGTCATCTTCTCCCGAACCAAGGAGGAACCCCTTGACACATGTCCAGTCCTTCCTCCGCTGCCTTATTGAAAACATTGTCAAGGCGGAGAAGTGTGAGTTCCACGCATAATCGGTGTCCTTCCTAGGCGACATCATACATCATCAGCATCCGGATGGACCTGGCAAAAGTGGAGGCGGTCACTTCCTGGCTGCTGCCCAACACGGGGAAGAAGTTGCAGCGATTCCTCAACTTCACTTACTTCTACAGGTTCATTAGGAACTACAGCTTGGTCGCCTCACCACTCACCGCCCTCACAGGCAAGAGACAAGAGACGCTTCACCTCCGCCCCCATCCTGCAGATGCCCAACACAGAACGACAATTTGTGGTTGAGGTCGACGATTCGGACGTAGGCGTGAGTGCCCTCCTCTCTCAGAGCTCCAGCTCGGACGGGAAGCTGCACCCATGCGCTTTCTTCTCCCACCGTCTGTCAACTTCCGAACACAACTATGACATTTGCAATTAGAAACACCTTGCAGTGAGGTTGGCCGTGGAGGAGTGGAGACACTGGGTCGAGAGTGGGACCACCTTCTTCATAGTTTGGACGGACCATCAGAACTTGGAGTACATTAGGACAGCCAAAAGATTGAACCCGTCAAGCCCGGTAGCCCCTGTTCTTCAGGAGGTTTAACTTCACGCTCTCCTATTGAACGGGGTCCCGCAACGCCAAGGCGGAGGCCCTGTCGAGTGCTTTTCCTGGAGGGAGCAGGTGGAGCGAGCAGTCCCCACCATCCACCCCAACTCAGTCGTGGTCGCCTCCGTCTCATGGGACATTGAGGAATGAATAAGAGCGACGGTTCAGAACCAGCCCGGCCCAACTCCCGCCTCACCTGCCACACACCGTCGGTAGCAATGCTCACAACGCGCTCCCGGGCTCTGCCCCTTTCCAGTGCGTGTTCGGCTACCAGCTGTCACTTTTCAACCATCAGGAACAGAATGCCGCCTACTCGTCGGCCCTGTTCATCGCTGCTAGTGAGCTTGGGCCTGGGCTCGGGCCCGCCTCCTTCGAACTGTCGGCAGCTACGCTCGCCAGGCACCGGATGCTGGCCCCGACGTACTGAGTGGGTCAGAGCGTGGGGCTCTCTGCGCGGGACCTTCCACTTTGGGTGGAGTCCCACAAATTGGCGCCCCGCTTCGTGGGACTGTTACCCGTCCTCAAGGGGATTTCTGTCCTCTACCTCCGCCTTCCGAGGTCGGTCAGGTTCAACCCCACGCCTGTCCATGACCACGTCTTCATCTTGCCCCTTTGAACACAGCGTGTTTGATCTCCACTTCCCTTGTCCCAGAGAGATCAATAAAGCAGTGTTTCACACGTGGTCGTCCTGTTCGTTTCTGACAAAAACGGTCCAATTTTTTCACCCAAATTGAGTTGTTTTTAAGGCAGCATTTTTAAGGGTATTCGATTTAGTATTCACACTCATGTGCAGCATTATTTCCCTGTTTACTGTAGGTCGACCACCACATTTTTGTCCTTACACACATCTTCATAATTAGCACTTATGCCTGTACCATCCTCCCATTGCAATCCGTGCCTGAATGTGCCACCCCATGTTGCTCCTTGCCTTTTCCTGCAATGAGATTAGACCTGCTAAATCCCAACCTCACTCTCCTGTCATTTGTGTCCTGACCGATACCCCAGGGGCAAAAACAGCAAACTCCCATTGAATCAATCACCTACCTATTCACTCCATCCCAAGCCTCTAACATGCATGGAGGACAACGAACAGTTCCCAGTGCTATTTCACTGCAAGTGGGGAAACACACATGAGCAGGTATCCTCATTAAATACAGAATGAGTTGATGCTATCCACTAGCTATTTAAATACTGCATGTGCAGTGTGTGCCCAGTGCTATTTTACTGCAAGTGGGGAAATGCATAACATGAGCAGGTATCCTCATTAAATACAGAATGAGCAGATGGCAACTTAAATATTGCATGTCAGCAAACCTCATGTATCAATCCCCAAAGATACTATCTTGAAAATGAAGTATCTGACACTTCATCCCCCATAGCTGTTTGCCCACAAGTGGGTTTATTTAAAAACGACGATATTATTATTATTATTATTATTAATATTATTATCCATCCATCCATTTTCTGTACCGCTTGTCCCCACGGGGGTCGCGGGCGTGCTGGAGCCTATCCCAGCAGTCATCAGGCAGTAGGCGGGGGACACCCTGAACCGGTTGCCAGCCGATCGCAGGGCACACAGAGGCGAACAACCATCCGCACTCGCACTTACACTTAGGGGCAATTTGGAGTGCTCAATCGGCCTACCGAGCATGATTTTGGGATGTGGGAGGAAACCGGAGAAAACCCACGCGGGCACGGGGAGAACATGCAAACTCCACATAGGGAGGATTGGAGGTGGAATCAAACCTGCACCCTCCTAGGTAGGGTGTCCCCCTACCTACTGCCCGAAGACTGCTGGGGTAGGCTCCAGCAAGCCCGTGACCCCCGTGGGGACAAGCGGTACAGAAAATGGATGGATGGATATTACAAATAACTGAAAGGTATCAGAAAGTAGTTTGCGCTTGCCGCAAAAAGAGCCGCAATTGTTAAGCGTGATTATAAATTTGATAGACATGCTACGCCCCAGCGCTAGTAGACTAGGTTCTACTTAAAATCACATCTAATTCTGAGGTCAAGTAATGTAAAGTAGTGATACGGCGCTCCGTGGTCATGTGTGGTGGATGTCACTGGATTTAATTCATAGATATGACAACACCCCTCCGTGAGTCGTCACCTTATCGTGGTGGAGGGGTTTGCGTGCCCCTATGATCCTAGGAGCCATGTTGTCTGGGGCTTCATGCCCCTGGTAGGGTCACCCATGGCAGAAGGGTCCTAGGTGAGGGGCCAGACAAAGCACGGCTCAGAAGACCCCTGATGATGAATACAATAAATGGATGTCGTTTTCCCTCGCCCGGACGCGGGTCACCGGGGCCCCTCTCTGGAGCCAGGCCTGGAGGTGGGAATCAAAGGCGAGCGCCTGGTGGCCGGGCCTTCGCTCATGGGGTCCGGTCGGGCATAGCCCGAAAAGAAAACGTGGGTCCCCCTTCCAATGTGCTCACCACCTATAGGAGGGGCCAAAGGGGTCGGGTGCATAGTGAGCTGGGCGGCGGCCAAAGGCGGGGAACCTTGGCGGTCCGATCACCGGCTGCAGAGGCTGGCTCTAGGGACATGGAATGTCACCTCTCTGGCTGGAAAGGAGCCCGAGCTGGTGTGTGAGGCAGAAAGGTTCCGACGAGACATGTTCCGTCGGACTTGCCTCCACACATAGTTTGGGCTTTGGTACAAGTCCTCTCGAGAGGGGCTGGAACCATGTTCAAGCATAAGGGTGTCCATGCATGCACTTGGCACCAGGACACCCTAGGCCGCAGTTCGTTGATCGACCTTGTAGTCGTGTCATCGGATTTGCGGCCGCATGTTTTGGACACTCGGGTGAAGAGAGGGGCAGAGCTGTCAACTGATCACCACCTGGTGGTGGGTTGGCTCCGATGGTGGGGGAAGATGCCGGTCCGACCTGGCAGGCCCAAACGCTCTGTGAGGGTCTGTTGGGAACGTCTGTCAGAATCCCCTGTCAGGAAGAGCTTCAACTCCCACCTCCGGCAGAGCTTTTTCCACGTCCCGGGGGAGGCGGGGGACATTGAGTCCGAGTGGACCTTGTTCCACGCCTCCATTGTTGAGGCAGCCGACCGGAGCTGTGGCCGTAAGGTTGTTGGTGCCTGTCGTGGCGGCAATCCCCGAACCCGGTGGTGGACGGTAAGGGATGCCGTCAAGCTGAAGAAGGAGTCCTATAGGGCATTTTTGGCCTGCGGGACTCCGGAGGCAGCTGACAGGTACCGGATTTCCAAGCGGAACGCGGCTTCGGCGGTTGCTGAGGCAAAAACTCGGGCGTGGGAGGAGTTTGGCGAGGCCATGGAGAATGACTTCCGGACGGCTTCGAGGAAATTCTGGTCCACCATCCGGCGTCTCAGGAGGGGGAAGCAGTGCACGGTCAACACTGTTTACAGTGGAGATGGTGTGCTGCTGACCTGGACTCGGGATGTCGTGAGTCGGTGGGGGGAATACTTCGAAGACCTCCTCAATTCCACCGACACGCCTTCCATGGTGGAAGCAGGGCCTGGGGACTCTGAGGCGGACTCTCCAATCTTGGAGGTCGAAGTCACTGAGGTAGTTAAAAAACTCCTCGGTGGCAAGGCCCCAGGGGTGCATGAGATCCGCCCGGAGTTCTTAAAGGCTCTGGATGTTGTGGGGCTGTCATGGCTGACACGCCTCTACAGCATTGCGTGGACATCGGGGACGGTGCCTCTGGATTGGCAGACTGGGGTGGTGGTTCCCCTCTTTAAGAAGGGGGACCGGAGGGTGTGTTCCAATTACAGGGGAATCACACTCCTCAGCCTCCCTGGTAAGGTCTATTCAGGGGTGCTGGAGAGGAGGATCCGTCGGGAGGTCGAACCTTGGATTCAGGAGGAGCAGTGTGGCTTCCGTCCTGGCCGTGGAACAGTGGACCAGCTCTACACCCTCGGCAGGATCCTCGAGGGTGCATGGGAGTTCGCCCAACCAGTCCACATGTGTTTTGTGGACTTGGAGAAGGCGTTCGACCGTGTCCCTCGGGAGGTTCTCTGGGGGGTGCTTCAGGAGTACGGGGTGCCGAGCCAACTGATAAGGGCGGTTCGGTCCCTGTATCACCGATGCCAGAGTTTGGTCCGCATTTCCGGCAGTAAGTCGGATTCGTTCCCAGTGAGGGTTGGACTCCGCCAAGGCTGCCCTTTGTCACCGATTCTGTTCATAATTTTTATGGACAGAATTTCTAGGCGCAGCCGAGGCGTTGAGGGGGTCCGGTTTGGGGACCTCAGCATCGCGTCACTGCTTTTTGCAGATGACGTGGTGCTGTTGGCTTCTTCAGTCCGTGATCTCCAGCTCTCACTGGAGCGGTTCGCAGCCGAGTGTGAAGCGGTCGGGATGAGGGTCAGCACCTCCAAATCCGAGTCCATGGTCCTCGGTCGGAAAAGGGTGGAATGCCCTCTCCGGATCGGGGATGAGATCCTGCCCCAAGTGGAGGAGTTCAAGTATCTTGGGGTCTTGTTCACGAGTGAGGGCAGGATGGAGCGCGAGATCAACAGGCGGATCGGTGCAGCGTCGGCAGTAATGCGGACTCTGTACCGGTCCGTCGTGGTGAAGAGAGAGCTGAGCCAAATGGCAAAGCTCTCGATTTACCGGTCGATCTACGCTCCTACCCTCACCTATGGTCACGAGCTATGGGTCGTGACCGAAAGAACGAGATCCAGGATACAAGCGGCTGAAATGAGTTTCCTCCGCAGGGTGTCCGGGCTCTCCCTTAGAGATAGGGTGAGAAGCTCGGTCATCCGGGAGAGACTCGGAGTAGAGCCGCTGCTCCTCCACGTTGAGAGGAGCCAGATGAGGTGGCTCGGGCATCTCATCAGGATGCCTCCTGGACGCCTCCCTGGGGAGGTGTTCCGGGCATGTCCAGGAGACCCCGGGGTCGACCCAGGACGCGCTGGAGAGACTACGTCTCTCGGCTGGCCTGGGAACGCCTTGGGATCCCCCGGGATGAGCTGGAGGAAGTGGCTGGGGAGAGGGAGGTCTGGGAGTCCCTCCTAAAGCTGCTGCCCCCGCGACCCGACCCCGGATAAGCGGAAGAAGATGAAGGTGAAGAAGGTGAAGATATGACAACAATGTTGCACAGTCTATCTGAATATCGTAAAAATCAATTCAATTAATTATTAGAATTATCATCTTAAATATCTCCTAAAAGTACTAGTATTCTGACCACGCATCAGAATTGGAATGGTGGGGGAAGTAGGTTATAGGTTATCCTGTATAGACACACTTCATGCGCACCAGTCTCTTCTCTCTATTCCCAGTTTCTATTCCTGCTTCTGCAATATCAACCACTGGTGTGCTTCCTCTACCCTGATTTTAATGGGAATGAAGGGAGTGTGCTTTGATTGTCTGTGAGTCAGCTTGATCCATCCCACAATGGCGCACGATGGCGGCAATGCCCAGTTAACCAGTTATGCTGCACTTTGCGCCAGACTTGAGCTTGGCCCAAAAATTAGGGCCCCTCGACTTAAAGTTTCCCCTTTAACATATTTTCCCTCAATATCAATTTAACCTAATCCAAAGAGATGCAATAAAATAATCTCCGGTCTATATTGTTGCATTTGCGTGTAATGTGTGGAATATGAACTGATTCGGAGTGTCTAGCAAAATACCTGAAATTAATAGGTTAGGTAGAACGTTCATATACTGCTCCCACCATGAAGACAACATTAAAGCGTGTGGACGTGTATAGTCAAAAGAAATCTTCCTCACCTGTCACGTAAAAGCTTGCAGTGTTTTTGTACCCTCTTCTGAAATGTGATCTCATCAAAAATGCTGTACTACTAGGTGATCGTAGTGAACAATTTGCTTTGAACAATCACAAATGCAAATGATCAAAAATATTTGATTCGACATTCTCCAAGCACTCTCACAGCACAAAACAGTCACAAATACAGAAAAAAAGATTTTTTTATTTACAGTTGTATCACAGTACAATATTTTCATGGCAAAAGACTGTTAAACATGGCATAAATCATCAGACTACCTTTTAGGTGTTATATGCAGAAGCAGCTAGCGGTGCCCGCCTCACCAGCTTCCTGACCAACAGGAGACAGCGTGTGAGGCTGGGAAGCATCACATCTGGCACCAGGACCACCAGTACTGGAGCCCCTCAGGGGTGCGTCCTCTCCCCACTGCTCTTCTCTCCCTACACCAACGATTTCTCCTCAGGTGACTCTCCTGTGAAGCTTCTGAAGTATGCAGACGACACGACTCTCATCGGACTGATCCGGGACGGTGATGAGACTGCGTACAGACAGGAGGTGGAGCGGCTGGTACACTGGTGCAGCCAAAATCACCTGGAGCTGAACCCGCTCAAGACCGTGGAGATGACAGTGGATTTCAGGCGAGATCCTTCACCACTTTCACCCCTCACTATCCACAGTAATACCATACTCTCCTCAGACACCTTCAAGTTCCTGGGTACCACAATCTCACGGGACCTGAAATGGACCGGCTACATAGACTCTGTCCGGAAGAAGGCCCAGCAGAGGCTGTACTTCCTGAGACTGCTCAAGAAGTTCAACCTGCCGCGGGAGCGGCTGAAGACCTTCTACACTGCCATCATCCAGTGTGTCCTCTGCACCTCCATCACTGTCTGGTTTGGATCAGCCTCCAAACAAGACAAGCACAGACTGCAACGGACAATCAGGACTGCAGAAAAAATCATTGGAATCAACCTCCCATCTATCCAAGACTTGTACCTGTCCAGGACCAGGAAACGTGCAAGCAACATCTCTACAGACCCTTCTCACCCAAGTTACAGTCTGTTTGAACTACTCCCCTCCGGACGGCGTTATAGAGCTCTGTATGCCAAAACCAGCAGACACAGAGACAGCTTCTTCCCCAAGGCTGTTGCTCTGATGAACTCACACCACTCTTAGAGTCTCAGAGTCATTGCTGTGCTTTAACATCCTGCTCTCCACACCTTTTTGGATTGTCTACACTGTTTGCACTATGTGTATTCTCTGCATCCATTGCAGCCTGGTCATCCTGGAAGTAGGACCCTCCCATCTGTGGTCTCTTCTCAAGGTTTCTCACTTCCCCTAGTCGGAGATTTGAGTTATTCCTTGCCCTCATGGGAGTTTAAGATCAGGGGATGGCTGAGAGTATTGTCATTAGTCATTTTCACATGTCCTGAGTGTTGTTAGTCACCTAAATGTTGAACAGAGACTGTGATGTAACAAAGTCAAATTCCTTGTTTGGCACGCTCAAACATGGCGAATAAATTCTTCTTGAATCTTGAATAGCCACAGTTAACTTAATGATGGCTTTCCTAATACATATTTTTGAGAAAAACCATATTATTACAATAGTTGTAAGATGATTCTTCAAAAATACACTTTCAAAAACTACCTACCATCAGTTTTTTTTTTTTTTTCTTATTTCTATATTTATTAGTTCCCGTTTTGCATTTCTGACCAGTGAACCTTGAAGTACATGCAGGTGTTTCCCTCTATGCTGTCGCATACAGTGGTTTCAGGCCCAACAAAAAGCAAAGACTGAAATTAGAATAAAGATTTCTGCAGCTGTTCTGACTGTCTTTTAGACTGAGTATTTTATCATTTATGTTTATGGTTCAGGGACATGCTTTAAGATTTAAGACACTAAAATGTTATAGTTTTATATGAGATGAGTAGAAGAGGTGGAGCAGTTTAACATTCATTGGGATCCTTGTTAGATTTTCAATTTAAATACATTGTTGGCCTTCAAGATAAAGATGAAAGGAGCGTCTGATAGTAATCTTATCTTACTTTCCCCCAGTATTTTATCCCCTATCTGTATTTAAAATTTTTAACTTGCGCTATGCGTATTTACTCCTCCCAGCACGTAAACTTGTAAGAGTGTAATCTTTCCTTCTAATCAATCCGTTCAATGAATGACTACACTGCCCAGTGATTGCATAAATAATAGTAACTGTGGGAAGGCAGGACTTACACAGAAACCTACACATAAAAACTGAGCATAAAAAAACATGTTGATTGAGGCCATGGCATTTTCTCTAAATCCAAAATCATGCTAAGATCATTTTGTGCACATGGGAAATTAGAACATCCGGTAAGTCTTGAATTCTAAAGCTTCACAACACAAATTTCTATGATTCTGCTGTTATTTAGGTAACATATGTTAAAGCAAGCAAATGAGGCCTGAGGAATTAGACAGTGTGCTTATGGAAAACTGCAGCAGACAAGAGAGGGTCAATCAGTTCACATTTTTGGGAATCCATCAAGAAAGTCTTAGCTGAATTTGAGAAGTTCTTCGTTATGGACCGGTAGAGACGGACAATCATCGACTCTTACTTTCAGATCATCCCTGAGTGAGAACTCAAATGACTCAGCTTACGCAGAAGTCATGAGGGTGAACCACCCATCATAGAGGTACAAGCTATGATCTAATTAACGATTCCTGCTGAACTGTGGTAAGAAAATAAAATGTAGTTTTCCATGCTACATACAGGGCGGCTCGGTGGTGCACTAGGTAGCACATCTGCCTCACAGTTAGGAGGGTGCAGGTTTGATTCCACCTCCAACCCTCCCTGTCTGGAGTTTGCATGTTCTCCCGAGCCCGCGTGGGTTTCCTCCGGGCACTCCGGTTTCTTCCCACGTCCCAAAAACATGCTTAGTAGGCTGATTGAAGACTCTAAATTGTTCCTAGGTATGAGCGCGAGTGCGGATGGTTGTTCATCTCTGTGTGCCCTGCGATTGGCTGGCAACCGGTTCAGGATGTCCCCCGCCTACTGCCCGATGACAGCTGGGATAGGCTCCAGCACGCCTGCGACCCCCGTGGAGACAAAGCGGTTCAGAAAATTGATGGATGTTACACATACAAATCTAATTATTGACATGCTCAAACATGCCGACACTGTTCGCAATTTAAGTGAGATATCACGCTTGAGGGCTCCATCTCAAATTGGCCCCTTTCTATTTGCACATCAAGCAAAACACTCATTTCAAAATATCGCTTGGAACAAGCCTAAACTTGTCAACCAAATCGTCACATTTCTTCCTATCAATTCAAAACTACCTCATGACCAAGCTCTACATACTTCCGCAATTTACAACTTTATCACCCACAGGAGCTTTAATTGTTGCTTGTTGCTTCATGGAAACATACTACATACAATCTTTTTTACCGCCTCATTCCAAAGATGTTCAGTCATGTTGAGTTCAGGCGTTGAATCTGTAAGCCACTCAAATTCTTCTGTACCCAACTCATCCAAGCAGGCCTTTATGAACTTTTCTTTTAGGACTTTACCCGGTGTTCCCATATAATTGGAATTCTCATATGAAGGCATTTACATATACCGTGGCCCAGTAATATTTACATATATTTTGGCCCAGTGATTCCAGCGTGAAGAAGCATTCAGTGGAGCCAACAAATGAACACGGTGGTTAAATTGTGGATAGTTCTTGAAATATTAATATCATCATTAAGGACGCTTCCAATCAAAAAGATGTACTGCATGCAGTGTTGTACCTGAACGTGTTAAATGAACGAAGGTTCATAATTTGGACGAACGTGAACTGAACGTGCTTTGTGATTGTTTTTGTGAACAAACTCATTCTGGGGCCAATGAACAGTTTTGAAGGGCAGTTCACTTTCATTCAAGGATGCCAGGTTTTATCTTCTTAGATTTAAAAAAAACCCTGCTAAACACACACTAAACAAGGTTCAATTAAACAGGAGAAAAGGGATTTGGCAACCCCGGCCACAAACAGTCGCACGGCTCGTGAGTCATTGAAATGCGACGTGTATGAAGTTGATGTAAATAAAATGTCATGCAACGAGCATCCCCACTCGCCCTTTCTTGTCAAACGGCAACGATAAGGTATCATCCTTTGAGACCATTCAGGAATTTGAGGAGAAGTTATAGTGTTCTCAGTGGCGTTGAACAACAAATTACTCTTAATGAGATTGTCCTTTGTGTTTTAGTAATTTATTTAGGCTTTGCATCCTATGCACTTTTGTTTTCCAAATTATAGACGTTTTCTAGTTCTTTGAGCAAGCAAGTTAAGAAATAATACATTCCCCATTAATTAAAAGTGAGTTAAACAAATATGATACTTTAAATATTTCTCACTTCTTTTATACATCCTTTGTTTCCTACCTCAGTCTGGCACCTACATCAGATTGTTTGTTTGCACATTCTGGACCACCGTCATTTTTTGTTCCAATTCATTAAAGAAAAAGACCATTTAAGCAATTTCGCTTGTATTTGAGAATGTAGGGTGATAGCATCTCATTTTTGGAACAATAAACTTAATCAAAATTCAATTATGAACTATGAACTTAACTAGTTCATTTTAAAAGTTGTGCTGAACTTTGAACGTATCTAAGTGTGGTTATAATGGTAACTGAAACAAACAACTGCCATAAACTCTGAAAACAATTCAACTGTCTACACTATTGACACAATTACAAAATTGACGTAATCATTATCAAACAATGATATATGCATATAATGCATATTAATATATGCATTCATATCCAATGCACTGTTTATTTATATGAGGAAACCGCACTAGAATTTATGAATCTGCACCTATTTTATTTTAGAATAATTAATTTTATAATTAGCTAACTATAATTTTTATAAGAAATGTATTTGTCTTAATATTTTATTTTTTTATATTTTTTCAACATTATCATATTTTGTACTAAAAATAAATGATTTTTTGAATAATTGTGATTTCAATGATTACCACAAAAATTGTGATTAAATATTTTTTTCAGAATGAACAGCCCTATACAACCCTTCGGAACATTAAAAGGATGAACTAAAAAGATTTTTGAAACAAAGCACTGTATCTACTACTACAATTAGTAGTTTCAAATGTTCACCAAACTTTGTGGAGTCGTCATATTAGCAATGGAATATTGAGGGGTTTGGTGCACTGAGTCAAAATTTGTACACAAAATAAAATTACCTGGTGTTTGTGTTTCGTTGATTGTGTCTTGAAACTATTCATAACTCTGGAAAAAAACAGTGTTGGTTGGCCATACTGCCATCAGTGCTGAAAGACAATGCATGACGAGAAGCTGCAACATCCCAAGGGAATTGTTAGCCTGTTAAAAAGTGTCCGCACTCCTATTTGATTTGCAATGTTCGACTATCAACATCAGAATTATGCACTTAGACAAATGTGAGTATGAAATTGTGTGCGCTTTGTAATCTGACATGTATTGTTTTATTACTTTTGATAAATTAATCGTATCTGTTTTATATACCGTATTTTACGAACTATAAACCGCTACTTTTTGCACATGCCACTGTGGGTTTTACTATGGATTCTTTACTATGGATGGTTTTTATGGTAGAGTATGATTTGTGCATATTCTCTACATATGGAAATTGAACATTAAAACACCTGCTGCTTATAGTCCAGTGCAGCTTCCCCGAATTTTAGCTGGTGAGTCTTATATTCAGGTGCTGCTTTTTAGTCCAGGAATTACGGTAATTGTTTCTCTGATTATGTTAATTGTTGTGATTTAAGCCAAATTGTGCTTCCTAAACATGTGATAATGATTGCGGCAACAACAGTGCTTCACCTTGACATCAAAATCTCTTCACATGCACACACAAAGGCTAACATGTTCCTGTGTTACAAATACCATATAATATTTGCACATGAGAACTTTGCAATATCAGGATTGTGAATTTCACCTTTCATTGTTCAAATCCCCTTTTTATTTTACTTTTATCTTACATCTTTGTTTTATTTTTCCAAACAAGTTTTTAGCACTGTTGACTGCTGCAGTCACTTTTACACAAATATTGTTTTATACTTTGTAATATTTGTGGGACTCTTTGCAAATAGTGATCCTTTGAAAAATGGCTTCACATTAAAATTGAATTATAATCTTGATATGCAAAAAGGCAGTAGACCTCCATCTTTGTAAATTACTGTGCACCTGTGGCACTTCCTCTTTTGACTCAAGCAAGTCCATGTATATATATATTGTCTGTGTGGATTCTGTATTCATGTGTTCACAGAATTAGGAGTAAATAGTTCTATTAAAGTACTTACATTTAAAGGTATTAACATTGATTAAGGTGAACTGTAATACAACACTGAATTTATTTAGTCTTTTTTTGGGCAACCTTTTGACACCTAATTTCCAAATACCTCACGCACTGTAATATACGTATCACTGTTATGAATCTGTTAATGTGGGATGGGCCAATATCAAGTTCACAGGACATTCCATTCACCCACTGCAGGTGTTATCAGTCATGCAATGATGTGCATTTAGAGTTCACCATGTATTTCAGAACCCTTTATATTGCACGACCGCCTCTAAAAATTGTGCTCACTTGTTAGTTAGCGTAAAATAATTACAAAGATTTTTTCCCCATCTGCTTTGTATACAGTTTAATGGTTAAACTTTAACCTGTTTATGGTTACAGGGAATTAACTGTCCCAGCTGCTGTCAGGAATAAGCCTTTAAGACTTTAACCTAGCAGTCAGTCACAGAGTTCATATAAAGACAGACAATCATTCACGCTGTCATTGAGTAGTAATTGAACCCACAGTGCCGGCACAAAAGTAAAGCAGGTGAACTCTGACAATGTGAGTCATCCTGAAAAAACATTCATTTCTTTAAATAATGTGAAATAATTTCATTGAACCTATGCATATGAATACTTTCCTAACATCACATAACAATTCTGAAGCTGTCATCATGCTGTATGGTTGCACCTGAACTTTTAGTGACACGTACGTTATCAGACACCTATCAGCTACAGATAAGAACAAAGGGAAAACACAGCCATGTGCCACCTCACCTTTACAATAGAGATTATGTGGACGTCCAGAGCCAATGGCACAACAGACACTTGCCCTTTTACCCTTGTCACTGTGAGAGCTGCAAAGAAAACCTAGAGGTTAAAGGTAGATGACGTGACAAGGAGACAGTTCCTTTTCAGTTCCAGTATTCCGACTGCTGTATGCACACTTGCTCCAATTTTGCTCCTCTTATTTGTTTATTTATTTATATTTATTCATCACTCTTGTTTATTCATTGTTTGTGCCTTCTTGTTTTTACTTTTTGTGTTTTTTCTTTCATGTTTTGTTATATGTCTTATCAGTGTGGGATACTGGGTAACGCAATTTCAATCTCTTTGTGTGTCTTGGCATGTGAAGTGATTGACATAAAGCTGACTTTGACTTTTCTCAACTGTAACTCTGGTGAAATTAACAGGGGACAATTTAATTAATTAATCTATTTTTTTGTAAAGACAGCTGTTTCTTTGTCTTTTTTTTTTTCAATAAAATGTGTAATTACAAGAGCAATAAATCTAACAATTGATGTTGACATAACAAAATTTGACCATGCAACTTGAATCCAAAAGAAGGACCCTCAAACTGGTGAAAATAACCTTTGAAATTAATACAATATATATTGGATCATTCTCGACAGAAATAGTACCTTGTAATATTATTTTAATGCATCATATTGTTTTATATTTTAAACCTAAATACATCCTGGTT